>NC_088698.1:29080167-29380294 GCF_028017835.1 Emys orbicularis
AGCAGCCAAACAAAAAACAAACAAACAAACAAAAAAGCTGCGCTCGCGATCTGCGGCGGCAATTCGGCGGGAGGTCCTTCGCTCCGAGCAGGAGTGAGGGACCGTCCGCCGAATTGCCGCCGAACAGCTGGACGTGCCGCCCCTCTCCGAAGTGGCCGCCCCAAGCACCTGCTTGGTAAGCTGGTGCCTGGAGCCGGCCCTGCCGATCGTAGTAGCAATAATTATGCTGCACAGAGAATGTGGAGAGAGGAAACCTCAGAGAAGCTTATCTGAGGTGTTAGAACAATCAACACACAAAGCTGAGGAGAAGGTGGGAAAAATCTGTCCACAAATATTCTCTCCAACGCAAAAACTAATTTCGATTTGGATTTAAGTCAAAATATACCACCGTGTGCTCTAAATAAGACATATTTTTAACAGTGAGGGTAATTAACTGGTGGAACAACTTGCCAAGGGATGTGGTGAAGTCCCCATCATCACTCGATGTCTTTACATCAAGAACAGATGGCTTTCTAAAGAGTACGCAATGGATCAATGACAAGATGTGGGTCCGATGCAGGAAATAGAGGGCGAAACCTTTCGCCTGTGTTATGCAGGAAGTCAGACTAGGTGATCACAGTGATCTCTTCTGGCCTGGAAATCTGTGAATCTATAGCACTGCAAACCTTTCAAGTTCACTTTCCAGGAAAGTTCAAGCACTTCATCTTCACCAGCAGGAATACTCACGAAGAGCAACATTTCCTACTGGACTGTCCTGTTTGTGGAATTTGTGACTAGCGCTGTGTTGCTTAGTTACCTGACTCATCCCAGCAGAGGACAAAAGCAGAATTCATAGTGAATAGTCAACACAGTGCAAACCAGATGCGCTATATCCGTCTGCAGAGGGGGCAGCACGCAGTGCCTCGGCATTACTTAAGCCCTTGTTTGAGGGCTGATGTGGGAAATAAGTGGCCTCTGCCCATTCTGAATATTTGCAGTAAACTCTTAACAAATAACCTGCAGAGCAAAAATTATTCTCTGCAGAAATTCACTGATAAATCTGAATACAGAAGCAATTTAACAATGGTGCAAACTGAAAAGAAGACAAAATTTGTCATCGGAATTATCTATTGGAAATCATTCACTCAGCTCTGCCCACTCCTGGATACCTGTCCCAAAGCATTCCCCATTCAATGAGGGACTAGCCAAGCAGTCCCACTGCTGATTGCAAGTGCCAGACTACAAGTGAGCCCAGTAAAAATGGGAAATATGTCTTAGTGCCCTAGCAGGTTTAGAAACCCAGGACCTAATATTGCAGAGTTATGGTTCTGTCAATAACTATGAAACAGTGCAGCGAAGAAAGGCTGCTTTCATTGCAATTGGCATTCATGTGTGTTCTATTAATCTCTGCTCAGGATTGCTGCAGTGGAAAGGAGAGAGGCAGAGAGGGAATTGGAGTTGGGGCACTAGCGCAAATTTTTCTTTTTTACTACATGTGATTTTCCCCCCCTCAGGGTTGAGGGGGAAAGGCTGGCGAGAAATATACCAGCTAGTTCTCCAAACTATTCTAACTGCAGAATCGGCCAAGGTCAGCTGTAGGCGTGTTTGGGGCCGTGCGCTTTTGTGGTCCAGTTCTCACTTGGCAGCTCACATTCCAGCCCACTCTCCCTCTCCAGCAATGGAATAAGAGTGGTGAAAATTCCCCCCCCCCCCCCCCCCCCGATCTCCTGCTTGGTACCATTAGGTCCCCATAAATTATACGGCTGACCACTCAGGAGGGGGCTGCGGCCTGGGGTGCGGGGGGCGGTGTGAGGGCTCCGGCTGGGGGGGCGGACTCTGGGGATGAGGGGTTTGGGGTGTAGGAGGGTGCTCCGGGCTGGGACCAAGGGGTTCGGAGAGCAGGAGGAGGATCAGAGGTGGGGCAGGGGGTTGGGGTGTGGGCTCTGGGGTAGGGCTGGGGATGAGGGATTTGGGGTGTAGGAGGGTGCTCCAGGCTGGGACTGAGGGGTTCGGAGGACGGGAGGGGACCAGGGCTGGGGAAGGGGGTTGGGCCATGGGAGTGGGTCGGGGTGCAGGCTCCAGGTGGTGCTTACCTCAAGCAGCATGCAGAGCCCCTGGCTGCAAGAGCCAGAGGGGGGACATGCCGCTGCTTCTGGGAGCCGTGCGGGGCCATGGCAGGGAGGGAGCCTGCCTTAGCCCTGCTGCGCCACCGACCGGACTTTTAACGGCCTGGTCAGCGGTGCTGACTGGAGCCGCCAGGGTCCCTTTTCGACCGGGAGTTCCCTACACAGGCCTCTCTTTTATATACCCCAAGCCTGATTTTCACATGACCTACAGGTCACACCACCTCCATTTTCCCCACCTGGGGAGGTGAGTGGCTCTTGTCACAGGTGGGGCTGAAGCCCATCTCCCCTTGTGGGGCCCACCACTCTGGTCAACCATCAAAGCACAAGCCTCTACCACATGAAAGGAGTAACTCCATATGTTGGTAGCAGTGGTAGGGCTGTTATCCTGAATGTGGGCCAGCTCCTTGAGGATAACAACCTTTGAACCTTGGTGCAAGTCCCTGCTCTGCGATAGACTAATAACAATAATACCTTGCTCTTATCGAGCACTTTTCATCCATGGATCTCAAAGTGCATTACAAGGGAGTGTCAATCCGATTATCCCCATTCTAGGGATGGGAAAACTGAGGCATAGAGAGGAGAGGTGACTTGCCACCAGGCCAATGGCAGAACCAGGAATAGAACCCAGGGCTCGTGGGTCCTAGTCCAGTCTGCTATCCACTGGGCAACACTGCCTATGTAACCATGGGCAACTCACTTAGCCTGTATGTGCCTCAGGTCCCCCTCTGTGCAATGGGGCAAAAAGCCTGGCTCTGCCTCACAGGGATCTTGTGCAATAAATACAGTAACGATTATGAGGCACTCAGATACTGCAGTGAAGGGGGCCAGATAAGTCCCTAAGATGAAAGGTGGAGGAAGACACTGCTCACCCTTCTAAAAGGCCTTTTGTCTGGAATGCTACAGAGCCAAAGATTAAAACAAAAGGCCGAGCTGGCATTTCGTTATTTCCCCGTAAGTCCCGAAGGCATGAGGGAGTCCCTTATCAACGCAGCCTCCTGTGCGGCACACACAGCTGTAGCATTGCTCATTCTTCCCACAGCCGTGACCTCCGGGCCTAAGGAAGAGGGAGCGACTCTTCGTGGCAAGAGAGAGATGATTAAATTTTCTTTGCTAGCTTAATCCATGGCCTTTCCTCAGCAATGACTGTCAGTTTGGCCACACACAGGCCATTGGTTGTTTTTCTTTCCTGACCGAGCTATTGGCCTTTCTCTTGCCAGTGAGTTAAGGACACCCAGCTTATTTCATGTCAGACATGACTTTAATCTCCAGCAGGCTACCAAGGGCACACCATCCTCCTTGGCATTTGCCCTCTGAGCCAGCCCCCAGGAAAGCCTACCTTTAACCCTTTCTCATGGGGCTACATTTATGCATCCAAATCATGTGTCTCTCTATGTAGTGGCAGACCAGGAACTGCAACTGGTACCTTGTTCCCTATCATTAAAAACAAACAAAGGAAAGGCCTATCTGGCTGGATATGAAAATGACCAATAGAAACAGGATCTTCTTGGTTTTTACTTTTCTCATTAGGATCTCTGCATCATTTCCAAGCATTGTATGCTCTATCCACTGCTCTAGCCAAGCATTTTATGCTCTATCTAAGCACTGGTCAGCGCAGACAGACCCTGGTGACTGGATTCCTCTTGTTTTCTGTGTGTCACTCTACTGCATAAACAGCCACGATGCAGGCCTCAGTCAGTGCAGCTTTCCTCGCCAACGTGGTTCACCGTTGGCCCCAAGGAGGGAACCCCCCTCAGTGGCTGAAAGAGGAGCTCACTCCCCAGGGCCAATCCAGTTCTAAAGGCTGTGAGTGACAACAGGGAGGGCATTTTAGGCCTCAGATCAGGAAGGGCATTTCAGGACCTGCGTGAAGTGAGCTTAAGTGCTTTCCTGAATCAGTGCCATCGTGCCAACGATGGGGTTTTTCCACCTAGCTCTGAATTAGGTGAATGTGTATTTCACAGCAATACAAGGTCACGTTTTGTACAGCCAAAATCTCTGTGAAAGCCCCTCCGCTGTTTCGAGCTTTGATGTACAAATTCCCCTCTGCCAACAATGGGATTTGACCAAGGCCCTGCTCTGCCCTGAGAAGGTGCTTGGGCCGCACCTGTGGAGATATGTCTGAGTGGGCTAGAATCTGCGATGGTCTGGAAGGGCTTGCTGGACCATAATGGTGATTTTCAATCACTCTTGGAACACTGAGAACGGTAAGGGGTGACTTGAGCAGACTGTATCGGTTCCTACATGGGGAACAAACATCTAATAATGGGCATGTCAATCTAGCAGACAAAAGTATAATGAGATCCAATGGCTGGAAGTCGAAGCTAGACATATTCGGACTGGAAATAAGGTGCACATGTTTTTAACGGTGGGAGTAATTAATGATTGGTACAATTTACCAAGGGTTGAGGTGGGTTCTTATCGAGATTGGGTGGTTTTCTAAAAGATCGACTCTAGCTCAAACAGGAATTAATTCAGGGAAGTCCTACGGCCTCTGTTATGCAGGAGGTCAGACTAGATGATTGCAGTGCTCCTCTCTGGCTTTACAATCTATGAACGCCTCACTCAGCAAGCGACTTCTATGCCTGTTGAATCGAATGGGCCAGACTGTGACCTCGGTCACACCGCACCATGGAACTGGAGTGACCCTGCTCACGGTGTGAGTGGCAGAGGAATCTATATCCACCCATCTAAAGGGAGCTTATTGCTGTGACTAGAATACTAACGCAACTTTCCAAAATGGAAGCACGGCAGCTCCGTGGCTGAGCAAACGCAATGGGCATGTAAGGCACTATTGGAATTATCTGAGCTACTGCGTGTGAGGGGGACGAGACCTTGCTTGGCCTCTCCTGGCTGCTGCTGTTGTTGAATACAGCTGCTGGTCCTTTCTTTCCCTCCTGGTTGCAGCTGTGCTTTTCACCAGCCTGGGCTGAAGGCTCTTTAAAATCAGTATTTTGTTCCATGACATTAATTTTATGATATCCCTGGAGTGGTTCCAAAGCAAAGTTTTATGTGATATGATTACACAAGGTGAATTGTCCTGTATCTGTTTAATGAAACAGATACTGTCTTTAATGATTCTTTGGGGAATTAAATACAGCTAAGCTATTAATCAGGCATTGGTTCCTCAAGGAGGACAAGAGGAAGGAGCACATACCCAGAGCTTTTATGCATCATAAGATACATGTGTATTACAGTTTCAGCAGAATCATAGCTTATTATTGGTGTTTCATCATCCTTTTTATCACCTGATTTTAATGTGGGGATCAATTAGCAAGAGACCTTGGGAATAATTGAAAGAATTTTAGGAGGGAGCACGTGTAGTCAGCCTAGGGACCAGATGGCTAGTTGAGCTCACTGAGGATATTATCAATCACCAGCCAAAGACCTTTGTGGAACTTTATCGACAGGGCCCATTGTCATTTCTTTCAGAGCCATTTTGCTGAACTACTCCTGGTGTTGAAGATCAGCAAACACCACATTTGGTAACTCTCTCTCTCTCTCTCTCTCTCTCTCTCACACACACACACACACACACACACACACACACACGGCCCATTTTCATTTACAGTTGTCCAAGGGAAAAATTGAAACTATAAAGTCAACCTCAAAACTCAGTGCTGTGATTAGACAGACTGTTCGCATTCAGTTTTAGGAGTGACAGGTGGTAATAGCCACCTTGATTAAACTCAGAGAGCCCAAGTAGCATGAAAAAATGCAGAGTCTAGGCTGATTAAATGCCCGGGGGGAAGGCGGAGGTGGGGGGAGACTTGCAGTGGTTGCCACTGACAGTAAAAGTGAAAAGAAGGCAGGCATTACCTTGCCTCAGTAGCTGAGGTTTCCAGCTCACATGACATTGTTGTCATGGAAATCATACCAGTTCTGTGTACAGAAAGTGAGTCAGCCCCATTGACTTTAGAAGCAAGCAGCATCTCAGCAGAGTTGAGGGAAGCTACAAGGGGGAAAGATACTGGGATACAGAAGAAAAGTATCAGACTTAAAGCCAGTTTTAGGAGATTTTGGTAAAGATCGATCTGGTAAGGTCAGTAAGGTTACGTGATGCATATGACATGCATGAAGTTTGCATGCTGTATGGAAAGACTCCTCCTCAGCAGATGGGCTACAGAGAGTGACTCAACCGTGACTGGAAAAACACGAGGCCATTAACAGCAAGAAAACACAATTTGGACAGGGTAGGAATGTGGGATCAGTTTAGTTCTGTAAGGAGGGCCGTTAAGTTTAGAAACGTGACCGTCCAGAGCTGTCAGAGACATGATCAAAAGAGCACCCCCGCCCTCGTTAAAAATACTGCAGCTCTTACAGCAGTAAAAATCGCACCAAATTATAGAAATGTGGGGCTGGAAGGGACCTGGAGAGTCATCAAATTCAGCCACCTACGCTGAGGCAGGACTGAATAAACCTAGACTATCCCTGACAGGTGTTTGTTCAACCTGTTCTTAAACACCTCCCATAATGGGGATTCTACAACCTCCCTTGGACGCTTATTCCAGAGCTTAACTACCCTTAGAGTTAGAGTTTTCCCAAATACCTAACCTAAATCTCCCTTGCTACAGATTTAGCCCATTACTACTTGTCCTACCTTCAGTGGACATGGAGAACAACTGATCACACTCCTCTTTATAACAGCGCTTAATGTATCTGAAGACATATCAGGTCCCCCCTCCGTCTTCTTTTCTCAAGACTCAACATGCCTGGTTTGTTTAACCTTTCCTCGCAGGTCAGGGTTTCTAAACCTGTGGTCATTGTTGTTGCTCTCCTCTGGACTCTCTCCAGTTTGTCCACATCTTTCCTAAAGTGCAGCACCCAGAATTGGACACAGAACTCCTGCTGAGGCCTCACCAGTGCTGAGCTAAGTTCCCCCACACATCACCTCCATATTGGTGCACATAACAAAATTAATTCTGCACATGGATGTAAAAAATTAGAGGGAACATTGATGCTGAGTAGAGCAGTACCTCCCATGTCTTTTACATACGACACCCCTGCTAATACACTCCAGAATGGCATTAGCCTTTTTCACAACTGCATCACACTGCTGCCTCATATTCAGTTTGTGATCCGCTATAACCCCCAGATCCTTTTCAGCAGTACCACCACCTAGCTAATTATTCCCCAATTTGTAGCTCTGCATTTGATTTTTCCTTCCTAAGTGAAGCACTTTGAACTTATCTTCATTGAATTTCATCTTATTGATTTCATATCAATTCTCCAATTTATCAAGGTCATTTTAAATTTGAATCCTGCCCTCCACGGTGCTTTCAACCCACCCTCCCCTTCCAGCTTGGTGTCATCTGCAAATTTTATATCACCTTCATCATCATCATAATTTGCACACTTCTCCTGCCTTCTGTTGAAGATCTCACTGTATTTTACAGTGGGGCCAGGTACAGAGGATTTTCCTATATGCATATGCCAAGATTTTCAAACTGGATAAGGATTTGGATGCCCGATTGCCATTCAAATGAATGCGAATTGGGTATGGCAATCTCAGCCATAGCATGGATCAGATTTTTGCCCCACATTGGAGTGTTCATTAATTATGCCTTGTTACACCCTAGTGAGCTAGGCAAGTATAACCAGTATAATTCATATCCCCTTTTTGCAGAATGGGCTGTGAGACACAGAGAAGGCAGGTCACTGGCCCAAGCTTACACAGTGAGCAAGCCATACCGTGGCGCCACTGCTGGTCTCACGTTAAGGCTCGAAGGGAGGTCTGAGCAGCACAAAGCTGACATTTCAGAGAGTCTGTCCTTCTGTACAGGGGAGCTTCGGTGTGTCCTTCTGGGAAAACGAAAGGAACACAAACTGACTGCAGGAAGGGAGAAAACAAGCCAGGTTATTTGATACCTACATTTCCTGTCAGATCCTCTCTCACACTTGTCCCGCCTCCTTATGCTTGTTGGGGAAGAGAAGCCGACGCATTTCAGACAGGGCTGGGGGAAACGTCCCAGTGCACAGGTCTAAGACCATATGTTCCTTCGTCAGCCTGGGTCAGGGTCAAGAACACAGTCTAGTCTATAACACCGCGTTGATATGTTTATCTTCAGCCTTCCAGATATTTCTGCCCCATCCCCTTGGCATAAGCCTCAGCCCCCTCCAATTCTTTCCCTCGCTGCTGGCTCCAGGACCTCCTCCTCACTGCCCCCAGGATTGGAACAGGCTCCCAGACCCAGTCAATGTGAGTGCCAGTGCTTCCCCCCCACTTCCTAAAGACCTCACCCTGTAATGAAGTCCTGATGTCTTAGCTCCCACGTACATGAATTGCACCCTTCCTGTTTGGACACTTAGACCAAGTCCTGCATGCCTTCCTTGCTTGAGGGCTGGGCTGGATTGACCCATCACTGGGCCCTAGGCAACCACAGGGGTCACAGCGCCACTCAGGTTTGGGTCTTCTCCCCCCAAATTTGGGGCATAGGCACCTGCTTAGTTTGCCTATGCATCAGTCCAGCCCTGCTTGAGAGCTCTCTTTGACATCCAACAGATCAGGATTTGACCTTTGCTTTGTAATCTCATTGGGTCAGGGGCTGAATTCTTTGTTCTGATAGGGGAATTGTTACTCTTGCAAAGTGCCGCCATATTATTAATGATATTAGTAATAGATAGATTGGTAAACAAGAGACCTACATTGTATCTAGTGCCTTCACACATGCTGTGACTGATACTGTTGTTAATGGATTTCCTTTGCTTCTTGCAGAATGGCCAGAGTTCGTCAAAAATTACGCCCCCTGGTGGGCCACTCACACCCTGGACTGGTTGAAGTATGGCAAAAACGTCCTTGTGGTGCACTTTGAGGACCTGAAGCGAGATCTCTTTGTCCAACTGAAGAGGATGGTGAGCCTCCTGGGCACCAGGGTGTTTGAGGACAGACTCTTGTGTGTCGAGGGCCAAAAAGACGGAAACTTTAAGCGCTCCGGGCTGAGGAAACTGGAATATGACCCCTACACGCCCGAGATGAGAAAAACGATCAGCACTTACATTAAAACTGTGGACATGGCTCTGAAACTCAGAAACCTCACAGGGGTCCCAGATGACTATTATCCGAGATGATGAAGATGACGCTTGGGGGAACTGACTCTAACCAGAACAGAAAGGCTTGGTTTTCCCAGCCAGTACCTAGTTCCACCCAGTGGGTGGCTTTCTTTGAATTATCCATCTGCTGCTATTAGCTGTTAATGAATTCCCTGCATGAGAAAAAAGAATGGTCACCAGTCATCGCTGAGAAGATGCCTTGGCAAACACATCAACGAGTCTAAATTCTTTGGGGATTGTGTCCTTGTGAATTGGCGTTTGCGACATGAAAACCTTCACCGCTGTCTTTACCGTTTTCTCTCCTGTCGTGTGGGGTGCATTTTCCGTTCTCTGTCAGACTTGCTCAGCAATGGCGGGAAGGAGAAGCAGGCTCCGATTTCCAGTCTGAAACGGGGCTGAACAGAGCCATGGCATTTAAAATTTGATCTGATGTTATTTACGGTGATCCATTCATTCCTAATCACGTAACTCTTTATTTATAACCTTCCTTGGGGTTTGGGGGTAACGCGAGTGCTGGAGATTAACAGTAAAACTCACTGTGCATTTCCTGGGCCTAATTCAGCTCGCAGGCCCTGACCCAGCAAGGCGCTTTAGCACATATTTAGCTGTTAGCACGGCTTCTTAACCTGGGGGTCGTGAACCCTGAGTGTCAGGGGTCACGACCTCCTTGATTTTCTTAGATCACTAAGTAGGAGGGAAGTCCTGACCGAATGGGACGGGCATCGGAGGGAGAGGAGTATGGAAGAGGCTGAGAACCACGGACTTCAGGCACCTGCTTAACTGTAAACATGGGAACAGTCCCATTGGGCCTACTCCACTACTCCCATGCTCAAAGTTAAGCACGTGCCTAAGCGCTTTGCTGGATCAGGGATACGGTTACATGAGTCTAAATCTGAGGAACAACACTGGAATCACTGGAGTTACACTGGTTTAAAGACGAGCCAACGTGCCCCATCCCCCACCTACATCCCAGCTGTATTGTCCTCCCCACCTCCTCCTGCCTAAGGCCTTGCACGTCCCGGCTGATGCTGATCATCTCTGCCATCACTTGGCTTTGGCAGCCGATGCGGCCGGGCCTGGACAGGCTCCTGTGCTGGCTGCCGACATTCTTGTCACAGAATCCCAGACAGGGCCATTATCTTGAGACAAATATTTGCTGCTTCATCGGTGCAAGGTCACCAGAAGCCGCTTCCATTTGCCCTCCTCGCAGACGCCAGCTCTCTCCTCTGGCAAGCCAAGGTCTCCCTCAAGCGCTCACAGCTGACCCATCCCCTGGTGCTGACAATCACCCATGGGCGGGGAAGTAGTTGCAGGGGCCGCATAGCACTGAAGCTGTCAGGCTGATTAGATCCCCCTGCTTGCTCATTTGACATTCGTTGCCTCTGAAAATTGGAACAGAAAGAAGTCGAGGAAAAAACGATGCTCAAGAGGGAGAGGTGGAGGGCTGGGTCCTCCATCCCTGCCCTCCAAAGCGCGTAAGCCATGAAGCAGGGGTAACGTCACCGTCCTTTGGAGGATTACAAATGAGCGAATGGTTTTGGGGCTGGGCACCAAGTGCTAGAGAGCTGTTGAATTTAGATCTGAGCCTCATGTCGACCAGAATCGGGGGTCCCCAGATTTGAGGTTCCAGTTAAGTGTGTCCAAGCTGTGAAGTCTGGATCTAGCTCTGAATCCAAACTCCCTCGAAATTCAAGGGGGAGGGATGGTTCAGGCCCCAGTGTCCGGATTGGGCCGATCTACACTTATCATGTATCAGGTACCCATCTGGCTCGGGCTCCACGGCATAGCAACAGCAGACGGGACGCGGCCCTTAGTTAGCTGAATTGTCATTGAAAATCTTGCAGCTGAGTAGCTCCTACTCTAGCCGTTCGCAGCCTTTTAAAAAGCCCTTTGTCTCTGGAGAGGCAACAAGGAGGCTTTCGGCATCAACTGGATAAGAGCAGCCGTACTTACTCAGCCTGCTTGACCCTCCTTCGCTCCCACTCCTCCCCAAGCCTGCTGCTCTGCGGAGAAGGGCTGAACACCCACCTCGGAAAGGAGTTCGCTGTCGCTCCTCCAACCTGTCATTTGTTCTGCAACAAGGATGTTGCCCCGTTTTCCATCGGCCGTTACCCTGCCCTTGTGCACAAGAGAACGAGGAGAGGGCTGCAGGGGTTTAGGGAGAGAATCCCGAGGCGGAGCTGTTTAGATGGCTAAAATCAGGAACTAATTACTCCAGCTGGAAACAATTCAGGACCACTCCCCGCAACTCGCCTCCACCCCCACTCAGACACTCACCCATGCCCACACCAAGAGGGGGCGGTGACAGACACTCTGTAGCCTCTGAGTTCTTGCTGCGAAAAAAAGGAGTCAAATCCCAAAGGATTTGTGTGTATTTCAGTAAGGGATCATTTTGCAAAACCGACATTCCTAGGAGCTGCCTGTGGTCCCACAGCAAATTCCAAACTGCCGGTTCATTCCCGGATCAATGCTTCACCGCAGTCCAGTTCCCCCACCCCGCCAACATCAGCTGCGAGTCCCCTTTGGGTGTAGATGCAAAAGCCATATATTGTACTCAGCCTTTTTCTATAGTTAGTTACTTGACAGTTGGCTTCTATCTTGATCTTGATAGAAATAAGTGCACAGTTCTATAGATATCTCTATATTCCAGGAAAGCAAAGCAAACTACATTGAGAAGAGGAAAAAATTAAATAAATATATTTTTTTAACATGTCTGAGGAAAAGACATAGCCAAATGGAAAATTACAGCAACACCAGGGCTGCGGGGTTTGCTTTCATTGGGGTTTTTTTTCCTTCCTGATTTCTCTTTTCTTTGGCTGTTTGGTCATCTAGGTGCAAGCAGAAGTCTTAGCTCACAGGCCGGGTCTCATCTCTGAATGTATTTTGTAAGGAGTAGCTACAGTGTTTTTAACTCTTTCTTTAGCCAATCATTTGAGGTTTTCTAGGAGATCAGACGCCTGTGTCCTGATAGAGAAAACAATCTGGTTTCCCTTTCCTTCGTTTGTGGCAGTCCCGGGGCTGCCAACCTCTGTCAGAGCAATCCTCAGGTTAACGCCTATTAAACGAGAGTTTTGTTGATATTCTGCAGTGTGCTGGCATGTGTTTTGCAGAGCAGCTTGACACACACACAGACTCGAGCCCAGGGACACAGAGATGTCACCCACCAAGACAGCTCAAAGGCAGCTGTCAGGCACGGACGATATTGCCCCCAAAATGGGCTAGGTGCTTCCCAGAGCAAATCCACAGACGTGACATGGTTTCCTGACCAAAGAGCTGACAATCCCATCGGTGACGAAAGCAGCGAAGAGGAGGGGATGCAGCAACCGGAGGAAAGCAGGGAGCAACAGGGGATGGAGCAAAGGGCCAGGGTTACAGGCATGCGCTCCCTTGCCTATAGAAACCTGGGGAAATCACAATGTTATTGCTATATTTATGCCTCTTGTGGGAGACACAAAATAAGTGGCGCTTTAGGAAGGCTCTGAATGAGAAAAAAAGGGAGGGATTGGTCAGGATATTACATGTGCAAGGGGCAAAGGCATGGGACTGGGAGAAAAATTCACACACACACACACACTCTGCAGGTTAAAAGCCCCCAAAGACAGGCCCCTTGAGTTTTCCCGTGCAAACACAAACCATCTGGTGAAGTTCAAGGAGGCGTTACCTTAGTGGGACCCAGACCCAGAATCTCTCCAGTTTTGCCAGCCTTGGGGCAAACACTCTGCTCCTCGGGTGGCGATGCAAACAGAACAATCCCTTTCTCCCACGGGAGCGTTCTGCCCTTCGTTATGGACACAACGGGCCAAGTTCAAGAGCAGCCTTGCCTAGAGCAGATCAGTTCTGCTGCCATGAGCAGATGCTGCTCAGAACAAACTGCCAGAGCAACGAATTCTAACAGGGGCCGCCAGGAGACGGCAGAGTGAAAGCAAAAGTAACACCTCCCTATATACTAAAACCAGAGCGAAAATGCCAGGCTGGCATCTAGCATCGAAGCCCGCATGTGTAGTTGGAAAAGAGAAAAAAAGGACAAGCTGGAGAGCTGACAGCATAGCCCTAAGCTGGCAGCCAGAGAAATCTTCTCCAGGCTGACCGGAAGGAAATCTGTAGACAGTAGCTCCATACAGAGCCATGTAAAGGCAGATGTCGACACCCGAAAGCCGACAAAACAAAAATCGCCAAAGGGTGTTCACACTTGCTCCCTCTGTCGGCAGATCATGGCCACATTGGAGGCACCATCATCGACAGTGTGAGCAATGCACTGTGGGTATGTATCCCACAATGCAGTGTTGGGGGAAGGCGGAGCTGATTGCTGCGCATCTGGGGCGGATTCCCTCCGAGTTCTCCCACAGCCTCCTCAGCTGCCAGGAGCGGCATCCTGAGTAGCTCTGGGAGCTCTCCGTGCTGAGGATTGTCAACGCAGCGCAGCAGTCTCTCCTCCCCATCCCTGCAGCAGCAGTCTGCCTGCCGCTGTGCTCCTGGGCAGGGCACAACAGGAGCCTTCCATGATTTGCTCTTTGTTCCCCAAAGGGAGCAGCGCACTCAGCTGTCAGCAGGGCCTGCTCCAGGCACCAGCCCACCAAGCATGTGCTTGGGGCGGCGCCTGGAGGGGGGCGGCGCGGCGGGGCGCTCCGGCCTGAGAGCGGGGCCGCGACTGGGCTCGCCGCCCTCCCCGACCGGCCGGAGCGCCAGGGAGAGCGGAGCCGCAGCGGGCTCGCCGCCCTCCCCCCGGCGTTCCGGCCGGTCGGGGAGAGCGGGGCCCCGGCCGGGCTCGCCGCCCTCCCCCCGGCGCTCCGGACGGTCGGGGAGAGCGGAGAGCCGCGGCGGGCTCGCCGCCCTCCCCCCGGCGCTCCGGCCGGTCGGGGAGAGCGGAGAGCCCCGGCCGGGCTCGCCGCCCTCCTCCCGGCACTCTGGCCCCCAGGGAGAGCGGAGAGCCCCAGCCGGGCTCGCCGCCCTCCTCCCGGCGCTCTGGCCCCCAGGGAGAGCGGAGAGCTCCGGCCAGGCTCTCCGCCCTGCTCCCGGCGCTCTGGCCGCCGGGGAGAACGGAGAGCCCCGGCCGGGCTCGCCGCCCTCCTCCCGGCGCTCTGGCCCCCAGGGAGAGCGGAGAGCTCCGGCCAGGCTCTCCGCCCTGCTCCCGGCGCTCTGGCCGCCGGGGGCTCTCCGCCCTCCTCCCGGCGCTCTGGCCGCCGGGGAGAGCGGAGAGCCCCGGCCGGGCTCGCCGCCCTCCCCCCGGCGCTCCAGCCGGTCGGGGATTGCGGGCCCGCGGCCCGGCTCGGCGCCCTCCCCTGCCGCAATGGAGGGGGGGGGGGGCGGCTGCTGGCTTTTTTGCCTAGGGCGGCAAAAAAGCCAGAGCCGGCCCTGGCTGTCAGATACTTCCCAGAACTCGGAAAGGGGAGGGGCGCATGCCTGCAGGGCAGCAGAGATCAAACCAGTGAGCAGAGCGGTCACGGCAGGCATTGTGGGATACTGGGGGAAGCCAGTTCTGTCGACAAAACAAACAGCAGAGTCTGCACTGGTTCTTTGTCTACAATAAAGGGAGGGGGAAAGAAAAAAGTCTCTCGGAGGGGTGGAAGTTTTTTGTCGCCGAACCCGGGTGTTTTTCCTGACAAAAGTCTCATTGCAGTGTGTACGCTCCCACTGTCCTGTTGCCAAAAGGCAGTTCTGGGTGACAAAACTTGGTAGTATAGACAAAGCCTGAGTGAAAGGCTAAGTGCTAGTAGTCACTGAATTTCCGGAGCAGGAGGAGTGACTGGTACGCTTGAGATGCTACTTGCGATACCGGGATCATTCTAACTCACTGGAAAACAATATTCCAATGCTTCCAGAGTTTGCGCAATCTAGTAACTCACCAGCGGGCTTCTGTTGAGTTCTATGGACAGAGCAGACTTAGCTGCCGTGGCTGCTGGAGACATGGCATCCAAGCTACTAGTAATACATAAGGCACTATAGTAGGGGGGAAAGCATCATCTAAAAGGTCATCCTGCATAAAAGGTGGACACCAACGTTCCCCACCTCACCCTCTCCCGAGTAGTCCTGCACACCCGTGTTTGTAGATTCCTGTGGTAGATGGGCATCAACATCATCAAAATTATAACAACTAATTACTTGAGCCTCACAAGCCCCTTGGGCTTGGAGAAGCTCTCAAGAGTTGTGATGAACAGCTCAGCTTCTAGAGTAGACAAATTGCACCAGGAAACTCATGAGAATCAGCTTTCGGGTCATGTTTTTGGTCCGTCTTGCTTCTTGTTAGGCTGAAAATACCATAAGAACAGCCTTTCCTTGCATTACTTTGACACCTTGCACCTCCAAACTCAGATTTGCAACAAAACCCTAATTCAGGCGAGTTTTGTGTGATGTCCAATTGCACCACAAAAGTTCTGTTGAGCTTTAATCTGTGGATGAAACGTTGCCTAGATTCAAGGATGGGTGCATTACGAGTGTATAAAACTCATTGGCTAGAGAGATAAACCACCCCTTTTTCCTGGCAAAATATGCCTGCTTTTATTTTTGGCACAAAATATTGTCCAGTTTGTGTTAGCTGAGAGTGCTGAGCAAAAGAAGAGTTAAGTTTTACAGACTTCAGTGCTGCAGGTCTTTGAACAGGCAGAGAAGGTTAGCACAACACATTAGGGCAGTCACAAAGTTCTCTCTGTCCATACTGTATAGCATGACCCTTCTAAACTCCCTGTTCCCCCTGACAGCCACCACCAGAGTTATTGGCCTGCAACCCAGGCCCTCTTGGTACTGGCCCACCCTGTAATAAAATCCTTTCCACTGATGTTCTTGGAAACGGAGTGAAAACCCCAAGACCCAAATATACAGAGCTCCTCACGCTGCACAGTGAAAGCTCCATAGCAAAGCTATTAATGGCCCTACACACGAGCCGGCAGTTTACAATGGGAATCAGACTCGGTGGTGCCTCGAGTGAAATTGAGAAAATTACCGAGCTAATCATTTAATTACAGCTTGGCGAGAAAGTCAAGCCAGGGTAACGCTTCAGACAGCCCCCTTCGTGACTGGCAGAGGATTTCACAGGCCTATGGTCTGTTACCCGGGCCGGGCCTGTGTCATCCCACATCAGCAATGCCTGCAACTCAGCTGTGCCAACAGCAAGAGTTTCAAGGAACACGCAGCCATCCTTGTAGCCACATGAATGGGGTTTCATTGGGCTCGCCCGGAAAGAACCACAGCATAGGCCCCAAGGACACAGGTTCTTTATGCCCAACAGCAACGTTCTCAATGGTCTGCTTTGTCAGAGCGAAATGCCTTTGCCCGCAGACAGTGGGGCATTATGCTGTATGGCAGAGCTTGCAAGATGGAATGAGAATTTGGGAGAGTGAAGGCTCCAAGTAGGAGGTTTTACCAGCTCCTCTGACTATTCCCCGCCCTCCAAACATTTTAGGATTCACAAATTAAGTTTGAGTTTTAAATGACAGATCCCCATCTCCCTCTCCAGGATGCCAGGGGAAGATGCAAGTAACCCCACAACTCCTTCTCACAGAGAACCCCGGCTCCCACTTTTCTCACTGCTGGTGTCTTCTATGGGATGAGGTCACCAATGACCTATCACCCTCCCACCAATCCTCTTGTGCTGTCTGTCCTGGTGGTAGGAGCTGGCCAGGAGTCAAGGCACTTTCCCCCTCCAATCTATGGATCTTCTTGGGGAAAATAACCTCTCAGGACAAATTCTTTACATAGAGGGTTTCTTGTATTATTGTTCCTAGATATAAGCCACAGGTAATAACAACACATTATAAACATAAATAGCTCCTTCATGCTATTTTTATTACCTCTGGAATATCCTTAAAGCAAGGGCTATTCTGTTGCATCCTCTAAGTTTAAAGCCAACTGATTCGCTAAGAACATTATTTCCATTCTCTGTATAATTATTTCCATGAAATAAAGTTCTGGACTTGGTGGAATTTATTTCTTTTCTCTTTGTCGATCGCCCTCTCATTTTCAATTCTTTACATTATTATTTTTAGTGATGCATTCACCACAATAAAAATATATGCAGTGCGTGGCTTATTCTGACAATATCATCCTGCAACAGATAAAATTCCAATAAACCCCACTGGAAATAATTAAAACAGAGAAAGGACGCTAATCTCAGAGATAAAAGAATTAAGAGTCAATATCCCATGCATAAAACATACTCTGTGCTTAGTTTTCAATCTAAACCTTATAATCCCCTTTGATTAGAAATATAGGGGATTGGTAAATGGATACAATTCTAGCTCTCTCTCTATTGTATTTTCAGCACTGCCGTCACTAACATCACAATGGGCAGCATTTTCCAAAGCCGTTGGCCTTGGCCGACTTTGCTCCCATTGAGGCCAATGCTAAAACTCCCCTTGCATTCAGTGGGGGCAGAGTTAGGCCAGTGTTAACCCCTTTTGGAAATCCCAGCCCTTTACATACACATTTGAACCCTCAGCTCTGTGTAACGGGGGCCCCGTCTTCACCACTCCAACAGTTACGCTGCTTTCTTCAGTAGGGTTTTCTTGCTTTGTCTCCATGACGAATGCCACCAGGCCTCCTTCAGCTGACATCACTGATGGGACGCTCATGCCAAGTGCTTACCCTGCTCTCTAGGGGTCCATCTACACAGGGATAAAAGACCCGGAGCACGGGCATGGCTGGCCTGGGTCGAGGGGCTAAAAATTGCTGGGTCGACATTCAGGTTGGGACCTTCACAGGATCCCAGAGCTCGGGCTCCAGCCTGTCTACATGGCAATTTTCAGTCCTGGAGCCAGAGCCATGCGAGCTTGAGTCAGCCGACCCAGGCCAAATGTGTTTTTTTTTTTATCCCTGTGTAGACGAACGCGAAGAGAGACAGATTTCCAGTAGTGAAGAAGTCACCTGGAAACCTGCTCTGGGCTCTGCCAGTAGCTGCCCTGTGGATCCTGGAGCAGGAAGCCATCCCTGAGACAGCTGGGCCCAGCCTGCTGTGGCTTTAAAGAGCAGCACAAGGACCTCAGAAGAGAGCTGGAACTGGATGGGGAGCCGGGGCAGAGTGCAGAGTCCTGGCCCGATGTGTGCTTGTCAGTTTACAGTACCCAGCAGTGGGCTGTGGCAACTTTCGTGCTGGCTTTGCCTTCAGTCCCGCATGCAGAACACTGCCACGGTGCAGCCTGCAGCTGACAAAGGCGTGGCTAGCCCCTGGAAGGAAAGGGTGCAACCTTCTGGTAAAAGACGTTAATAGCTACCACTGTCATTTGGGTGTCAAGGATCAGAGATGAGTCCAGGAGGCCCATAAGATTCATGGGTTCATAGATTCCAAGGCCAGAAGGGACCATAATGATCATCTAGTCTGACCTCCTGCGTAACACAGGCCAGAGCATTTCTCCCAGAGATTCTCGCTTCAAGTCCATAACTTCTCGTTGAACCAGAACAGGCCTTTACAAAGACACTCAGACTCTGTTTAAAGACTTCCAAGTGATGGAGGATTTACCCCCGTTGCTAGGTAAATTGTTCCAATGGCTGATTAAACTTATCATTAAAAAATTGCATCGTGCTGTGAGTCTGGATTTGTACCGCTCTCGCCATTGTGATTTAAATACTTCCGGCACCTTCGAATCTGGGCACAATGGGTGAGATTTTCAAAAGGGACCAGCATTGGCCAAATTATCCACTGCAGCATCTGACTTCACCCTTCCATCACTTCAGTTCTCCCTGAGGGAGCCTCAGTCATCTCCTTTTCATCCGCATATTTCTATCACTCGGGCATGGGACATTGCCTGCATTTGAGCAAGGCAGAGCTGGGAAGCATCAGCATATTGTTTCATAAGGTTACCAGACCCAAGAGGATCTGGTCGCATTCAAACCTCGCAAGTTCCTACCCGCAATGAACCTGAAGTTGGAACCTTCTGAGGTTCACCCAGTGCTGTAGATGGCTTTGATGCCTGTGTCTCTGGTTTCGCCAGATCTCACTCAGGCTTAGATCAGGCTGTGTGCTTGTGCTCACCAGGCTCTGATGTGCCTTTCACATCACACCCTGAGCTTAGGTAAGCAGCTATCAGGAAAGAGAAATCAGATTGCACATAGTCTGCATCCCCGGTGAGCAGAAATCAGAGGAAATTGATAACACACTGAGATACATTTGAATGTTCGTTTCAAAATATTTTTAAGAAACAAGATATATCATGCTTCACAGGCCGCATCTTCTGAAAGCCCAGAAGCAGAACCTGTAGTGACCTTCATGGCCGAGAAGAGAAAGGGCTCAGTTGTAATGAATACAAAGGGGATACTTCATTAAGGCCAAGGGACTTGAATAAACCCCGCTGTTCTCTCTGACTCTATGACCCAACGCAACCTCTGTGCCACCTAGCATCACCACACCGGATCTCTGTACATCTTGGCAGTCAAGGAAGGGACTTCTGATACACTGTAGCACCTTGTACGGTAACCATCTTTAATGAGACGTCTGTCTACAAGATGAGACACTGGCACCGTGGAATCAAACAGGCGACTACTGTCTCTTTGCAGATCCATGCTCTGTATGTTTAAAAATACATAACGCAGCCCCACTTGGTTTACACAGTCTAAATCACTGTATAAATAAGGAACAATTTTTTAAGAGTGAAGGTAAATATAAACCATTGGAAACACTGACCTCGGCACACAGTGATTTCTCTATCACTTGATGTCTTTAAATTGAGTCTGGATGTCTTTCTGAAACATACTCTGTGGCTCAGCCAGAAGTGATAGCCTTGAAGCAGGAATCACTGGAAATCTATGACCTCTATTATGCAGGAGGTCAGACCAGAGAATCATAATGGTTCCTTTCTGGCCTTCAAAATCTGTGAATCCATAAATAAATTATCCCCTTTTATACAAACATCTTCAAAATGCGGCACCAAAAAGAGTTCATGCTCAAAACACCTTGTGAGGCTAGATGCATGTGAAGGTCATTTCACTGCTGAGGAAACTGAGGCAGAGGGGGTAAGTGACTTGCCCAAGGTCATACAACAGAGGTGCTGGTTCTCTTCCCTGTTACCAGCTGAGAGGATGATAAGTGGGGGGCAGAACTGAAATGAACAAAAGCAGATAGTCTGAGCAACAAGGAAGAAAGCCAGTAATTCCCTGGAGAGAGCTAAAAATGCACTAGCTCCTTTCCTGACATCACTCTTCCATGAGAAGAGTTGCTGGAAGCGCTGCAGGAATGTCCTGCGATCACAAATAGGAGGGGACATGGCTATACAAGCACCCCATTAAGACATGGTCTACATGCTATGACAAAGTTTGAGAACACCCACCCTATAACGTAGCAGGGGCACAGCCAGAAACAGGCCCCAGGAATTCTGACTCCCAGAGACCTACACTAACCTGCAGGGGTTGCACAGTTTGTCCCACTATGGAGGATTTTGATCTTTGTTCCATCCCAGCCTTTCTAAGGAGGTTGTCTGCAAATATTTGGCCAAGTTACAGTTTTCCTGAGGTATTTAACATCTTACTGTCCTCAGCCTTCTCTGGAGCGAGTATCACACACGTTACACGGTTGCTTATATTTGTGACGCAATCTGGTGTTATTTCCTTTCGGCAAAACACAAGAGATCCCCGCACACAGCGTGCTGTCTCCCGCTAGCAGCGCCGATCGATTTTGAATTACAGAAGCATTTATGCTGTATGTAATGTGGAGCCAACCCAACTATTCAAAACTAATCAGAGCGTGGCAAGGTGTATAATGGTCTCTATTGTAAGTACTTATATGACTCCCGTCACCATAGTTTCTGAGGGCCTCACAGTCTTTAATGTATCTATCCACATAACACCCCTGGGAGGTAGGGCAGTGCTATTAAGCCTGTTTTACAGATGGGGAAAGTGAGGCACAGAGCGGCTAAATGACTTGCCAAGAGTCACACAGGAGGTCTGCCTCAGAGCAGAAATGTGCACTCGGGTCTCCAAGTCCTAGGTTAGTGCTCTAACCCCTGGGCCATCCTTCCTCTCAAAATACTACCTTGGTGTTTGACAATTTTACTTCAGAAACTTGGAAATATTTGTAATTTGCGGGCTTCTTCATTGTTGTGTATGTTGCATGGCACCACGGGAATCACCCTATGACAATGTAGGCACAACATGGTGATAAGCTGTTGAGATGGGAACAGGATTGGGCCTAAAGATTGTTTCCTCTTGTTCTGTAACACTTTGGAGTTAGTGCCACAATTTTTTAAATGGTGCCTATCCAGACAGAGCCTAGCCTTGCCTAGGCTGTGATGAAAGAGGCATTTCAGAAGCAGATCAGGTATATTTCCAGATGACAGAGAAAACCAAACCTTAAAGCTTGCACAATGGCAGAGGAAATCCTCCAAATGCTAACAATATCATCTGCCTTTTTTTTTTTTTGTGGCTTTAAGGATCACAGAAGCTTAATTCATTTATTTCACCGCAATTGCTTTTTGCAATGAAATTGAGCAATTTAAGTCATTACTTCCTGGTAATTGCCCGTTGAACATTTGATTGCACATACACTGCTTCCATATATCGGTGCCTTACAGATGTTCCCAGGAAGAGCCGTGTCAGCACATTCCGATTCACCTTTTTGTGGGATCTTCTCCCAAAGTATCTACCACCCCTCTTTCCATGCAGTATGAGACCATAAGGTCCACCGCTTCAGATGTTACCTACAATGCAACTCTGAAAAGAGACTCAGGGGTCAAACTGGAGGGGGGAAAGAGGTGATCCTCTTTCAAGCTCCACCCACAAAATAAGCTCCATCCAAGCAAGTCCCCAAAATGAGACTCTGATGACAGCAGATTGCGTAGATGTTCAAAATACGGCCCTGCAGACTCTGTGAGCTCCCCTGGGTGCCCCTCTGTGCGGTCTGAAGATCCCCAGATGCTCTATTAGGCTTCTTCCAGGGCTGCCCATTTGCTCCCACTCAACTGATTCTGTGTCAGATTGGCTCAAAATTGCAAGTGGAGAGATGATTTTTTTCTAGCAGCCAGAGCCACAAACTGGGACTTGGATTCTCTTCTGTCCGCGCTAGTAATGGAGATTCTGCAATTGGTGGCTATATGGTGTTGAATCATGAGGGTCCGTGGCCCACGGATGCAGGACCACTGCCAACTCTGCCCTACTGGCAGAACAAGCGATTGCCTAGGTCAGCAAAGTACTAGCAGGCAGCAAAGCAGTGACTGACTCTTCATGTGGGCGGCTGCAGGCTGTGCCCAAACTACCCCTATGTTGCTGGTTAGCTCAGCAGGGGCTAAACATAGTGAAAATCTGTTAGTTATTAGTAAGGTGACGGCTCTGACTTGGAGACTCCTGGGGAGCAGATCCTGTATGTAAGGAGGGGCCATTTTTTACCTAGACAATTTTCTGACCATGATCTAATTTTAAATAGCTCTGTGCAGCATCCCCACCCTGCTGACAGACTTCGTGTTGGCCTGCTAGGGTCAGATCTTTGGGCCAGGGACCGGGAAACTGACTAGTCCGTTTTCAGGAGCTATATAAATAAGATAAGAAGTAGCAGAAACAACGGAGTGCAAAGTTATCAGCCAAGCAGACCCAGGTCGTGTCGTGTCCGAGAGATTAGAGGAGCTCACGGCAAGGAGTTGCAGCAGTGAAGTGCGTGACTGGACTTCACTGACCCTGTTTTCACTGCACTAGGTATGGACGCAGGCAGGACAGACGAGACTCTCCAAGCCTGGCGTTGCCTACACGGGGCTCAGTGTAAGACCCAGAAAGCATGCTTTTCTTGGTTTGCCCCAGAGTCCTGCCAGTGGTCCGGGGAGTTTGTCTTCTGGATGTTACAGGCACAGTAAGTTCCTTGCAATTCTGAGTTTCCTTGTCCTGAGCTGCCCTTGAAGGTATCTGCACATTTGTACATTTCACAGCCAGGACTGCTGCAGAACAATGACTGGAGCCCTCAAAAGGATCAGCCCAGATAAACAACCAAAAGTTCAGATACTAATTGAAACCACTTGACCCTGTCTGGTCTGTAAACAGGGCTGGGAATACTCTCACTGGACTTCTGCTCCCTCTTACTCCAGATCCAGGCTGGGATTCCAGCAGGAACACCGCCCTCTGGTGGTGTTTTTGTTTCTTCTGTTTCCACCCAAAGTTCAAAACAGGAAGGGGTAAAATGAAACACATTATCCTGAGAGAGAAAGGAATCACCCCTAAAACACAAATTTGAGCTCAGCTTGGAGACCGATTTTCTCATCCTTAGCAGCATGGGCACAAGGAGCCAGATGTGGAGGGATTCTGCCTGCTTTAGGGTGCATTAAGGCACTCTGTATAACGACCTCCTCCCATGGATTGTGACCAGGGTTTGAACCAGGCACATTCAGTTTGTGGCACAGATCTTGATCACCTGAGCTAAAGAAGCAGTATCAATAGTAGGTTGTTATCCTCTAGTGGAGCAGCCCCCATACACGTGCTTTGCCAGGGACGCAGGATTAGGCTGCTAAGTAACTGGTTGTCTCTAAAGGCAAAGTAGTGCCTCTGTGAACATCTGATAAGCCCTTGGGGGCTAGGATGCTTTTTCCAACAGCTAGTGAAGGGCCATGTGGTATTTTGACATTCCATCTAGGAAGCATAAAAGACCACCAACAAAAAATAGCATTGCAGAAATATTAAAAAGCAAGAGATAAAAAGAAATGCCGAGGATTAAAGCTGAAGAGGCAGGCTGCTTCTGCAGGGAGATAAAACGATAGTTATACCCAAGCAGATTAGTTCATTTCTCCCAACGGATCCCAAATGCTATTCCATGCCTCTTTTATCCTCTCCATACAAATAGGAACCTGCATGCCTCTGACATGAAACACTCCCCTGCTCCCACCCTGCAATGCACTGACTCTATTAGAGACTCCAAAGCTAGCAAAACTCATTGTGTTTCCAGATGGGTTTGTCACATAAGTGCGAGTGGAGAAGTTTGAGCTCTCGATTGCTGCCTCCGACTCTTCCCTGACAGATCTGCAGTTCCCCCAGCGCCTCGGTAACCTGGATTAATCAAACCTTTGCTTTGTAGCACGGGCAGAGAAATGCAGACGCACAAGGACTCCGAGTGGGTCATCAAGATACCAGTTCTTGCAAAGGAAGCCTCCAGACTTTTTACCCCCCAATTTTTTGCGTCAACTGCGGGTTACATAATGCACAAGGAGCAGATGCTATAAATAAACTACCCTGAAATTGTCACTTGAAAACAATAATCGCTCTCAACTGCTCTTAGGAGTGAAAATGCGTCTGTTCAATGGTGAAATTAAATCCTACCCGTCTCGGGAAAGAATATGGGAAGAAGACTGTGGTTTCCATGGGTGAGCGCTATATGCCTAAGGGGTGGCTGTCTGACGTCATTGCTCAGAAATCCATCTCTAGCTCACACGAAAGGTGCAGTCACCGACATTCTTCTCTCTGCCTGGTTCAGTTCAAATCTTGGGCTGGTGTCCATTAGGATAGCCCCTTTGGTTTCAATAGCTTGAGGGTGATTTATACCAACCCTACGGCTCCAACCATCCTTACTTGGGCTGAAAGAAGCAACCGGTATCCTCCCAGCCAAGTGCTTTTCCTGCTGCTGTATTTGGCAAAGCAGCATTTTATTGTACTGCGCCGACTGTATTTTTCTTGCCAGGCATCTTTCCTCTCAGAAAACATGTGATCTCGCCCCCTTTTAATTCTGAACAACACAGCTGCTGCATCTGTGACTGGGGACCCCTACGTGTGCCATGGTGCAACCTGGTCCCACCTGATGGTCCCGCCATTAAGTTGCCCATTCCGTAGGAAACTGTCTTTGGACCTCTACCTGTGTGCCGTCAGCAGCGAAGGGCCAAATTCAGCCCTGACCCAAACAAGCTCACTGCAGCTGCTCAGCCCAGGGCTGCATGTGGGCTGGGGAGTCTGTGCCCTTTCTCTCTCTTTTGATACAGCTACAAGTTTATCAGTACTTGCTCCTTGGGCAGGGACGGTGTGTCCCTCTTTGCAGTGGTATGCACATAAACAACATCACCCACTCCCACCCCCACCCACCCAAAGCAACCTGCGTGCAGTGGACAAAACCAACCCATCTGCAGGCTGTTCCTCGCCGGGTCCCAGGCTGGCTGATCCGGCTGCAGGGGACTGACTTTGCCCAGGAGGAAGAGGATCCTTCTGGAGAGAAAGTGCCCAGCACCCAGAAGAACCATTTCTCATCTCCCTCTCAGCCCCCTTGTATTTATGTGGCTTTGCTGCTCTCCCCATCCACTGGCCGTGGTGCTGAATGCTGAGTGTCTCCAAGCCTAGGCCGCCTAGGCCACCCTTTCTGAGCTGTTTAGTCCACGTTCTGCACATGCCCCCAAGCTGCTTGATTGCGGGTGGGGGACAAGGTAGATCAACAAGGTAGAATGCTAATGGGAGGGGGGTAGGTTTAGCAGATAAAATAAAAAAAGAACAAGTTAAAAATCACTTAGAAAAGTTAGATGCCTGCAAGTGACCAGGGCCTGATGAAATGCATCCTAGAATACTCAAGGAGCTAATAGAGGAGGTATCTGAGCCTCTAATTTTATCTTTGGAAAATCATGGGAGACGGGAGAGATTCCAGAAGACTGGAAAAGGGCAAATATAGTGCCCATCTCTAAAAAGGGAAATAAAAACAACCCAGGAAACTACAGACCAGTTAGTTTAACTTCTGTGCCAGGGAAGATAATGGAGCAAGTAATTAAGGAAATCATCTGCAAACACTTGGAAGGTGGTAAGGTGATAGGGAACAGCCAGCATGGATTTGTAAAGAACAAATCATGTCAAACCAATCTGATAGCTTTCTTCGATAGGATAACGAGTCTTGTGGATAAGGGAGAAGCTGTGGATGTGGTATACCTAGACTTTAGTAAGGCATTTGATACGGTCTCGCATGATATTCTTATCGATAAACTAGGCAAATACAATTTAGATGGGGCTACTATAAGGTGGGAGCATAACTGGTTGGATAACCGTACTCAGAGAGTTGTTATTAATGGTTCCCAATCCTGCTGGAAAGGCATAACGAGTGGGGTTCCGCAGGGGTCTGTTTTGGGACCGGCTCTGTTCAATATCTTCATTAACGACTTAGATATTGGCATAGAAAGTACGCTTATTAAGTTTGCGGATGATACCAAACTGGGAGGGATTGCAACTGCTTTGGAGGACAGGGTCATAATTCAAAATGATCTGGACAAATTGGAGAAATGGTCTGAGGTAAACAGGATGAAGTTTAACAAAGACAAATGCAAAGTGCTCCACTTAGGAAGAAAAAATCAGTTTCACACATACAGAATGGGAAGAGACTGTCTAGGAAGGAGTACGGCAGAAAGGGATCTAGGGGTTATAGTGGACCACAAGCTAAATATGAGTCAACAGTGTGATGCTGTTGCAAAAAAAGCAAACATGATTCTGGGATGTATTAACAGGTGTGTTGTGAGCAAGACACGAGAAGTCATTCTTCCGCTCTACTCTGCTCTGGTTAGGCCTCAGCTGGAGTATTGTGTCCAGTTTTGGGCACTGCATTTCAAGAAAGATGTGGAGAAATTGGAAAGGGTCCAGAGAAGAGCAACAAGAATGATTAAAGGTCTTGAGAACATGACCTATGAAGGAAGACTGAAAGAATTGGGTTTGTTTAGTTTGGAAAAGAGAAGACAGAGGGGACATGATAGCAGTTTTCAGGTATCTAAAAGGGTGTCATAAGGAGGAGAGAGAAAACTTGTTCACCTTAGCCTCTAAGGATAGAACAAGAAGCAATGGGCTTAAACTGCAGCAAGGGAGGTCTAGGTTGGACATTAGGAAAAAGTTCCTAACTGTCAGGGTGGTTAAACACTGGAATAAATTGCCTAGGGAGGTTGTGGAATCTCCATCTCTGGAGATATTTAAGAGTAGGTTAGATAAATGTCTATCAGGGATGGTCTAGACAGTATTTGGTCCTGCCATGCGGGCAGGGGACTGGACTCGATGACCTCTCGAGGTCCCTTCCAGTCCTAAAATCTATGAATCTATGAATCTATAAACACCCTCTGCGGTGTTCTAGACACACCCTGGGGTCTGGGGTCAGGCCTGCTGGGCCTGGCCCGGCTCTGCAGGATACAGTACGCAGGGAAAGCTCACAATAGAATTTTCTCATGAAATATTGGCAGTGCAGGAGAATGCAATTCTGAAGGCTATTTAGCTGGAAATAAAAGGAACTTTGAAGTGTGCTCTAGTCACAAAAGCAGAACATAACTAATTTGATGGCTGTTTGCCGCTGCGTTCGCTCCCCAGTTCTGACAACAACAACAAGAAAAAAAAAAGAAAAAAGCCTTCTCAATGCTCCACAATCCAGGAAACCCAGTCTGGGCTTGGGTGAACGCTGTCAGTTTAATACCATGCTGAGGTTATTGCACTGAATCCAACCCTGGCTGACTTCTCCAGGCAGGAAGCGGAGCATCTGCGCAATTAGGATGAGGTGAGAGGATGAAACAGAGGAAGAGATTCGAGCGTGAACGGGAAAAGACAGCTTCTTCTAAACAGCCGATATTCTTCTGCCTGCAGCAAAGGGTTAACTAAGGTGCCATGCCACACTCATAGAGGAGATGCACCACTTACATCCCACTAGAGCCCACAGTCAATTTCACCTGCAGAGAATAACCATGGCAGGAAATCTCCTGGGAGCTGTGCACTTTCCTTTCACCCATTGTTAGGCGACGGGAGCAGCTATGTCAATGCAATTATTAGTATTATTTATTACTTGTATTATCATCGTGTCTGGGAGCCCAGCCGTGGCCCAGCGCCCCACTGTGCTAGGTGCTGTACAAACACAGAACAAAAAATTATTGCAAATCTTCTGCCCCAGCCAGAAGGAAGGACGGAGGTGAGAAAAATGTCAAGGGGAGACCTCCAAAGAAAAATCCCAGGGCTGCAGGGCACAGTGCTGGGGATACAATAGGCATAGATGCTTCTCTCGCTACTCAGCCAATGCGCCAGCATTCCATGGTGGGCGATTACCATGCGAGGTCCTCCTGCCAGGGCAAAGAAGTTATTCACTTTCCCTCCCAGAAATCCATTATGCAGCATTGCTAGTGTAGACCCACTGCGTGGTCCACCCCAGAGGTGGCTGCATTTCAGCGATGACTCCCTGTGGACACAGCTTATAAAGCGTTTTGAGGACCTTCCAGAGGAAAGAAGCTGTGCAAATAATAACGATATTTAACATGTGCACTAGCTATACTGCTGCTCCCATCCCCCCATCTATAGCAAAACTTATGCCAGCTCTTACGTGGTAAGCAAGCCTCTGCCTGCAGCCTCCTCCCTTCGTTTTCAAACCGATTTCCGATTTGATCTGGGAGGCAAATATAGACACCTGGTTTCTGGCAACACTCTGCATAGAGATGTGTCATCGTCCCTGACTTCCCCTGCAGCCACTTCCGAAAGGACAGGGACAGGTAATCAAAGCCTCGATCAGTTCCCCATGATTAGAGCTCCTTGCAGAATCTGTCGTGGCTGTTGTGTGCTTCCTCTGCGTCTCTCCCACTTCCTGATGGGCCAGGACTCCCATTCCACACACAGCAGATAGCTCCCAGGGATGTCTCAGGTAAAATAAGAGGAGGTAGTGGCTTTGCCAGGCACTGGACTGGGATTTACTCCAAGCTCTGCCACTGATCTGCTGGGTGACCTTGGGTAAATCACTTCCCTGCTCTGTGCTTCTGCTTCTCTTCCCATGTGTGTTTAGATGGTCGGTTCTTGGGGGCGTGGCCTGTCGGCTACTTGGTGTTTGTGCACCTAGCACAATGGGCTGCTACACACCATCTGAAGAAGAAGACGGAGAAGGAGAAGAAGACAGCGAAGGAGAAGAAGGCGACGGAGAAGGAGAAGGAGACAGAGAAGGAGAAGAAGAAGACGGAGAAGGAGAAGAAGACGGAGAAGAAGGAGAAGGAGAAGGAGAGAGAGCTACATCATGGTGAGAACTGCCCGCCGTTGGCCTCCCCTATATTTTACAGTGAGGGTGGCAGCCAACCCGCGTTATGTATCCTGAGGTTGTTTTACATCGTTTTGGGCAGTGACGCCATAAGCTATGTCACTGTCAGGGTGGGGAGAGTGCGTCTATCCACGGGCCCGAGGCATCCAGCTCACGGTCTGAGTGAGTGTGCTGGGGGCAGGAGAGTGCTGGCTGCAGGACAGCGCTGGAACCGGGAACCCCCTGCCCCCCCAGGCCTGCTGGGCACGGACTTAAAAGGGAATCTCTTCCTCACAGCGGGGCAGCATGCGGAGAGAGGCAGAGGTGTGCTCACTGCTGCAAAGGGACGATGCCAGGAAGGCATTCCCGGGGCTTGGGGGGATGAGGTCCCCTGCACAGAGCCGGGACTCACCCGCTGAGACCCATGGACCAGAGACAACCGCCAGCTACAACGTGCCCCACGCAGGGCAGAGCAATCGGAAGAGACCTAGGGGAGCGTGCTAGCCGGCCTGCAGGTAGCGGACTCCGGCCTTCCGGTGCCCAGAGGGCCCCTGGGTTGGAACCCAGGGGAGTGGAAGATCCTGGGCTTCCCCTATCCCTGCACCACTAGGCGGCACTGTCACCTCAGCCTCTTACCGCTAGGCAGCGCTGATGTCACAGACCATAACTGTGAGGCAGGGAGGCTCGCCCCACTCACAGCGAGTCCGGGGGGGCTGGTGGCTGCGGAGCAAACGTGCCGATGGGGCTCGTGCTCATCCAGTTTGTCCTTAAACTCTCAGACGATGGGATTCCCAGCCTTTTCCTTCCCACAGTACCAGGGAGAGGAAGCAGGTTTGCCAGGCAGAGGCTGTCCTAGGCTGGTGGCTCTCCAGTAGCCTCCATGCTATGCTTTAGTGGCCCTCCACCCCATTCCACATACCCGCCCCTCCTCCCTCTGAAACGTGATTGCTCCTGGAGAGCCCCCGGGCCGTGGGAACTGAATTCCCAGCTCTGGAGAGGGGGCCTGTGGAGAAGAGGTTGAATGCAGTGGGGGGGAGGATCTAGGAGAATGCAGCTGACTTTGCTCTATGTGTTCTGGGTGTAGAGATTTCATGCCTCCGGTGCTGGTGATCTGTCTCTTCTCACCCTCTGCTTCTCATCGGCGTCTTGCTGTTCAACGTTTCCAGCAAAAAGCTGCCCCAGCTTAGCCACAAGCCCCAACCTTTGTGGCGTGCCCCAGAGCAGTCCCAACACTGCGGCTGGTTCGCCACAATTACCCTGATTGCTCAGTCAAACCAGCTGAACCCTGGACCCCATCAATCCAGCTGTTTAAGATTCGCCAGTGGTATTTGGATGCGAGGAAAGGCCTTGAGAGGGCAAGCCACTGCTGCAGCTAGTGCACAATCAGTCTGCTATCGGCAAGAATTGACATCCGATTATCTATCTGCTTTCAGCGTATTTCTGCCAGTCTCCAGCAATCCCACTGGAAGCGTGGTTAGCCGAGGCTGGATGTAATTTCATTAAGATCACAAAATGTATGTTCAGCAGATTTCTATGACATTATCGTCTACTACTGTCATTAAGTTAGTGAGGCTTAACAAGATCGCAGCATGAGGGGAGAGCAAGAGAGAGGCTTGCAAGACCAACCGAAAATGAAGGCTTTCTCTCAAAGTGCAGGCAGCATCGGAGGGGTTGGCAGAGGACGGGGATGGCTGGACAGCGCCTGAGCGAGGGGATCCCGGTGCACAGGGAGAGCGGGAAGCTTATTCCATCTGCCGGGGGCTGCATTATGGTATTTTCTTTTCCTCCAACGCAGGTTACAAGTGAGTCAGTGCCTGAGCCCGGGTCACTGCCGATGATCGTCACAGGGAGAGCCACTGTCTGCTAGCATTGAATCAGGGAGCTGATCAGAGTAAGGGAGAGAGTAAGCGATTGCTAACCCCATGCATTCAAAAATCATGAGTTCGGTCCCCAAAATATCAGGAAATTGGCTTAAAAATAATGAGCTTTTTAAAAAAAATAATGAATTTGGGGTTCTCTTTATTCGTGTTCTGGCTTCTGAAGCTCTAAAGAGCACTCCGGGGTCAAGTTTTTTGCCCATAAACATGAGGGCTAAAAACATACTCTTTTGTTTTTGAATGAAAACGGAGATTTTCCTCTAATCACATGAAACCAGGAGCTGGAGATTTAAGAAAAACACCAACTATTGCAAGACCCGTGATGCACAGTTTACTGGGCCTGAAAGGACCATTATGAGCACCAAGTCAGACCACCTGCATAGCTCTGAATTAATCCCTGTTTGAACTAGGGCAGATCTTTTAGAAAAAACATCCAATCTTGATTTTAAAATAGCCAGTGATGGAGAATTTACCGCACCCCTTGGTAAGTTGGCAACCTGGACCTATTATCCCTAAAGCTGGGAAAGGATATCAGGACCTTTGGGGAAGTTCCCAGAGATCTCCCCAATTGCTACAAAAACCCCTCCCCGCATTTTTATTAAATTTTACAGACGAGAGGAGGTCAATGCACCAACTGTTTGTGCTACTGAACCGCCCTCCAGAGCCGGCGGCAGCCCCTGGGCAAAGCAAAGGAGGCAGAGGAAAGTCAAGATGCTTGAAAAGTTCCACTAGCCTGCACTGAGTGAGGCCTGTTACTCCGTTTGGCTGGGCCTGAGCGGTTATTCCATGGCAGTCACGCAGGCTAAGCTAGCGGGAATCAGTTCTCGTGCCTCAAGGCGTGCAGTGCCCCCTGCATGGGTTCCAGAAGGAATTGGACATGAACACATTGTACAAATGGCCAGGTGCATTCGAGTGCCTTTGCCTTCCTGTGAAGCATCAATCAAGGCCGCTACCACGTCTGAGCCAGACTGGCAAACCCTCTGCTTCTAAATTAGCCTGACCCCAGCTTCCGCTTCCCCATTCAGCACAAACAACACTGCTCAGGGAGCAATTATTTTCCTCTCTGACCGTGCTCCCCCCTGGCCAGCTGCGCTGCGCACTCCAGTCACCTGAGCCACATATCCAGGTAGAGGTGACTGACTGACTGACTTTCCCTCTTATCATGCCAAGAGGAATCATAGAATATCAGGGTTGGAAGGGACCTTGAAAGGTCATCAAGTCAAGTCAAGTCCAGCCCAGCCCAGCCCAGCCCCGCCCCCTGCCTTCACTAGCAGGACCAAGTACTGATTTTTGCCCCAGATCCCTAAGTGGCCCCCTCAAGGATTGAACTCACAACCCTGGGTTTAGCAGGCCAATGCTCAAACCACTGAGCTATTCTCCCCCCCCCCCCCATTTCTCAGCAGAGCAGGTTCTCTCCTTCACTGCTGGCTCAAATCTCTAGGGCTATTTCTTATCACCGTTAAGCAGATGTGGCGCCGCTGATCTGCACGGTGCTTGCCAGTGGTAAACCCAGGGGCCAGGGGGAGGGGGAAGCCAGCGAGGAAGGATTTGTGGAAGGAGTGGGTTTTGAGGAAGTTCTGGGGGATGTCAGACTAGAGCCGCGGTTCTCAAACTGTTGGTCAGGACTCCAAAGTAGGTCGCTACTGCATTTTAATGGGGTCGCCAGAGCTGGTGTTAGATTTGCTGGGGTCCGGGGCTGAAGCTGAAGCCCGAGGGCTTCAGTCCTGGGTGGTGGGGCTCAGCTTACAGCCCACCTCCACCCCCGCCCAGGACTGAAGCCCTTGGACTTCAGCTTTGGGCTCCCACCCCCACTCCCCCTGCCTGGGGAGGGGGGACTCGCTGGGCTCAGCCTTCGGTCCCCCCTCCTGGGGACATGTAGTAATTTTTGTTGTCAGAAGGGGGTCACGGTGCAATGAAGTTTGTGAACCTCTGGACTAGGTGATCCCAATGGTCCCTTTTGGCCTGGGAATCTATGACGGACAGGAAAGGGAGGGGGCCTCTTGGCAGAGGAGAGAGGCCAGCGGATCCCCATATAGCACAAAAGCCAGCACTGGTTTGAGCACAGGAAAGACAGACCGTGAGAGGACCAGGGAGAGCACACAGAGTGAGAAGGGGAGTAGGAGGAACGGCAAGCAGCAGTGTGGGTGAGCAGGAGATCATGCCAGTCACGGAACAGCAAGACAAGGATCTTGAAGTCGACGCAGCAGAAGCCAGAAAGCCCATGACAGGTGCCACTGTGACCAGAGCAGGAGATGCGAGGTGAGATCTCACTCCCTGGGACAGAGACATGTGCATGGCTCCAAGCATTGTTAAAGGCACAAGGGCTTGATCCAGCCTGGGTCAGAACGTTATCCTCATTTAACAGCCGTTTAGTGACCTATGTGAAATGCTTTGTCTCATTCCACAGCTGGCAGGCAGGTACCCTCATCTCAACAGCCACCACACTAGGAATGGGGAACCCTTCAGGGGAATCTCAGCAGAGAGGGCAAGAGCAAGGATTAAATGGGCCCAGAGGCCAGGCCTTCAGGACACCTTCCAGGGCTGCATGGGAGAAGCCGGAAATGCTGCTGACCCGGCTCTATGCTTGAGAGCAGGGGATTGATAACCAGGATCCCTGGATTCTGTTAGCTGTAGCTCATGCATGATGCAGTCAGCAAGAGGATGGATACCCCATGGCTCAGTTACTTACTATTTACTAATCCGGAGACCCATGCGGGCCTCTCATTAGCACAATTACTCTTAGGCGCGTGATGAGTTTCACCGTCGCCCATTAACTCCCCTCATTTAGGCAGAGCACGCAAGCACCCTGGCTACCACGCCCGCTGTGCAAGGAGCAGCAGGCTTTAAGCTGAAGCGAGTTGGGAAGCGAGAGGTGCCTTAATGGTTTAGTGTCAGCGCTGTTCATCTGCGGACTGAAAAGAATTCCACTGCAGACCACTAACCTGAAGCGAGGGCGTGTGGGTTTGTTTTGCCTCCAGACCGGTTTCTCAAACGCCCTGCAGGGAAGGATTTGCACCAGAACTTGTCAGCATTTAAGCTGCTCAAAGTGGAATTTGTTGCTCCGGGAGGGCGAGCGGCATTTTTGCAACGAGCCCCTGCTGGGTCTGACATCCGACCTGTACAGCGCGACCCATCCCGCGGGGGGATGTCTCTCACAACCAGCCTCGTCTCGCGGATGGATTGCAACAGGGAGACGGACTCAGAAGGAGGGCAGCTTGGAGAGTGAACGCAGGGGCTCAGAGTCTGGGGCACGTGGCCTTGCTTTTCTCTCTCTCTGCTGCTCTGATCAAAAGGGTCAGCTGCTTGTTAATGGTGGCAGGTGCTGGGTTTTCCATCTGATCAGAAAGGTGGGGTCTCCAGCAACATGCTCAGGGTACGATTCGGTGCTGAGTCGGAGGGCAAAGCAGCCATGCTGCTGAGCTTTGCTTCAAGCCTGGCTCAGAGAGAGAGCAATGCTAGCAACACTTTCCCTCAAGGACCTGGCTATTGTTCTTCATAGAGGCCCCTTCCATTGATCTAACTCCCGGCCAGGCCTTTCCCTTCATAGCATTATAAAGCTGAGAAGCTCACCGCACCGCTCATTGGTACCCTGGTCAGAGAGGTAGAAGACCGAGCGCGGTGGGGAGAGACAGAGCTGGTGTTAAGCCAAGGAGCACGTAGCGATGGTATTTTAACTAGGTAAGAGGATAAGGAGGGAACGGATAGTTCTGGGGACTGGATCCATGACACGTATAGATCAATCCGCCATTCCGCCATAGGATCTTCTTTTTTCAGACTTTCATAGTCCAGAATGGACCATTAGAGCATCTAGCCTGACCTGCATATAGCAAGCCAAATGTCCCTACCCTGAGCCCAAGGGCTTCCATTAGAATAAAGCATTCCAGTCCTGAGGAGAATCTTGTGTGCCCCAGACAGAGGACAGGAGAGACCGAGGGGGTCCCAGAGCTGGAGGTCCCTGCGCCGGCAGGGAATTGATGAGGTGACACATGCCTAGATAATCCTAGCAGGTGATCCACACCCCATGCTGCCGAAGAAAGTAAAAAAAAACAATGTCCCAGCCAATCTGACCAGGGGAAAATTCCCTCCTGGCCCCAAATTTGCTGATGAGTTAGACCCAGAGCATGTGAGCAAGACCCAACCAACCAGGCATCTAAGACAAAGGATTCTCTGTATCACCTCGGCACACCAGTCTCCCACAACCAATATCCTGCCTCCAGCTGTGGCAGAGCTCTCTGCTTCAAAGCAAGGCAGCGGGGAAAAACAGATTACAAATGTTTATTAGGAAAAATAATTCCTTCCTGACTCCTGCAGGTCACTTGTCTGAAGCCCTGAAGCATGAGATTAGATTATAGTCATTATCGTAAAAAAGAACTACAAGTGTTATGAGCATGCTGAGGCCTTGGCAGTCCTGGTCTCTGCACAAAGCAGTGAGTACCCTCTCCTTCCTGCTTTCGGGGATGTTTTCACACTTATTGTCAGTGCTAAGGCTTTTAGTTTTACTGTTTTCCCTAATTTTGTGGCTGGCAGAATACTCTCAAGGTCTCTCTCCAGGAGTCACAGGCAAAGCAGGCTAGATAGGTTACCAAGCAGTTGCCCTAGCAACAGTGTCTATATTAAAACTCTCGCCGTATTTCCCCCAATTTTGTGCAATTTCTGTACTTAGTGGGTTAGTTTCTTTAGATAGAAGAAAATGATGCAGGAGATCAGATGTGACTTCATCAGAATAATGGGGACGGTCCCAATCCGCCCTCGGCTGCTCTTGCAAAAGGGATTGGAACTGGCTGTGCTTGCTGCAAACTCAGCCATCTTTTGCCCAGTGGTTTCATCCTAGATTTACAGAGTTTAAGGCCACAAGGGACCATTCGATCGTCTACGGTGGCCTCCTGCCTAACCCAGGCCAGAGAATCTCACCCAGTTGCTCCTGCGGTGAGCCCAATAAATTGTGGCTGACTAAAGCCTATCAAGTGCCCTGCATCCAAATCTGCCCTCCTGCGAGTACCAGCTGAGCTGAATGCTGCAGTTTCCTCGACACATGGTCCCAGAGAATTCATTGTTTTCCAGATGTTTGTGTGAATACATTTCTAACCCGCTCCGGGCCTGGAATGGGTCGTGATCCCCATTCAAGTATTCGGAGCTGACTCTCCAAACCTTTCCAGGTCACCCTGTCGCCAGCCCCTTGAGACTGTTCTCTTAAAAAGCAAATGGCTCTGAGTCTGAAGAGTTTGACTCGGAGGAGCAGCCCACCTTCTCCTACCTTATATATGCATTGATCTGGCTTTCCACGGCCCCACAGTAAAAGGACTGTCGAACTGACAGTCTTTGAAAAGTACACTAGCACCACACAGATGCATCAGTTACCCCAGAGCCAATGTAACGAAATCCCCTCCTTGCTGATACCCAGCCCCGGCAGCGTGCCGTGACAGAGTTATGGATCCTATGGGATGCAAAACGGGGCCACTGGGCATGATGAGTAAGGACGAGTAAGGGCTTGCAGGGTTAGGGAAATAATGAGAACCACAGCCAGGGAAGTTCCTATCAAAGCCCCAGGCTCCTGGCACTAGCCCAGCGCGCCATCGGCACTGCAGCCAGTTGTAAATCAGAGGTAACAAAACCAGCGTTGTCTCTGTTGAGAAGTATTTTCCTGACAGTGACCGCGAGCGGTAAATCCATCTTTGGAGCAGCTGAACAAAAGCTCAGGCAGTGCCTTTAAAAACCTGGATTTTCTTAAGGAGGATTATCACCTCCTTGTTTAACTTCAGATTAGCCCACAATTTAAACATTGTCATTTTCTCCCTCGACGGGGGTTATTGAAATGGCATGGCATGGATCACCTGAGAAAAGAAGATATTAAAATGGACAGGGTGGGAGGTGCAGTATAACCTGACTGACATTGTACGTGAGACAAGGGATGGGAAAAATACAGGCAATGCTCCCTGTGGATAACTCCCCCATGCCCCAAGTAAAGGACCCAACTTCCTACCATACCAAAATTAACAGACCAGTTACCAGACTTGGGAGTGGTCTCTTCAAGGTCCCTTGCACTGGGAGACTTCACTCTGCAGACTGACAAAGCCGAGGATGCATTGCTAGGCCAAGAACTCATCACGGGTTTCTCCTGGCTGGTTTGTGCGCCAGCCACATGGCTGGCCACGCATTAGATTTCACCTTCACACCCTGGATGACAGACCACCAAAAGCAGAGGGCCCCACCCACGCCTCACAAGGAATCAGCTGATGTCTGCCAATGACTTCCTCTAGCACTCCGTCCATCAGCTCTTCACACTGAAGAGACATGGTTTCAACCTGCCTTTGGGTATTTTTTAATAAAGAGAGACTTTGTGGGGATTTGTGTTATTTACTGAAACAGCTACTGGGGTCAGCATTGCCAGCTGCCTCCGGCTTCCGGATCTACCTGTGATAGTAGAATCATTAAAAGGGTTTAAGTGGGACTGAAGCGGACATTTCACCCTGGGCAGAGAGGGGCCTCAGCCAGAACCTTACATCCAAACTCGCCCACATTTAAGCAACTTCGCATCGGGGTCTGAAGTTGGTGACCCGAACCCATCTCCACTTTTCAGAGATCATTTTAAAAGTGGGCTACTACTTTGTATTCTAAACAATCCAACGGCGGTGAGGCCCAGGGTCAGAAGGGATATGAAGATGAGAACACAGGATTCATATGGGAGAACGTTGAGTCGTCTGGTCAAGCGTCCTGCCCCTGGCAGGCAGGAGGCAGCATAGATAGGGCACTGGACTCAGAGTCAGGAAACCTAAGCTACATCTGCCGCGTTTGACCTTTGGCAAATCACAGCAAGAGCTCTGTGCCTCAGTTTCCCCAATTTGAAAACGGGGATAACAATACTTCGCTTCCTCTGCAAAAGTGCTTTGAAACCTCTGGATGGGAATCTCTAAGGAGTATTTAATACTCCACCCCAACATTCTGCAATGACATATACAAGAGGGGAGAGTCCTGCCTCCTGTATTGATCAAATTATGTCCTCAAACCATGCGAGTTGATGGAAGGCAAGTCTGGGCAGGGTCCCCACACATCCCCAGTCATTCTCTCCTTGTCTGCTCAGTGTACAGGCTTCCTCTGCAGGGAGCTGCAGCTGCAGGGAGTGGGGTTTTGGCTGTGTCCATGACTAAAGCAGTACTGCTGACAGGCCTTGATAGTAAGCTGCTACAGGAAGTTCCCCGGCAGGTTCTCAGGAGACCCTACACTGGGCTTTTCACACCTCAGCGCTGATGGAAGCTTGTATTGCCACTGCCCATGCTTTGCCTGGCCTATGGAGAGCAGCAGACTTTGGCTACCAGTAAATGCCACCAATTGGTCACCAGCATCAAAACACCCTTGTAAAAAAGGAGAAAATCCGCCGTATTGCAAATGGAGCTGCCCTAATTAAGAGGCAACAGAGAAAAAAATGCCTCCATGTTCCTTCAGATTGTGGACCCAGTTCATGCTGATACTTAAATGAGAAAAGGGGGAAAAATCTTGCCAGTGTAATACAGACGCCGCCAACTCCATTTTTATAAAAGCAATGAAATGCAGGGGAGATGAGAGTTATAAATCTGAATAGCGATCATATCCTTCCCCTACAAAAAAAAACATGTTTGTTTATCGCTTTTACTATTTTCCGTAAAATTTACAGTTGACAATCTGCCAGAATGCGGCAGAGATCTTTTAAATGTGGCTCCAACCAGCCTGGTATGGAGGAAGGAGACAGGCTAAAAATATTGCTTCTTTTTCTTCAATCCAGTTCCAAACAAAAGGGGTGATTTACCAGGGAAGCAAAGCACAGCTTTCTGTCGAGGGCCTGACAGCTCCCTGGAAAGAACAGTCATTATGTTAAACAGAAATGATTTTTTTGTGTATTCTGGAGTTAATTTTCCAAATACTTGCGTGAAATGAGACCAACCCAAAAGTTGCAGAGATATGGAGAATTGCTTGTAATTACAGGAAGGGGAACAGAAGCCAACCAGACCCTATTAGAGGGCGCTCAGTTCTGGAATTCTGGCAGCTAGAGGGGTCACATGCGTCTCTTTAACAGTCCTTGGGATGAGACATTAAAATCAAGGTCCCATCTGCAGCTGAGTCACCTCGGGCTGCGACCCCACCATATCTCAGAAGTCAGGGCTGGAACAGACCAGTGCTACAGGAAGTGATTCAGTACATAGTGCTCCTCTCTCTTGGACAGTATTGACCCAATATTGGGTATGGGGTATCGTGTGAATGGAAGTGCCATCTTTCCTGTGAGATGAGTTACCTATCATCATTAAAAGGGTCCATGGCACTTTTTGCAAGGATATGTGTCCTGGCGCAATTCCACTTTGGATAGTTGTTACAGTCCATCAACCTCATTGAACTGGATACAATAACCTTCTTCACTTCCTGTCTTAAACTGTTGCCTAGTGCTTCTGGCTTGGGAGGAATAGCACGTAGAGCTCCGAAGATGGTTACATTCCAGTGGTGGGGTAGTGAACAAGTGCTCCACTCTGTTAAGTTATTTGGGATCTCAAAAATAGAAGGTGACATAACAAATATGGGATCCTTATTTCCTGCATGCGTGTTGTAAAGGGCCTAGCAGACATGGTCTTCACCATTGCATTGGTCCTTTGGTGTTCCCAGCACCCAATAAGCAGGGTACGCCAGACTTTGAAACACAGTCAAGGATGGTTATCATGGTTCTGCATCCACTGGGGTCTGACAGTGAGGAGAAGTCTTTTCTGCCAAGCATCCTAACAAGTTGGTGACTCGTTTATCCTAGTCACAGTCATTCCTGCAATTTCTAAAAGCTACGTTCGAACAGCTTAACGCTGGGCATCACACAGGGTAGATTGGGCTTGGAATCCCAGTAATTCCTGGCCACTGGTACCTGTGAAATTCAGGTCCCTGTTGTATTCTTACATCATTGATTTCAATGAGGCTTTTGCCTGAGTAAGGTCTTCAGAACCACTAGCAGATGGCACCACTAGGGATGCCGGTGCCAAAAGTCCTCTTTCGAGGGGGAGGGATAGCTTTTAAGGGGGAGGGATAGCTCAGTGGTTTGAGCATTGGTCTGCTAAACTCAGGGTTGTGAGTTCAATCCTTGAGGGGGCCACTTAGGGATCAGGGGCAAAAATCAGTACTTGGTCCTGCTAGTGAAGGCAGGGGGCTGAACTTGATGACCTTTCAGGGTCCCTTCCAGCTCTATGAGATAGGTTTATCTCCATATATTATAAGTGGGACTGAGCAATGCATGGGCTTGCAATGGTACCCAACCCTAGGGGCCTAATCCTGAAGCTCTTGCCCTCTCCATAACTTACAAACCTTCACAACGTGGGCATGGCGCTCAATCCTGCCAGAGGCTAGTAAATCCCAGAAATGCTCCTTGTCAATGGGAGTTTCATCACCAAGGATTAGGACAATTCTAAAGTCTGCTCAGTTCCTTTTGGGTCAGATCGAGCTCAAATCCGGATTTTGCCCCCAAAGCGCTAAATCTCTTCGGTGTCATTGGAACAAGGGCGTTCGTCTGAATGCTGATGATATTTTTGCTTTTAGGTTTCGCTCCAGTTCCATTAACCCGCTTGACATGATTTATTCAATGGACAGAATTAACTCCTACAAAGGGCCAGCTTGTAACTTACATTTTTAGACTCTCCGTGATGATAAGATAAATGAAATTGGCTGATTTGGGGTCAGCGTGGTGACTTCGAGGATTAATGCGCTAATATATTAGACCTTCTGCTCCAAAGTAGCTCATTTAAATCCTGCATTGCTAGGCAGTCCTTCTCAGTGGCAAGCTTCCAGAGCTTAATCAAATTGACAAATGCTTCCACGAGGGGAGAGAAAAAGCTTTTACATTACCATTAAAAGTACAGGCAAAATGGCACTAACTGGTGGCACTGTGGTCGGTTAGAATTCTCCAGTAGTTGGTCCGATCTTCTGTGGAAATCATACCAAAATTTGGAAAAGAATTTTGTTCAGAAGAAATACTGGAGAATTCATGCCACTGTCCACAGCCATAACTATTCCCACCTTCCCTGTACTTTTAAGAGTTACATAAAACATTTTTATCCCCCTCTTTGCAATAGACACAGAAAGGGATGTAGCTTTAATGTCTCATCTGAAAGGTGACTGAAATGATGCATGTTCAACATCCCAGAGAGGTGCTATTGGCTGCAGGAATTTCTGCAATGGGCAAGCCTATCAAAATACAGGACATTTTAGCCACGGGAAAAACTATTAGCCTAATAAAAAAGATAGGTATACAAAGCATTTGGATACCGGCTGCCCTCCATTGCTCACTCAGAAGTTAGATTAGGAAGCTGTCTAACTCCTGAGTGTTTCTATTTACGGACGTTTTATTACTCAGATTATCTTCTCTTTTTTTCTTTTGTGTGAATGTAAACTTTGTAAATGCTCTTAGTTTGACCAAGCTGTCTACGCACTACCCTGTTGCCTGATCTGTTGGTTGTGCATTAATTATACTGAACACTTAAGACTCTATGCTGATGCCCACTATGCCTAATGCATATTCATTATTTGCACTTCCACACCCCATTCACGTAGAGGGTGCCCTTCTCCCATAGGTTACAAGGCCTTTTGCCTCAAATTCATTAGCATGTGCATCAACTAGTTATCATGGCATTCTTGTGGTTGGACACCTGTGGATGTTCCGACTTAAAATACCTAAAGCTGGCATCTTGGGGGTACCTGTCAGCAATTTAGTCATAGCTGCTCATTACAGCATTCCCTCTTGTGCTATCTTATGAGCTAGGGTTACTCCTGGTTAGCCGCTTATGCTAAGCTATTGTCGTACAGGCCTGGAGGCTTCTAGGCTCCTTGTGTTACTGCCTTAACATATATTTATGCCTTACATAGCAAATACCTGTAGGCTACAGCCTTAGCATGTAATACACTTCACTGGAAAGCATTTGTATTATTTCCTTGTGACCCTAATTCATGGCAGCTTTCTCACCAGCATAGCTCATTAGCTCAGTATAACTACGTCGCTCAGGGGTGTGGATGTCATTATACCGATATAGGTCTGTAGTATAGACCAGACCTCGTTCTGCATCCAACCCCTCTGTTCTCACTGATTGTAATTTGCAGCAACGAGCTTCAGAAGAATAAATCTTGTCCACTATTGGGATAGTGGAAATGTAATTAGCGGCTAATGCTCCCTGTCAGTCCTGGAAGATGAAAGGGATGCAGTACTCAGAGACTGGTGGATGCTGATGAGGGAAGGCGTGATTGGTGGGAAGTTGACAGGTATGGAAGGGCAGGTGCCGATTCTTATCACGAATGCGGCTCACTCAAAGGATGCGGGAGGGGAACCAGACCTTGTCCAACCCGAAGGTTATGTTGGCAAGAGTGGCAGCAAACTGAGGGCCACATCTAATTCGAATAAAATGGAGCAGACTGCTGGCATCGACTGCTTGGACAAAGCTGGAGCATTGCCTGCTGGGATCTTTGCTGCCCAGGGGCTGCACCTGTGTATTAAAGTGGAGGAAGGCCTTGGGCTGCCCTGACAAATACAATAATCACATTTTGGACACCTTTGATATTTCATAAGTTAAAGTGGTGGCCATTAAAAATCCAATATTTGCCAACGCATACCACATGGTGACAACCCCAATTTCCTATTTTAAGCACACTGTTGTCTCAGATACCGTTGTTTGGTAACTGTTAACAAATGCTGACATCTCATTGGTGACCACTGGACCGATGCTGGGGCCAGGAGCAGTAGAATGTTTGGGTGGGCTGGCCCTTCATTTCACTTTATATTTTTTTACTGTTTCCTAGGGTATCAATGGTACCGTGTGTTTCATCCGACTTCCTTTGGGATGAAAGGGAGCTCAGTTAATACAGAGATTCCGCTGGGTTTGGAATGAGCACTCAGAGTCTATCCCACTTCGCTGAACTTCTTTGATCTGAAAACCGGACCAGTAATAATGTGAAATCAGGATTTCCCTGCTAGCTTTCTAGTCCTGCTTGAACAGTCAGGATGGATAGAAAACAAGATTAGCTGTTCCTTGGGGTATTTTAGTATTTCTCCTGCTTTCTCGTGAAGAAGGTCAGAGGCATATGAGCGAGTTTCTAAAATGTTAGCTGAAGAGCAGAAGCCCTCAGAGGAAAAGTTCTGGGTAGATGCTTTGCTGCGGCCTTCAGTATTGTCTGCCCAATCCATCCCCATAACTATCTCTGTCCTAAATATGGAAAGAAACAACAATGGCAGAGAAGTGATGTGGTTGTTAGCGCAACGCCTCAGAACTCCTGGGTTCTCTTCCTGGCAGGGCCACTGACTTGCTGTGTGACCTTGGGCAAGTCACTGTGCCTCAGTTTGCCCAGCTGTAAAATGAGGATAATATGCCCCTACTTTCCAGGGGAGTTGAGGATTCATTATTAGTGTTTGTAAAGTGCTGGGAGACCCCTTGGGGAAAGGGGCTGAATAACTGCAACGCATTTAACTTTGCCATTCCCCCAGAGATGGCAGCTGTATAACCCAGCTGCTGGCTGAAGCTGCAACAAAACATGGGCACTGACATTGTATTTTAAGCATTCTCCCTTCATTATTAAAGTGTTTGATAGTTATTCCGGCAAGACGAACAAATACTTTGGACTGAAAGCAGCTGTTGTACCAGGAAGCCTCCCTGTTCTCCCTCTGTTGACAGAAGCAGGAGGAGCAGGCGCGCTTCCACCCATCTTTGGGCTCCTCCTATCACCAGACATGTGCAGTGTTGCCAGCTCTCATGATTTTGTTATGAGTCTCATGATAATTATTGTTTTCCTTAAAGCCCCAGCTCCTGGAGTCAAGTGGAGATGTGCGGATTTCAGCCTTCGTTCTTAAAGACAAATGAAGTTTCTAGCCCCCGTGGCTGTGGAGAAAGCTTCCAAAGGTGACCCCAGTGCACCTGAAAGGCTCAGAAAGCAGAAGGCAAATAAAAAGAACCCCAACGCTATTATTTTACATCATCTCAGGATTTTAAAGCCAATCTCGTGGTTTTTGGTGAGCACTCGGGGTGTCGGGGGTCTCTCTCTGCCTTGCTCTCTTAATTTCAGTGGGTAATCAGGCTCTGGGAGAGAGAACTGTCCATTGGATCCAGAATCACTCCTAGCTCTTGCTAGCAAACATTTCCATCACTAGCCAGGACCTACAATCTGGATCTGAGCTGTAAAATGGAGATAATAATCCTGCCTTTCTTCCACCCTTTGTGTGCCTAGTCTATTTAGACTGGCCGCTCCTCAGGGGGAGGGGTGTCTCTTCTACATGCCTCCACAGTGCCCAGAACATGGAGATTAAGTGACCTGCCCAAGGTCACTCAGAGTCTGTGGCAGAGCTCCTGACTCCCAGTTTAGTGCCTTAAGCAAAGGGGATGGTTGGCCTTCTAGTTACTGGTTAAGTCTGCTCTAATGGACACTTAGATTTGGTAGCCAGTGATTAGAATGAGAAGCAGTGGAGAGAAACAGATTTTTGCCTACATTTGAACACATGGAACAGTAAGTCAGATGGCCCATCATTCCTACACCAGAATGGGAAACAATGCCGTAAAACAGCGGAAAGGTCATTTGAAACATGCCAAATCACTTTCACGGCATGGAGTCAGACAGTGACGAAAACTCTCCCAATGCCTGCGAACCCAGCATGGAGGGAAATGTCGCCAACTCTGATACTGTGAGAGCAGAGCAAGATGTAAATTGTTCCGAACCAGATACCAATCTCAGTGCTGTCATTAATAATTCTTTTTCAAATAAGCATAACAGAACATTTGCCAGATCGTATCGGACAGAGAACACATCATGTTGACATGAATACAAAGAAACATATTGTAGGCCACTCAATGCATGGATTAATGAATTGGGCAGGGGAGAGGAACAGCCCCAACCCATGGGATCTTGTGTAGGGAGCATCACCGTGATAGCCCTACATGATGTTCATCCACGGGGCAGCAGAAAACATGGCTGCCTTTCAGACAAGGCAGAAAATACATATATGGGACCCATGCAGTTAGACACACGTAGGCAGACCCATGTCTGTCCTTTGCAGGCGGCAGAACGTGGAAGGAATGAGAGCGGTTTCAGGGCAGGGCGAGCTGGAAATGGACTGGCCCGTGATCAACGCTTCAGCTCTCTCTTGAGCAAATTCACCCCAGTGCAGGGCACCAGCATGAGGCCTACACACCTTCAAGCTATATTTTGCACTAGAAGAGCTTTTGCGAAGGGCTGCATTTCACCCTGGAGATAATATTTCTCAGAGAGGGACAGGCAAGGGTTGAGATGACAGTGCAGTACCTTTATCAAATGAGTCAGGCTTTTCTAAACATTATTGGCATGTCTATGGAGCTCACCAGCTCCCACCTGAACTAAGGAAGAACAGTGACATCAGCTGAGCTACAAGTTCAAAGGGTGACCAGCCCTCAGATTGCAGGATAGAAGATGATCTTGGGGGGAGAGGTGGAGAAAACTCTCCACACCCCCTCCCCGGGATAGAACTGCAGAGTTAAGTCCGGGGCGGGGGGCGGGGAGGGGCTGAGAGGCAGAGGGGTGAGTTGGGCCTTGTGAAATAGCAGCCATGGGCCCTGTCAGACCCGGACACCAGGCTACGGGGACAATGTATTTGCACGGGCATGGTAGGCAACTGCTATGTTCTGACAATAAACAACAGCGCAGCTATGAGAGGGATCAAACAGCCTCTTCAAAATGAGGTAATAACTCTCATTACAGGTGCTTAAATGCTGCACATTAGAAGCTCCAACGTACATGGGTGACAGGCAGGCGGGTTTATCAAAGGTGGAGGGGGAAATGGTCGTCATTAGTAAACAATATACGTCGGCCCGTAACGTGCATTGATCCCCTTTAACAGAGACCGAAAACTCTGCTGCCTTTTGAGATGTTGCAGGACATTGTGTAGACACAGCTGATACCAGCATTTTCACACTAGCTACTGCACTTTAGCCAGAGGTACGTTCCCCACTAAACTGGACCAAGTTCAAGGTTCAACTACCTCCTTCCAAAAAGGAAGCTCTGATCACAGGATTTACAACAGGCTTCCCCTGAGAGCAGATTAGCTCCAAGAAGAGTTATATGTAGAGTCCTGGCTCTCAGCAGTTTCTTCGCTCTGAGCCGCCGCATCTTTCTCTTTGATTTCTATTGCAATTGGCTCAGCTCACTTGGAGACAGGCTGTTCTCAAGAGCGGTGCAGGACTTGCGTATGGGATCCAAACAGAGCTGTTCAGCCATTAATCATCTGTGCTTAAAAATCCACTGACTCCTTGCGGAACATTTGGGAGAGCCTCCGGTTCAGAAAGGAGTTGTAGACACAGGACGCTGGCAGTTCTTTTGCAAGGTTTGGGGTTCGTTAAATGCCTGCATTAACGTTAACAGAGGGCTTGAAGTGACAGCCTGGAAGATGGCAGGCCCAAGACGCTCACGGGAAATGTACAGCACAATCCCATACTCCCCTATCCAAATCAAAACCCCACAGTGATCACGCAAGCACTCTGCAGTATCGTGAGTCTGAGATATAGGCCCAGATTCTCCCCACCCCCACCCTCAACTGGGACACTTTGCACCCATGTCACCTTAAAGAGCATCGGGAGTATCAACCCAGCACAGGGTGAGCCTCTGTGACGTAGAACCCACATAATGGCTCTTCTCCTTTGTGCAGGGGGCCATGGCCAAAGAACGGGTGTGTGGCCAGACCGACACTGCTTGGTAAGGCGCTTGGCAGCTGGCATAAACTAGTACAGCCTTTAGGCTGCTCCGAGTTACTCTGGGGAACTGGCCTGGTGCAGAGCCGGCCCAGAATTAGGGGAGCCCCAAGGCATCTAACGTCCTCTTTGCATCGCCCCCTCCCCACTTCTCCACTGCCCTGTGTGCTCCTCAGCCAGGATCAGTGCTCAGGATAACCATTACTGCAGAACATGGAAGTTCTCCTTGGAAGGGCTGCCTGCCGCAGCGTCTCAGCCTGTCTAGGCAGAAGCACCACCAGGGCTGGGAGAGCACTTAGGTCTGTGTGGCCTTCACAGACTGGCGAGACTAAAACAAGGGTACAGATTAGTGCAGTGAACCTCTCTCCAATGGGAACTGGGCTGAGACCACCAATTCCTTTCACGTAGGCCACTGAACAGGGATGAGGTGGTAAAGACTTTCAGTTACTACTTGCCTGGCTTAGTGTGAGCCAGTGATGCCTAAACGTGATGCCCTGTGTGACTCTCTGTAGCCCATTGTCAAACCCTTCCGAGCGCTCCTGTCCTATTATCACTACAGAATCACAATCGAGGATCGGGGCCCCATTGCACTGGGAACTGTACAGACAACCAACAGGAAAGCCAGTCCCTGCCCCAGAGCGTCTAGATAGGATCATGTTGCCTGTTCCTCTCTCAAAGTCACAAACTTCTGCTCCTTGACATCATGCGCATGTGCTTGGAGAGTATTGGTGGTGGGGAAGAAGCACGGGAGGAGCGAAGCCAGGAAGAGAAGAAAATTAAATCAAATCAAAGAAAGGCCAAAAATTAATCGTTTCTGCTGTCTGTTTGGAGTGGGGGGGGAAAGAGCTTCTCTCATCCCCAGGAGTTTTCGAGGCTGCTGAGCAAAATGGATGCAGTTTTCCTGTGCGTAGCCTTTATTCTCTGCTTCCATGGGAGAGTTGTGCACAGTGCAGCAGATATGCAAGAAGGAATTCTGTTATTAAGGATGTGCTCATCATCCTAATGTGCGTCTTGGAGCCTTTCCTTCAGAGACAAACTAAGGAAAGGAACAAAGCCCCCTCTCCTCTACAGTGTGTGCTGACCCACTCTGGGTTATCAGCAGCTCTGTTATTATGCTGCATCTCTTCCTCAGTCTTTTTCTTTTATTTCCCTAGCTCCGTTAATGTCTGAAGACTAGAGGAAAGAATCCCCAGGGCCATCTTGAGGTTAGCAAGATAGCACGCAGACATATTATACTTTGAAGCTCTTCCTCACCAGGGATTTGGGCTCGGCAGTTGTCAGGGGGTCTCTCTCTGCCTTGCTCTCTTAATCTTCCCGTGGCTGAACAGTCACTGAACGGCTTGGAAACCCCAGGATCTAAAAGCACTGGCAAAAGAAAGACATCATCCTGGTCCTCGCTGCAGCTTTATTCCACGTAGTATCTCTAAGACAAAACAAAGCTCAAAATGCTCTTCTCGCCTCACATAGTCTCAAACCTTTGCTGCTTCTAAACCTGTGGCCACCCCGTTGATCCTGATTTCCTGGGGCTAGTCGTTCTGCAGCAGCTGTTACAGTGATGAATGCTACCTGCAGCCTCTCCTTTGTTTCTTGGAAAGGCTAAGCTCTAATTAACATCTGTGAGCTCCGTCGGTGTAAATGAAAGCAGAACACGACCCACAGAACAGAATAAAACCATTCCCATATCAGCAAGGCCTTTTAGAGTCTTGAGATGCAAATCTCACTGAAGAAAAGGGAAAAAAAGCTCTGAGATTAATCAATTATTATTGCATAATTATTTGGCAACATGCAGTGACAAATGATGTTGGAGAGGATCCCTTGCCAGAGGTTCAGCAGAGTATCGCTTGCTTTTTGGTTACTGAGATTCTAAAACTGAAATGTCCATTTCCCGTGCTTCTCTCACTCAGTCATGGGGAAATTCCCAAAAGCTAAGGGTGACCTTTCCCTATTCTGGCCCCGTGAAGAATGTGGGAGAGAGCAGTTTATGAATCATATGTGTTGCACCTCTGTGTTTTGATTAGTCGGATGTGTTCTGCCATGAGGTGACAAGGAGTTCAGTTCCTGCAGGAGTGACTCACACGTTCCCAGGTCTCAGGTAGCCAGCCATCTACCAACACTGTTCTCCTTGCAGGGCTATCTCCAGCCCCTGCTGGGCTCACAAGGTGAGTTTGGTAAGGAGAGGAGACCCCAGCTTGTGGACACAAAACAAAGGATCCTGCTTATTTTAAAAAGACACTCTCTCTGAAGCCCATGGGAGTCTGTAATGCTCTGTCTCTGTAATGCTTTTACCCTCTTAATATATGTGCTTGCTTACGAAGAGTTGGGTGGCAGCTTAACTGTGGCCGTTACACAGTTTACCATCACTGAGGAGAAAAGTAAAGTGGGTTGGCTGGGAAGGTCACAGTGTAGGCAGGGTTTGTGTTTGTTGTGGTGTGCTTGCTGCCGGACTGAAATATACCGTGTGGTGTGTTTATTTGGGGGACTGTATGCTGACCGTGTGGGTGCTGAGCCTAGCGGCCTGCTAGGCAAGGCTGAGAGCTTCTTAACGAGGCTTTGATCCCTAAGCCCTTTAGCACCCATCAACCATTAACCAGGGGGTGGGGCTACTCAGGAAGACCAGGGCTTTAAAAAGCCCTCTCCTAAGCGACCAGGGGAGCTAGTGAACAAGAGCGGCTAACAGGGGAGTTTTGCGAGGGAGTTCACAAGGGAAGCGTGGGGGGGGGGGCGCTACATACACTTACCATTCCTTAAACTTCAAGCCAAAAACACCCCCTGATAAAAACAAAGCAAGACCAAAGGAGCCAGCTGCAGGAGTAAAAAGAGAATGCAGGCAGAAGTCCAGCAACAGAGTGGGGGCTACCCAGTTTATTGCACCCAATGCAGCATGTCTGATTACCTGCCCTAGGGGCAGGTGGCGTATGTGTGCACTCGGTGCAAGGAGCTCCCGGCCCTCAGAGCCCATGTACAGGTTTGGAGACCAGGGTAGCTGAGCTGGAGGAGCTAAGGGAGACAGAGAGGTACATAGATGAGACTTTCTGGGACCCAGGAGAACAGTCCCACCCCCGGTCTGACAGCCTCTGTGCTGTTGAGGAGGATGAAAGTCTCAGGAAAGGAGAACATCCAACTGGAGCAGAGGGAAACGATCCCATAGTTGGGACCCTCCTTCCAGATGATGTTGTGATGTCCTCTCGCACTGAGGACACCTCTCTGGGGGAGGGAACTCCAGTTATTAGGAAGAGACAAGTATTATTAATGGGCGATTCGATCATTAGAAACATAGATAGCTGGGTTTGCAATGACCAGGAGAACCGCATGGTGACTTGCCTGCCTGGTGCGAAGGTTGCGGATCTATCAAGACATCTAAATAGACTTATGTGTAGTGCTGGGGAGGATCCGGTGGTCGTGGTACATGTAGGTACCAATGACATAGGGAAGGATAGGAGAGGGATCCTGGAGGCCAAATTTAGTCTGCTAGGTAAGAGGTTGAAGTCCAGGACCTCCATGGTAGCATTCTCTGAAATGCTTCCAGTTCCATGCGCAGGACCAGTTAGACAGGCAGAACTGCAGGGTCTCAATGCGTGGATGAGACAATGGTGTAGGGAGGAGGGGTTTAGATTTATTAGGAACTGGGGAAACTTTTGGGAAAGGAGGAGCCTATACAGGAAGGATGTGCTCCACCTAAACCAAAATGGAACCAGATTGCTGGCACTTAAAATTAAAAAAGGTTGTAGAGCAGTTTTTAAACGGGGAAAGCCAACAAGGGCGGAGAAGCACATGGTTCGGACAGCAATATCCCTTAGGGGATGATCTATTAATGGAGATTCTCTATGTCCTAGTACAGAGGAGAGGATGGAAGATGATAAAATACAGGTAGGATCTGATGAGAAATAATCAAAAGAAAAAAAGTCCCATTCAATTATGTCACGTAATGGCAGACAGCTAAAAAGTGACAAGTATTTAAAGTGCTTGTATACCAGTGCTAGAAGTCTAAATACTAAGATGTGTGAACTAGAGTGTCTTGTATTGAATGAGGATATTGATATAATAGACATCACAGAAAGTTGGTGGAATGAGGATAATCAATGGGACACAGTAATACTAGGGTACAAAATATATCAGAAGGACAGAACAGGTCATGCTGGTGGGGGAATGGTACTATATATGAAAGAAAGCGTAGAATCAAATGAAGTAAAAATCTTAAATGAACCAAACTGTACCATAGAATCTCTATGGATAGTAATTCCAGGCTTGAATAATAAGAATATAGCAGTAGGGAGATATTACAGACCATCTGACCAGGATGGTGATAGTGACTCAGAAATGCTCATGGAGATTAGAGAGGCTATTAAAATAAAAACCTCAATAATAATGGGGGATTTCAACTATCCCCCATATTGACTGGGTACATATCACGTCAGGAAGGGATGCAGAGATAAAGTTTCTTGACACCTTAAATGACTGCTTCTTGGAGCAGCTGGTCCTGGAAGCCACCAGAGGAGAGGCAATTCTTGATTTAGTTCTAAGTGGAGCACAGGATCTGGTCCAAGATGTGAATATAGCTGGACCGCTTGGTAATAGTGACCATAATATAATTAAATTTTACATCCTTGTGGCGGAGAAAACACCACAGCGGCCCAACACTGTAGCATTTAATTTCAGAAAGGGGAACTACACAAAAATGAGGAGGTTAGTGAAACAGAAATTAAAAGGCACAGCACCAAAAGTAAAATCCCTGCAAGCTGTAAGGAAACTTTTAAAGACACCATAATAGAGGCTCAACTTAAATGTATCCCCCAAATTAAAAAACATAGTAAGAGAACCAAAAAAGAGCCACCGGGGCTAAACAACAAAGTAAAAGAAGTCATGAGAGGCAAAAAGGCATCCTTTAAAAAGTGGAAGTTAAATCCTAATGAGGAAAATAGAAAGGAGCATAAACTCGGGCAAATGAAGTGTAAAAATATAATTAGGAAGGCCAAAAAAGAATTTGAAGAACAGCTAGCCAAAGACTCAAAAAGTAATAGCAATTTTTTTTTTAAGTACATCAGAAGCAGGAAGCCTGCTAAACAACCAGTGGGGCCACTGGACGATCGAGATGCTAAAGGAGCACTCAAGGATGATAAGGTCATTGGGGAGAAACTACATGAATTCTTTGCATCGGTCTTCACGGCTGAGGATGTGAGGGAGATTCTCAAACCTGAACCATTCTTTTTAGGTGACAAAGCTGAGGAACTGTCCCAGACTGAGGTGTCAGTAGAGGAGGTTTTGGAACAAACTGATAAACTAAACAGCAATAAGTCACCAGGAGCAGATGGGATTCACCCAAGATTCTGAAGGAACTCAAATGTGAAATTGCAGGACTACTAACTGTCATTTAAATCAGCTTCTGTACCAAATGACTAGAGGATAGCTAATGTGACCCCAATTTTTAAAAAGGGCTCCAGAGGTGACCCTGGCAATTATAGGCCAGTAAGCCTGACCTCAGTACCGGGCAAACTGGTTGAAACTATAGTAAAGAACAAAATTGTCAGACACATAGATGAACATAATTTGTTGGGGAATAGTCAGCACGGTTTTTGTAAAGGGAAATCGTGCCTCACCAATCTACTAGAATTCTTTGAGTGGGTCAACAAGCATGTGGACAAGGGGGATCCAGTGGATACAGTGTATTTAGATTTTCAGAAAGCCTTTGACAAGGTCCCTCACCAAAGGCTCTTAAGCAAAGTAAGTAGTCATGGGCAGTGGTGCGGAAGTGATTTTAATAGTGGGAGTGCTGAAAGCCAACCCCCTTACCCTGATGTACCCCTCTTCCCCCCACCCAGAGCTGAGGCCGGGACCAAAAGCCCCAGCACGGAGCAGCAGCAGAGCCTTGGGAGCAGGGCGGCAGCCAAGACCCCGGGCGTGCAGGGCTGGCAACTGAGACCCCGGACACGGGACTGGCAGCTGGGAGCCCAGGGGTGCTGCAGCACCCCCCCACACACACACACACCCCTAGTTCCCACACCTATGGTCATGGGATAAGAGGGAAGGTCCTCTCATGGATTGGTAACTGGTTAAAAGATAGGAAACAAAGGGTAGAAATAAACGGTCAGTTTTCAGAATGGAGAGAGGTAAATAGTGGTGTCCTCCAGGGATCTGTACTGGGCCCAGTGATGCTCAACATATTCATAAATGATCTGGAAAAGGGTAAACAGTGAGGTGGCAACATTTGCAGATGATACAAAACTACTCAAGATAGTCTCTTCCCAGGCAGACTGCGAAGAGCTACAAAAGGAGTTCTCAAAACAGGGTGACTGGGCAACAAAATGGCAGATGAAATTCAATGTTGATAAATGCAAAGTAATGCACATTGGGAAACATAATCCCAACTATACATATAAAATGATGGGGTCTAAATTAGCTGTTACCACTCAAGAAAGAGACCTTGGAGTCATTGTGGACAGTTCTCTGAAAACATCCACTCAATGTGCAGCAGCAGTCAAAAAGGTGAACAGAATGTTGAGAATCATTAAGAAAGGGATAGATAATAAGACAGAAAATATCATATTGCCTCTATATAAATCCAGGGTACACCCACATCTTGAATACTGCGTGCAGATCTGGTCGCCCCATCTCAAAAAAGATACAGTATATTGGAATTGGACAAGGTTCAGAAAGGGGCAACAAAAATGATCAGGGGTATGGAACAGCTGCCGTATGAGGAGAGATTAATAAGACTGGGACTTTTCATCTTGGAAAAGAGACGACTAAGGGGGGATGCATCTGAAGAAGTGAGGTTTTTACCCACGAAAGCTTATGCCCAAATAAATCTGTTAGTCTTTAAGGTGCCACCAGACTCCTTGTTGTTTTTGTAGATACAGACTAACACGGCTACCCCCTGATACTTGACACCATTCAGTTCAAGCAAACTCACTTGCTAGAATATCGGCATTTAGCACAGGCATATGCATTTAAACGTTCCAATAAATATTCAGACAGTCTTTATGCAATATCCTCTCACCTCTACTCAAGGTCGCAGCAATATTCAAGCAATTTTACTGCAAAAAATACTCCTAAAATGATTATTTAGTAAGATATTGCCTTGATGTGGATTGGCAAACTCAGGATTGGATCCTCAGCTGGTGTAAATTGGCCTGTGTCTGTTGAAGTCAAGGGGACTATGTTGATTTATAGCTGCTGAGGATCTGGCCCTTCATTTTTAATGAATCGTTTGTATTTTAGAAATAGAAACATCCATTAGAGCATTATAAAACAACAGCCTACTGCAAACCTCCAAACTTCCTTCTCTCTGCATGGAGCTTTCGCACAGAGATGCCGTATTTGTATGTAAAACAGACTTTTTATATTAAATAGGCAAACAGCTACAAAGACAAAATCAAATATTAGGTTTCCAAAGCTGTCATTATCATGATGATTTAAGCCAAGGTTATGTACCAAGTCAGAATTATGGGAAAGCTGTTTGCAGTAATGATAGATGGGGCTGAAAAAGCCAACTGTGAAAATTAGTGAGGATTCTCCCCACGTTAACTTCTCCTCCGGGAGGGTCACATTATAAAACAAACAACAGCCTAACGGAAACCATGTGCAGCTCTAGGGGCTCACAGCCACGCTGGTGCTTTGCTGCCGAGGGGGGGGGACTGCATCTAACTCCAAGAAGAGAGCAAACACACATACAGAGTGCAATTCACCCATTGGTCAGATGATCAGTGCACGGCTGTGCAGCCCAGCATAAGGACTGCATGAAGGTTCCCCCCCGGCCCTACACATCACACAAAGGGCCTCCTTGTTGGCTTCATGTAGACCAATGTGGGAAGCTGCCACCGAAGTGGGTCATGGGGCAGGATCAGAGGAGAGGCCCCATATCCACTTTTACATGGATTCAGTGTGCTCCATACAATCAGTACAGATGGTCTGATATTCCAGAGAGTAGGGTTGGAGAGTAGATTTCTCCACCCCAGCTGCCCCTCCAACCACCTGCAGAGGTCCTGAACCTACCCCCCACTGAAGACAATGGAAGCTCTGCTATTGCCTTCAGTGGGTGAAGATCAAGCCCAAAGACACAGAAGGAGTGGAGAGGATGTCTCCCAATGGACACAAGCAGGAGACAGAGGGGACTGCGCCCAGGCACCTTGGCAATCCCACAGTGTTATGTTAAACACCCAATGTTTTCTCACACCTTTACAAAGAATTAAAATAGAAAAAGGAATTGGAGAGCCCGCAAATCTCATGTTAATCCAAAAGAGCTTCAACCCCCAACCTGAGCCAGAGCAAGGCCGGTACCAAGCCATTTGGGTAACTTATTGCCTTCCATTTATTTGGTGTTTTTGCACATCTTGTCTCACTGTAGGCCCGCACTCATCCCTGGAGCCTGGCACCATCTCACCTTTAAGGATATGGATCTGGATCCCGACATTGCTGCTTAGACCCGTTTCTAGTCTCCACATTTCTCAGAACTCTGACAGCCCAATTCAGGAAAGCATTTAGGCATGTGCTTAACTTTGCGGATGTATTGAAGCCTGACTGACTTTCCTGAACAGGGATGGACTTAACCATGCGCTCAAAACTTCTTTGAATCAGGGATTGGAAGCAGCTTGCCTGAAATACCACCAGAAAGTCAGGGGGTTGGCATAACCTGTTTTCTCATCATCCCCTTGAAACTCTGCCACGTGCCGACATGCACTGGGTGAATATTTTGCTCCTGCTAATTATTCATTTCTTTTCCAGCTTTACAAGGTGGCCATCAATTCTGACATGACATGCATATTTGTGATTGACAGTTACAGTGCTAGGCTGAGGAACTAGTTCTCCTACCAGCTATAAAAACCTTCTGTTCTTGATGCATGATTTAAAGACGCTTTCGACCTCTATTCGTGTTCAGCTAATAGGATTCCAGAAGCATACCTTTTAGCATTTAATTAAATATTATGTACAGTAGAAAGTGGGCAAACAAAGACTTCTTCCAGCTGTCAAAAAACCACACATTTTTCCCCCTGCGATGGAAGAACAGGAAGGTGTTTCAAAACAAAATACAAGCAATGGATGACAAAATGTAAGCACAGCCTCACAGAGCCTCTGAGCAGCTTATTCCTTAGGGCATTTAACTAGCGGAGGTTTTAGGAGACAGAAGAAAGTATATAAATTACACTGACAGATTTCCATGATCAGTTATTAATGTTAACAGCCCAATGTTTCCTGAATGGAGAGATTTCATCCATGACCTTTTGAACAGCCCAGGACATACAATAAGCATAAAAATCAGGTTCTGCACATGAACGCAGGCTGTTTTGCGCAACTATGCTCAGCGGTCAATAGTTTCCTGCACTCGTATGACCATCCAAAGGTCAAGAGTGCTTTGGAATGTTGGGGTGTCACTGGTTCTGATTGGCCAGTGATTCTGTGTGTCATCTTGTGCTGCCTTTAGAATGTCCTAGCTGATTGGCTGGTCAGGACATTAGTCATTTGCCTAAACTCTTTCTGCTAGGATCTAGGCTGGGACCAAAAAGTCACCTGTTAGGTGGTAGAGTCCCTACCCTACTGCTAGCACATACACAGCATGCTATTCAGAGAGCTAAAAAGCCAATTTACTCATCAAACGGTCAGTGCAAAATAAGACAGCAGTCCCAGAGGGAGAGAGGGCTGGCTCAGACCCCAAACTCCCTCTCTGGTAAGGGCGATGCCCATTTGAATAAGCCCACCTGCCCCATGAATCAGCTGTAATTAACCTGCAACTCCCAATAGGGTTCTGACACCCCGTAGCAGAGTGGAGGGGGAACAGGAAAATCCTACTGCCCAAAAGCTATCCTGTGCCAATGACTCTGGGTTGCTGCAATGATTTGGGCTGGATATGAAATAGTGACCTAAAGGGGAAGACGAAACTGACTAGGGTTCACTTGAAATGTCAAGCTAAGGGATATTATTCCTACAAAGCGGATTGCTGAGTGGAGCCTCCTGGATCTGCCAGGATTCCGATACACAAGCGCTCCTGTTGTAATCAGACGTGTACCCTCTGCGTGCACATTACTACATGGCAAGACGTGCCTAGGTTCCAGTTTGCAGCAATACATCAATGAGCTGACTAACCCCAACAATGAAGAGGTCTCTCTGTAAATTGTGCCTTACTTTGTACAGGGAGGGGATTAACAACGGATGAGCTCTAGGGTGTCGCTGTTGAAAATAAATACCATTGCACTCCCGTTTGCTTTTGGAGGCATCACAATGCATCAAACACAATATAATGTCCAGCCCTCAGCTGGTTAATGCCAATGGTAGGAGTCAAATACCTGGATCTCGCTTTAGATCAGTGATACTCAGACTGCGGCTTTAATGTGTCTCCTGCGGCTCTTTGCAGCACCTGCTTTTACAGCTATTAACCAATCAGGATGCTTTTACTGTGTTATTAACCACGTAAGTTGTCAACTTGCACTAAGTTATTAACTTATTTGCTTTGAGAATAATATATATACATATAAAAACTAAAAATTTCCCCATCAGATTGTTTAAATGTGAATAGTACTATAGTAAATGAAACAATGAATTCACACTACTGCAGCTCTTTTGGGTAAGCCTGAGCACTAATTTGACCACTGCTTTAGATAATAACCTAACTGCTCTTCTGAGGGGAAATTTAGTGAATTTGGGGTTCTTTCTTAGAGAGTTAAGTGTTGGTGAACTATCCTGTAATGTTCTGTTATCTATCCTTCTGTTTCTCCCCAGAACAGGCATACTAGAGGCAGAAGCTCTAGGAGTTTCCTACCCGCCTGCCTCTCCTGGAGGAATTGTTCTGTAAACACACCAACGTTGGAAGGAAAATGCACTGTGAAGATTGCCACTGCAGCACGGTTTTTAAAGGGAATCGCAGCCTCCAGTCCCACCCAGAGCCAGGTTCCGCAGCTCCGTTTCACAGTGAGTGCTATGAACAGACGATGTCAGGGCTGGGCTGAGACCTCAGTCTCATTTCTGGGCTCAGCCTGTACGTCTGCCCACTAAATGGGAGACTGGTGTCAAAAATCAGGCCTTTGCATTTCCAACTGCATGCAAAGAAGAAGGTTTAGGGGAAGCCGCTCTTCTTCTAAAACCCCCTTTTTAAAAATCTCCCGTCCTTGCCTTAATACAAATGCTTTTAGCCCATCAGTGTTATTGGGGAAAGTGTCCAACAGGTGGCAGTAGCCTATCTTCTATTAATTTGCTTGATAGTCCTGTCTGGTACAATATTCATTATCCTCCTTCTTGGTTCAGGCTGACCAAATTTGATTTTCAGTACAAATCCCCCTGACCCTCCCATTCTTAAATGCCTGAGAGTAACCCGAATAAAGATCTCATGTTCTCACTATGTCCTGGCAACCAGCAGCTCTAGGCTGGACGGGCATTCTGAGTTGATTGAGCTCTGACTCACATTTAAGCAGGTTTTTTCTGCTTACTTGGGCTCATTTTCCGGGATTGGCACTGCACCTTGATATGTGTGTACTGGGAAGATGCCAGGAGCAATAGTAGCTATTGTAGGACTGATGCAAACAGATCAGCAGTGATAACGAATATCCAGTCCTCGGCACTGGCCGAGCAGCGGCCCAGCTTTGAGAGTACTCCAGGGAGAAGTCCTGTGGCTAATTTCAAGCCCATTTAAGCATCCGTGGGGTTGAAAATGCAAAATCAATGTTATTGGGTTTATGACCTGTGCTAAGGAGGACTAGAAAAGAGGGTTTGGAATGGCACAGGGAGTGGGACCCCATGAAAAACCAACCCAGAAGGAGACTGCAAGGAAAGGTGCATGGGGCAGGGAGAGCGCAAACATCGAAGGTAACGTGTCTCGGGATCCCCTAAGTATGGCACTCGCTTGGACCAGCCCAGCTGTGGGGGGTTGGGCCTACCCCAGATACATAGAACAGGCTGCCTTTAGCGAGATCGATTTTTTAAAAAAACATTGAAACATCCTTGGAAACCAACCCCGGGTTTAAGGGTTATGTACCTGAACGAGTTTTGCAACCCACCTAAAATAATCGGAGAGGCTTGACTCTCCCCTCCCCCCCGCCAACTCCAGGTGGTTCATCCATCCTGTCTTGTATTTCATGAAAGCTGCCCTGCAGACAATGTAGCAGCTATTCACAGTACTGTTTCCTTCTCTTCATCTTGTTTGGTAACCTGCACACTCTCTCTCTCTCTCTCTCCCTCTCTCTGTTTATATATAGATCTATGTATAGCTACATATATTGTCAGTTTCATTTCCTGGTTCCCATGCTTGTGCTCTTTAGGTTGACAACACCACAAAAGAATAGGTCAGATTACCCTTCTGGTCTCGCCTCCCCTTCCCCTCCCCCCCAACCCCGGCCAAAGAAAAAACACCCTGTCTCCTTAACTCTCACCTCTAAATGTGAGGCCCTATGCCAGCGGAGCTGAATAGCTGAGCAGCGCTAGCCTCTCCCTCCCAGACTGCCACATGATACTGTTTGAAAGTGCGTTTTCTAGCAATGAGGGGTGTGAATGCAGAGATTAGGGTGTTACCCAGCAAGCTTGCTTGCTGCAGAAGAAGATGGTCCCTGTTTTCACTTATCGGCACGGGGCTGAGATGTTTCCCTGATGCCGGATAAACAGGGTGCTGATTTGAAGTGCCTCTACCTTACCCGAAGTGGTATTTTATTGCGATTGTCGTCTATCTCCTTCTTAGCTGATTGTGATTTCCAGAATTCCTAGGACTCAGCGTGCCCCTGTGTATCAATGCCAGGTGCTCGCATCAGATAAAAAGGCTTTATCTACAGATGCAGCTTTCCTATTAGTAACACACCTTTCACTTTATATTTCAAGCATAAGAGGCAGTTTTATTTACTTTCATCACAGATATTTGATTTTGGCAAAAACTCCTGGAGTGGGATTTTTTTCATGTCAATCACTGTATACGGTTTTATGTATTTATTCTATTCCCTCTTCGTTGTTTACAAGGGCTTCTCAGCATCTTCAAAATAACACTGCAGGCCAAGAGCTTGGATTCTGCACTGACGAGTGCCTTAGAAAACCCTTGAGTAGTTAGATATTATTAATAGCGCCTGGAACCTCAGCTGAGATCAGGCCCACGTTGTGCTGGGCGCTGCATGAACACATAGTGCGAGGGAGTCTCTGCCCCGAATAATCTACACAGACAAAGTGTGGAAGGGGAAACAGGCACTGGGAGGTGAAGTGACTTGCCCAAGGTCACACAACAGGTCAGGAGCAGAGCTGGGGAGAGAAAGCAGGTCCTCCCTGTCCAGTGCACCACACTACACCCCCAGCTTACATGCCCCAATGAAAGGTGCTGTGGGTAACCCAATGGGAGAGAGATTTTTCCCAAATATCCTTGCCCTTTGGTGCTTTTTTCCCCCCACTGGGCACAAATCGGCCCATCCGTGGTTTAACTTCTTCCTTGGTTGTCCAAAGCATCCTCAGGGCTGTCCTGACACCTGCTTCTCTTGCTCCCCTGTTGGCCTGTCTCTGCTTGGCACCGAACAGAGAGAGGCTTATTGAGAAAACAGTGTCAGTCCTTGAAAAACCAACAGCAGCAGCCTTTCTGTGTTAACAGCCTGCGAGTGGGAGGAAGATACCTCAGGAGTGGCTCCAGCAGGGCTGGAACTTTTGAGTTAAACATTTTTTGGCAATGTGCGTGAGACACGTGTGTAAAATACGTCACGCCCCCCTCTAGTGGCTGGTCCGCAGCTAGCGTAACCTGCTACTGCAGTCTGCTAATGGGGTTGCCCCTTTAGTGTAAACTGTGGAGATCTGGGCTTTGGTGTGGAAGTCATAGATTCATAGACTCTAGGACTGGAAGGGACCTCGAGAGGTCATCGAGTCCAGTCCCCTGCCCGCATGGCAGGACCAAATACTGTCTAGACCATCCCTGATAGACATTTATCTAAACTACTCTTAAATATCTCCAGAGATGGAGATTCCACAACCTCCCTAGGCAATTTATTCCAGTGTTTAACCACCCTGACAGTTAGTTTTTCCTAATGTCCAACCTAAACCTCCCTTGCTGCAGTTTAAGCCCATTGCTTCTTGTTCTATCCTTAGAGGCTAAGATGAACAAGTTTTCTCCCTCCTCCTTATGACACCCTTTTAGATACCTGAAAACTGCTATCATGTCCCCTCTCAGTCTTCTCTTTTCCAAACTAAACAAACCCAATTCTTTCAGTCTTCCTTCATAGGTCATGTTCTCAAGACCTTTAATCATTCTTGTTGCTCTTCTCTGGACCCTCTCCAATTTCTCCACATCTTTCTTGAAATGCGGTGCCCAGAACTGGACACAATACTCCAGCTGAGCCCTAACCAGAGCAGAGTAGAGCGGAAGAATGACTTCTCGTGTCTTGCTCACAACACACCTGTTAATACATCCCAGAATCAGGTTTGCTTTTTTTGCAACAGCATCACACTGTTGACTCATATTTAGCTTGTGGTCCACCATAACCTCTAGATCCCTTTCTGCCGTACTCCTTCCTAGACAGTTTCCTCCCATTCTGTATGTGTGAAACTGATTGCTCCTTCCTAAGTGGAGCACTTTGCATTTGTCTTTATTAAACTTCATCCTGTTTACCTCAGACCATTTCTCCAATTTGTCCAGATCATTTTGAATTTTGACCCTATCCTCCAAAGCAGTTGCAATTTTCCCAGTTTGGTATCATCTGCAAACTTAATAAGCGTACTTTCTATGCCAATATCATGTAAAGTTTAACTGGAATTTGTATACACCACAGTATTTGACATTTTAGAAACAATGATAAGATGTTACTACTCTTACTAATAACACTGCAAAATGGGTTAGCTAAGGAGCTATCTTAGAGAGGATTTAGGGGCTTACTTCATTCTTTAAAAGCACTTTGAGGTCCTTCAACGCAAATGCTGTATAAATGCGTTCCTGGCCCAACGCTGCAGAGTCAGACTAATGGGTCAGATATGGAAAGCAAAACTGCCGAGAAACACGGCATCAGCCTATTTTGTTGTCTAAGATGGGCGAGCAGCAAAGAGGGGACCAACGTGGTGGTTGTAAAATGTAGAATTTTTAACTTGCAAGATCCCTTTGACCTCCAAAAACACACAACTTGGGGTGAGTCAGGGAACAGGAAACCTGCCTGCTGTAAGCAAAAATAGGTGCTAAGCACAAGCCGTGCTCTCACTTGCCTGGGAACGGGGCGAGATCTGCAGTGGGGAGCTAGGCAAGAGGTGACGGAAAAATGAGAGGTGGGAGAATCTGCGCACAGTGTGTGTGGAACAAATTGTAGTGCCTCAAGCTACGTCCCCAGGCCAGAAGATACCTAGTGCACGGTGGCAGTTCCTGCTCTGCCCCCCCTGTGTGCGTGTGCAAACTCGCCTGATCGTCTGTATACAACAAGGAGAACGATCCCAGTTGAAGCTTCCACATGTTGCCAACCACAGACTTGTGAAGGAATCCACCCCTCTGCAGCCCGGCTCCCCATGCTGTGACAGTGACAGCACCGGCCTCTCCCCAGTCCAGATGTCCCATTGCGCCCAAGCATAATGGGAGAAGCGGGAAGGGGCGAGCACCTGGCTTGGAAGGAAATGGATCCGATGAGCGTCAGCTGCTTTGTGGTTTCCACAGTATGGACTGAAACACTAAACACTATTCACTGCGGAATCCCGAATGGATTTGCATCAGAGCACGTGTCTTGATCCGAGGCCAGTGCTTTAAAACCTCCAGCCTTGTAAATCTAAAAAACAGCCCTAATCAAGAACTAATTTCAGACAGGGCTTAAACCCCTTTCCTGTTTGCCTTTCATTCCCCGACGTGTGCAAAGCCTCTCAGAAGCCTGCTAGTCCCTTTCGCACGCACTTTGCGATATCCCCCTTCCTGTCCTCTCCCATTTAGCAGGCACAGCTATTTTACGCTGATTTCTTTTAAAGAGCCCACGACACGAAGGCAAAGCTCTGCCTGTCCTCCCTTGTTGCAAAAAGCCCCCTGGACCTAGCCCGATAGTCAAAAGGTCCATTAAGTCAGGCTGCGGCCCAGGTGCGGAGGTGACAGAATAGCAGGTTTCTCCTCAGCACGCTGCAATGGACAAAGCTGGGGCTGGATAGATGTGGGGAAAGCAGATCATGAGCTTGTCCCAATCCCAAGACAGCGTCCAGGCTCAAAGGCCCAGCACCTCGCCACGGCACGGACAAACATAAACGCGCTGCTTAGCAACGAGAGCCAACTCCCAGGCCTGAGCAGACTGACAGGGAGAAGGAAGAGGGCGTGATGAGGACAGAGGAAGTGTCGACTTGTCTAAATGCCACCCGGGGAATGCAAAGGCTAAGACCTGCTGCCACCCGGGAAGGATTTCTGCTTGACCAAAGCGTGTGAGAAAGAAGCTGCTATTCGGAGAAAGTGAGAACAGATGGGGGCTTGGCATGAGGACCAGCCACAGAGATGGGAAGGGAACATCTCACCAATTCCCACAAGAAAGCCTCTCCCCCAGACAGCTGCTAATGGTGCGTATGTAGAACACAGGGTTCTCCCTGGCCCAGCAGCCTGCTCCCCTCTGCCTACTCCACTGTAGCCGACGGTAACAAAGCGCCATGCTCAAGAGCCTTGCCAGAGGCTCCCACACCCCTGCACAACTGAGTCTAGAATTAGTATCTGGGGAATGAAGAATTAGGGGCCAGTCCTGCAATCTGATGGGCTGGGGCAGCCCCAGGCTCCTTGCTAGGAGACCTGAGTCCTGGATGAGAGCCTTAATCAGCAAAATCCCTTTTCTCCATCTAACCCTGCATCCCACAGGGGGCCGAACCTTTGCTTTCGACTCCGTCTATGCCATGAATAGCAATGTTATGTTTTTACCATAGGTGCAATATGGGGCTATATAGGCGGAGGTGAGGGAAATTAAACACATCATAGACGATGATCATTCAGGGACTGTCATAGGATCCAAGCCATCATACTGCTGTGCAGTAGATGGAGGGGGAAGGAGGGGATGACAACATGATTATCCCCATTTTTATAGATGGGGAACTGAGGCACAGCGAAAGACTAATTGACTTGGACAGGGTCACACAAGTAGTCTGTGGTGGGGTAGGGAATAGACTCCGGAGTCCTTATCCATACTGTACTATCCTTCTGTTTCTGGTCAGTTTCACAGACAGACAACTCTTGGCTTTAGAAAATAGCTGTTATTATTATAGACTCTTTTCTTAAGTGTGCATGGAACAATTTCCCATGGGTCTTAGGTTTTTAAAGCTTGTTTTCATACAGTCTAAATGCTGGGATGGATTCAACCTTAGACTGTCCCTTTAATTCTTGAGTTTATGCTACCGATTGACACTTTAAAAACATATTGCTCCTTTGCCACTCAAACCCCTGGACATTTCACCACCCACTTCAACAGGGCTTAAGTCCCATGTTTTCTGTATTGTCAGAGCAGCAGCATGGACCTGATTTTCCTCCCTGCTGACTCTACTCAGACCCACCAAATAAGATTGTTCATCTCCCCACCAGAAAGGAGCCTTGGGAAGATTCTGCGCTGCCTGTGACACTTTGATTAATTAGTTTAAATGTGTGAAGCTCCCTGCAGATGAAAAGCACCAAGTGCTAAATCTTGTTGTTGTTGTTGTTGACTGTGTTACAATCCAAACTGTCTTGATGGGGGAGCCTCTAACAGAACACCTGCAAAGCGCTTTATTCCCCCAGAACATCGCAGAACCCTAGTGATCAAAGCAAGTTTGCTCTGTGCTCGCAGAACAGATTTCCCTGTATAGCAAGCTGCAGCCCAGAGCCATAAACCATCACTTGTCTTTCTCTCCGGTTACAGAGCCAAAATCCCCCATGCTCAGCCACTGCACTCCCTATTTATGCTCACCAGCTGCCCAATTAACACCCTCCTCAGCTGCTCACCTGCAGTAATTTATCCCCAAACCATTGCCCAGTTGCTTCTTAACCTAGGCTTAACCAGTCAGAACCACTTGGGGCTCCACTCGGAATCAGGTGGCCACGTTCATGTATCTGATTGCAGGGCTAAGGCCGTTGGCTTGTCTACACTGGATGTTTAATTTGGATTAGGGTAGGATGTGAATTTAAAGCCCACTAGCTATCCCTGAATAACTCCATGTATGGACACTCATTCCAGAACAAGAATGCCTTGTTGCTGTGGATAAATCTATCTTTCTGTCTATCTAATGAGAAAGGGACAACTCTGGTGGATGTGCCTGGTCTCCCATCTCCCTACCAAGCTGATACTAACAAGATTATGCAGATGAGACACTGGATAGATTAGAAAAGCCGTGCCATGGGGGATGGGGGAGAGCTGTCTGATGATCTGTTGGAAATCCAGCTCTCTCTGCAGCGTGTGGTATTATCAGAGGCGTTTCTACTGCTCGACAGTGCAGCTCAATTACTCGGGCTTTGTGAGTCAGTGTACAGCTGGGTCTGACTTGAGCTTTCGCTGACGAGACCTGTAAATAGCTTAGTGTCTTTTCAGGCAGCTGCCTATTGACTTTTTCTTTTTATATAAATATATATATTGCTCCTGTAGGTGTCTGTGAACAGACTCCCAATTACTGGGAAAGGAGCTGGCTGGCTGATGTTTTCTAGAGCTGTAAGAGATAAAGTCTCCCCAATGGCAGGCGACCAGCTTGGCTAAACAGTGAAATCCTTGCTGATCTTAAACGCAAAAAAGAAGCTTACAAGAAGTTGTAAGCGGGGGAATGGTCCTGCTATTGTGGGGAACTTTCCTGGCTTCTGCACTACCCCGGTGAAGTGGGCTAGCGAAAGGATCCGAGTCCTCGCTCCCACTTCCTTTACCCAGAGGCCTCCCTGCCCTTGAGGACTCCCCTTCCACTCTCCTGTCTGGCAGAGTCCTCGTAAACCCCGACAAGGCTGGGCCCAGGATTCCTGGGGGGCTTGACCCCCAACCCTGCTGTGGTCACCTAGGACAGGGGCTAGGGTGTCCCCACTCCGGGGTACTCTCTCTGCACTGGGCACCTCCCTGACCCACTGATCATTTTATACAATTTAAAGCAAATACAAGTTGTTTAATTAACAATTACTTTTAAAAAAGAATAAGGAAAAATGGAAAAGGTTAAAGGAAACACATCACCCTGCTCTGAGGCAGGGAATATCACAAGCAGTGTCTCTGGAACGTCAGGGCAGTTCACAGTCTGTTCCTTGTAGGTCCCGGGCCTCCTTCTCAGGCCCTGGCTGTGCTGCAGAGACGCTGTGGGTCGGACACTTGCTCTGGCGGTGGCCACACGCTCTCAGGCTCTAGGTGGCAGGACCCTTCTTCCCAGCGTCGCCCCCGCCCTGTCAGGGTTACGATCCCCCTCCAAGTCTGGCCTGCAAGGCCTCTTGGCTGAGGTATCTCCCTGCGCTGGGCCCACTGCCAGGGTCCCCCTCACTCTCCCCAGCTGCTCACCGCACCCAGCTCCGGACTGCTCCAGCCCCAGCTCCAGCTCCACTCTGCCTCAGCACGGCTGCTGCTGCTGCTCTGCCTCCAGCTCCCTGGGCTGCTTCTCTGGCCCCTCTGGCTCTGGTTGCTGCAGCTCTCCTCCCAGGGCAGGTCTGCTCTGCAGGCTGCTTCTGTGACTCTGCTTTGGGGCTGCAGCTCTGCTCCCAGCAACTTAGCTCAGGCCCCTGCTCTCTCCTGGCTGTGCTCTGGCCTTGGGGCTGCAGCTCTGCTCCCAGCAACTTAGCTCAGGCCCCTCTCTGTCCTGGCTGTGCTCTGGCTTTGGGGCTGCAGCTCTGCTCCCAGCTCAGGATCTGCTCTCCCTGGGCTTTGTCTCTGGCTCTGTGGCTGCGCCTCTGGCCCCTCTGGATCTGGCACAGTTCTGCTCTCCAGCTCAGCTTGGGCCCCTGCTTTCTCCTTAGCTCGGCCCCACTCAGTCTGACCCAGGCAATTCCAGCTCACACGGAGGACGGGGCCTCCCTCGCCTCCTGACCCTCTGATTAGCCTGCCCGCCCTGTCAATCAGGCTGATCTGGAGCATTGGCCTCTCCCCATTGTTCCTGGGGACTGTCAGTCTCAGGCTCCTGATTTGCCATCGACCCTTCCCCTTTTAGTACTGGGAGCAAGCCAATCAAAACACCCCCACTGAATGTTAGTAAGGGGGCAACAGTCCCCTTACAAAGTGGAAGATTGGACAAATGACCAGGGAGGAGTATAAAAATATTGCTCAGGCATGCTAGGAGTGAAATCAGGAAGGCCAAATCACACTTGGAGTTGCAGCTAGCAAGAGATGTTAAGAGTAACAAGAAGGGTTTCTTCAGGTATGTTAGCAACAAGAAGAAAGTCAAGGAAAGTGTGGGCCCCTTACTGAATGAGGGAGGCAACCTAGTGACCGAGGATGTGGAAAAAGCTAATGTACTCAATGATTTTTTTGCCTCTGTCTTCACAAACAAGGTCAGCTCCCAGACTGCTGCACTGGGCAGCACAATATGGGGAGAAGGTGACCAGCCCTCTGTGGAGAAAGAAGTGGTTCGGGACTATTTAGAAAAACTGGACGTGCACAAGTCCATGGGGCCGAATGCGCTGCATCCGAGGGTGCTAAAGGAGTTGGCGGATGAGATTGCAGAGCCATTAGCCATTATTTTTGAAAACTCATGGTGATCGGGGGAGGTTCCGGATGACTGGAAAAAGGCTAATGTAGTGCCCATCTTTTAAAAAGGGAAGAAGGAGGATCCGGGGAACTACAGGCCAGTCAGCCTTACCTCAGTCCCTGGAAAAATCATGGAGCAGGTCCTCAAGGAATCAATTATGAAACACTTAGAGGAGAGGAAAGTGATCAGGAACAGTCAGCATGGATTCACCAAGGGGAAGTCGTGCCTGACTAACCTAATTGCCTTCTATGATGAGATAACTGGCTCTGTGGATGAGGGGAAAGCAGTGGATGTGTTATTCCTTGACTTTAGCAAAGCTTTTGATACGGTCTCCCACAGTATTCTTGCTGCCAAGTTAAAGAAGTATGGGCTGGATGAATGGACTGTAAGGTGAATAGAAAGCTGGCTAGATCGTCGGGCTCAATGGGTAGTGATCAATGGCTCCATGTCTAGTTGGCAGCCAGTTTCAAGCAGAGTGCCCCAAGGGTCGGTCCTGGGGCCGGTTTTGTTTAATATCTTTATTAATGATCTGGAGGATGGTGTGGACTGCACTCTCAGCAAGTTTGCCGATGACACTAAACTAGGAGGCGTGGTAGATACACTAGAGGGTAGGGATCGGATACACAGGGACCTAGACAAATTAGAGGATTGGGCCAAAAGAAACCTGATGAGGTTCAACAAGGACAAGTGCAGAGTCCTGCACTTAGGACGGAAGAATCCCATGCACAGCTACAGACTAGGGACCGAATGGCTAGGTAGCAGTTCTGCAGAAAAGGACCTAGGGGTCACAGTGGACGAGAAGCTGGATATGAGTCAACAGTGTGCTCTTGTTGCCAAGAAGGCTAACGGCATTTTGGGCTGTATAAGTTGCCAGCAGATCGAGGGACGTGATCGTTCCCCTTTATTTGACATTGGTAAGGCCTCATCTGGAGTACTGTGTCCAGTTTTGGGCCCCACACTACAAGAAGGATGTGGAAAAATTGGAAAGAGTCCAGCGGAGGGCAACAAAAATGATTAGGGGTCTGGAGCACATGACTTATGAGGAGAGGCTGAGGGAACTGGGATTGTTTAGTCTCCAGAAGAGAAGAATGAGGGGGGATTTGATAGCAGCCTTCAACTACCTGAAGGGGGGGTTCCAAAGAGGATGGAACTCGGCTGTTCTCAATGGTGGCAGATGACAGTACAAGGAGCAATGGTCTCAAGTTGCAGTGGGGGAGGTCTAGGTTGGATATTAGGAAACACTATTTCACTAGGAGGGTGGTGAAGCACTGGAATGCGTTACCTAGGGAGGTGGTGGAGTCTCCTTCCTTGGAGGTTTTTAAGGCCCGGCTTGACAAAGCCCTGGCTGGGATGATTTAGTTGGGAATTGGTCCTGCTTTGAGCAGGGGGTTGGACTAGATGACCTCCTGAGGTCCCTTCCAACCCTGAGATTCTATGATTCTATGATTCAATGGAAACTGAACATGTTACAGCCATTGGCCTTAAATAATTCGCGGGGGCTTTTTAAAAAACACCATGGTCATTGCCACAGCTCCAGTTCCTGGCTTTTCCCTTTTAAGAGCGCAAGGGAGGTCAAAGCAGAGGGAGGAAGACCTACTGGGAGGTCACCTTCTCCAGCTGCCAAGCAGTGACATCAAGAGTTAGACATCTAAATAGCAGATCTAACTACACATTGCAACCCGGTCATCTCGTTTCTGGAGCCAGCCTTGTGCTATAGACCATGAGCAGGAGTTGCTCTGTTGAACACAGAGCTCTCTGTAACTAATCCTCTTCCCCGCCCCACACCTTTCAGGGATAATTCATAAAGAAACCAGCCCTGCCCGGCAGATCTCTGCTAATTCATTTGTAAAGCTAGGAAATGGCCGTTGCTGGGGTCGCTGCTCCGGCTAGGCAGGTCAATAGCTGTTCTAATCTTCCATGAGAAATTAAATCTTTGCTGTTTATTTTTCCTGTGGGAGCCTCTCTCTGACACTCATGTTAGTAAACAGATGCAGTGTGGTGCGCTTATGGGCTGTGATGTATTCATCCCTTTAAATCATTAGGGTCCCACAGCTAATACCTTGCTACATGGCAACCATTCATCATTGCGGAGGTTGCTAGAGCTGCAGTGGCCCTCAAGCCAGCAACCTCAGCACATGGTACCCTCTCATCGGGTATACAAACTGTATTCAAGAGAATGTTCAAATGATCTAATACATAGGTTAAGAAAAGAGAGTCTGTACATCTGGGTATAGTGCTTACATTATTCAAAAGTACAAAGGTTGGTTTAAAAGTAATACAATATATATAATACATAATCAGCAATAACCCAAATAAGATTAAAACATTTATCGATACAATTTAGATCTTAGCATCGAAGCATTCAGGTCCATCACTCCTGGAAACTTATACAGAGAGTTGGTTGTGGAAAGCAAATATCGAATGCGTGAAGATTGTCCCTCAGTAATTGAGCATTTAGGGTAGATAAATACAATCCATCAGGGAAGTATTTCAGTTACTTTCCCGAATGTGCTCCTCAGCGGCAATCCAGCTAATCTCTCCGGGTATTGCCGATGTCCGGTGATGCGTTCTAGGTAGATGTCCCTCGACCACCTGATGGCGTCCAACACCATGAGTTGCTGCATCAGCCGAGCGTAGCGCTGACCAATTCCACCTTCTCTCAACACTCGCTCGTTGCTGGGGTCCCATGCGCCCAGGGCTCCGACGATCAGAGCGTGAGTTTGAACCTGGTTTGTCCAATGGTTAGAGTGGAGGGGGAGCAGAGCCACAATGCCTGAGTTCTATTCCCAGCTCTGCCACTGACTTGCTGTGTGACTATGAGCAGATCACGTCGCCTCTCTGTGCCTCAGTTTCCCCATGTGGATAATGAGACTAATAATATTTACCTACCTTACTGGGGCTTGTTGTGACAGCTAGTTAATTAATTACTGATCATGGAAAAATCAGATCCTGAGGGCCTTTCTCAGGCAAAACTCTCAGCGAGTTTTAGTACCTGCTGATTTCAATGTATTTTAGCTCATGATTTGTAACTGTGCTGTCCAAGGTGTCGGATAATTAACGAGATGTGAACTTTCCACGGTTCTGATAAGCATCTAACTGATCATGTCAGTGAGTGCGATGGCATCCCATCTCCCTATCAATTCCACACTCACCAGATTATGCAGATGAAACACTTGGCTGGACGTTTATCCAAACCTCTTTGCTCTGTAGGTCTAACCAACAAAGTATTTTAGACCCAGATCCTCAGATCTGTTTAGGCCCCTCACTCTGAAATATTAATAGCTTTAGCCTCACCATAGCCTCGTGAGGGACAAACATATCATTATCTCCACTTGATGGGGAAACTGAGGCATGGGACATGAAATATGTGCGGACTCCTGATCCAAACACCTCCAAAGTGTGGGGCTGGTGGAATGCAAGGTTCTTGGTTAGACCTCTCTTGGAATTGGATTTTTTTTAAAGGTTGATTTGTTTGAACAATTTGAGCCAGATCCTCAGTGGGACTTAATCAGTGTCAGTCCCTGGATTTCGGGTGGAGCTTTGCTTATTTATGCGAGCTAAGGCGATGGCCTTTTTAAAAAGAAATTGGGCAAAACCGGGCAGTTCATAGTTCATCTTCATTGATTTTCACATATCGATTTTCATCGATTTTTATACCAGAAGGGACCATCCTCATCCTGTTCATTTGGTCTGCTCACCCGCAGAGCCCAAGCCAGAGAACCTCACCAGGAATTTCTGCATCAAGCCTGGAAATTCTGTTTGAGTCACACACACCAAAGGACAGCTCCGTTGCAGCTTTGTGGAGGCTTTGAACCCAGCATATCTCCCTCCCAAGGCGACAGTCATAGTCTTTGGTCAGTAAGTACAACTCCTCCCCTTATGCAAAATAATATAGACATGAACAGCGGCAGAATCGATAGGTTTCTACAGGAATTTATCTAAAACCCAATAGAACTCAATCTCCTTCTTTGCATATGTTTTTGGAACTATCCAATAGAATTCAATAGCAGGGAAATAATTCTCTACGTTATTCTCTAGGTAAAACATTTCTGTTGGCAAGTTATTATCATTTTCTCACCGGGAGACCATGGTAGGTGGCCTAGTGGTTTACAAATGATCTTCATGCTACCCGGACACTAACCCAACAAGAATCTGCCCATTGATTTGCATTTTTTAAATATCATTGTCTTGATTTTTTTCCGTAGATTTCCCTGTTTTACTGATCATTGTAATAGCTGTGTCTGATACAAAGAAATCAACATATAAATAAGCATGTCACCAGCTTCCGCTCATTGCTAGCAGTCAAGAAGCCAAAGCATGAATTATCTCCCAAATTAACTGTGCATGAAATTGGCTAGTGCGTGTGGCTCAGCCCATCTTTTATCTAAAAGATTTATTAATGGGCTATGCAGTCTCCCTGAATGGTAACACAACTGGCAGGAAAGTTACTTGATGGGTGATAAGAAGGAGGGAAATCTTGAAGTGGGATTTATTATTTGAAAACTTTCTATGGGTGTTTTGTTTGCTTCATAAAGGATCCATAGGTATTTTTCCCTGATCTAACCATGTAAAAGGTAAATCACATTTTGGGACTAAACTAATCTCACCATTGCCAGTCTTGTGATTTCTGGTGTTTTTCTTAAAGCCTCAACTTCTGGGGGTATTTGTATAAGTGAGAAGCTCAGCTTCCATTTGTTTAACAATAGTCGGTTTCTAGCCTTCATTTAAGCACAGAAAATGCAGGAATCCCAAGGCTCAGCAACCAGAATGCAAAGGAAAAGAAACCAAAAGTAATTAGTTTTAAAAAAAATTAGTGTGCTTTTTAAGCCAGTCTTATGATTTTGGGGTCTGACTCATCATTTTTTAGTTTGGTATTCTGTTGCTGTCATAAACATACAGCTATGGGTAGCATAAAATCCCTCCTTTACCTGTAAAGGGTTCAGAAGCTCAAATAACCTGGTTGGCACCTGACCAAAAGGACCAATGAGGGGAGAAGATACTTTCAAATCTGCGGGGGAAGGTTTTTGTTTTGTCTCTCTGTGTGTCCTCTCCGGTCAGCGAGGAACCAGGGCAGGGAAAATACATCTCCCAAAGCCGGACCTGAACTAAGCATCTAAGATACAAATTGTAAGTAATAGGAAGGAAATGCGTTAGATTATCTTTTGTTTTAGCTTGTGAATTGCCCCTATGCTAAGAGGGAGGTTTATTCTTGGTGGGGTTTTTTTTTTTGTAACTTTAAAGTTTTGCCTAGAGGGGAATCCTCTGTGTTTTAAATCTTATTACCCTGTAAAATTACCTTCCATCCTGATTTTACAGAGGTGCTTCTTTTACTTTTTTTCTTTATAATAAAGTTCTGTTTTTTTAAGAATCTGATTGGTTTTTAGTGTCCCTAAAAGCCAAGGGGCTGGTATGTGCACACCTTGGTTACCTATTTGGTTGGTAGATTATTCTCAAGCCTCCCCAGGAAAGGGGGTGAAGGGGCTTGGGGGGATATTTTGGGGAAACAGGAACTCCAAGTGGTCCTTTTCCTGAATCTTCTAACTCACTTGGTGGCGGCAGCGATACCGTCCAAGGGCAAGGAAGAATTTGTGCCTTGGGGAAGTTTTTAACTGAAGCTGGTGGAATATAAGTTTAGGGGGTCTTTCATGAGGGTCCCCACAGCTGTACCCCAAAGTTCAGAGTGGGGAGGGAACCCTGACAGTTGCCGTCTACTAGGTACATGCCCACAAAGAGGTTATCGCCATTAATGCCATGGGCAACTGATGGAAATCCTTCCTTAGCTCAAGTGGTGCTGTCCTGGAGTCCTGCTTGGCAGCCTGGTATGTGTATCATGTGACCATTGACTGACTTACAAAGTTGGACCAGCCCATATGCATGCAGCATGGTTGCGGGAGGGAAGGAGAGGCTTCGAGTGTTCCTGGAAAGATGCATTGTGGGTCACGTTACCCGAGCCAGGTGTTTATAGGATGCCGCTCTCTTGGCAGGGCTCACCACTCAGCACACATTTCCTCGCTCCTCTTGCCAGTTGAATACTTCCCAGATGACTGCCAGGGTGGCAATACACCCCGGTGTGCGCTCTCCTTCTAGCATCAGACCGAAGGGGGAAAGATTGGCAATTACCACTGTGCGCTCTTCGCCGCCTGCAGATAATTCTTCCTGCCACACAGCCAGAGTCCCAGCAATCGCCCCATATCACAGACCCGAACGTGAGAGGGTAAGGGGCGAAATGGCCTCGCCTCGCCTCACCTCTGGGGACCTGCTTTTCAGCTCCACTTGAAGCAAAAGGTTTAGTGTTCCCAGTTTGGCCCTCAGCTGACTGTAGTTCACACTGTAGGAACAGAGCAGTGTACTCGCCTCCGCTCACCACAGCAGCAGTCAGGCGAGGCCTTTGCGGCTGCTTGAGCTGCCGGAGCCTCCGGCGTCTCAGATGATCTCTGGGGTAAGCTGCGATCCCATCTCAAATGCAGCAGGTTTCGGCAGGCATGGACTGCCAGTGCCACTGCTTGGGAAGCCGCAGGCATTTCACTTCTCTTTGGCTGAGCCTGTGGAGAAGGGTTCGTTCTACTCTCCCAAGAGGAGCAGAAAAGATCTACAACCTGGATCATCAAAGGTCCTTGGCTATGACTACCCCTGGGATACTGAGGTGGGGTGGAATTGGGAACCACCAAAATGACCATATATCCCTTAGCTGCAGAGGTAACCAAAGAAGTGGGGAATCTACCCTAAACCAAACGCCATATTCTCCAAAGGAGAAGTGTGTGAATTCCATTTACTCCCGACTGCTTGGCCATGTGGAATTCTTCCCCTCCTGAGAATCAATTCAGAAGCAGAAGCCAGGGGGCCGAGGTGGCCTGGCCCCCGGCCTCATCTCCCCAAATGTGAATCCCAGGTTCACGGGGAGGCTGAATGTGGGGTGAGCCCAGCATACAGCCAGGAAGGAAGAAACCCCAGCATGGAGGTCAGGGTCAGTATTGAGCTAACTGGACACATTTTTGGATGGAGGGACACACAACCAGGATCAAAATCTCATCAGGGTTTGCTCATCCCTACAGCAAAGCACATGGTCCTCATTAATTGGGAAACCATGTGGATCCAAGTAGCCCAATTCTCCCTGGGTATTTTGGTGGCACCCAGCTGGTGGAATTTCTGTTCCATCTCTCACTCCAGCTCACACAACTGCTGTGACTTCACTGGCGTACTCAAAGGCTCCATTCATACTGTGGCTGATGCCTTCTGAGTGTGTTGAGACGGGTAGGGGTTCGTTCTGCGCTCCCAGAGCAGCAGAGGATCCACGGCCCAGATCCTCCAAAGTTACTCTGTTGCCATATTACCTGGAGAGATGTCTTCATTCTACTCTGTGCTATCGATCCCCCCGCCCCCAAGAAATATAATTGTGCATAGGAGGGATGGGGAGCATGTGTGGAATTAATCCCTGACAATGAAACCACAAGCAAAGACAACATGGTTGAATATGAACTGTAGGTGTGTAGTTGTTAAGCGCCATGCACAATGTCATTTTAAGTTCTCACTTCACGCAACAGGCTGCAGGGTATTTATCGCTGGCGGGAGGCACGGGATGTGCAATGGGGCCGAAGGGAGTTTGGTGCCCAATGCCAATGGGACTCGGGCACCTATCTTCCTCAGCTGCCTGGCTGGTGTTGCTCAAATCGCGCCTTGAGGGAACGTGACCACGGGGCTGCTGGAGAAGCATGTTGTGGTTGCAAGCCCCGGGGCGACTACGCGCCAGCAGGACGCCCAGTTGAGCCGCAGCGTGTCACTCAGAAGTAAGCAGCAGCGGTGGTGGCGCCTGTCTCTGCAGATTCCACGACGCAGATGCTAGCAGATATTCTGCTCACTTGCTAGCTCTGCAGTGAATGCTCCCAGCAATATGCACCGGAGCCAGGGAAAGTGGTTACAGGCCTGGGCCCTGGACTCCTCTGTGTGCTAACAAGGTGTCTGACTGCGTGCTCAGTGAGCTTGGGGCCCCTGCCCAGTCCTCTGCCCTCCCTGCCACCATGCTGGGGGGCAGCACGAAGGAATGATGCAGAGTGCATTGATCCCCGCTCCCCCAGGCCATCTCACCAGGCATGGCCCAGGCCCCTCTGCTCTGCCCAAACACTCTGGGAGTGCAACAGAGCCAGTCCCATTTCTTTAGCCACATGCTGGGTCCGGTTCTCGCCTTGGTGCTGGCCCCTTTGTGCCCAGAGCCAGCTGTGCCCCCACCCCAGCCTAGAGCACGTCGGAGGCAGGGAGGGGGCGGGGGCGGGGCAGAGAGTAGAACTCCTCAAATCCTCAGCTCCCCCTCTGCCTTCCCATCCCCCTTTTGTGCTGGGGGGGGGAGCTTGGCATGGGAGGGGCTCTAACCACTGGGCTGTCATTCAGAACCTGGCCGCGGAGTCTTTTGCCTGCAGACAGCGCCTTACGTTATTGGGAAGCTCTCAGTTTGCACCTCCATCGCTTTTAAACGGCAGTTGTTCCAGCTAATTTTATTTATGGATTAAAACTTACCCGGAACACAGCTGCGAGGCGACTGGCTTGAGCCGAGCCTGATCAATAGATTTCTCTTCTCTACACGGCTGCCAATGCCAATAAACCAGCCCATCGATTTTCACATGGCGTTTATGACTTCTGAAGTCATTGGTTGTATTATTATTTTTTCTTCCCCCTCCATTCACCGATCCCCCGCTCTACTGCATTTAGGGCTAAACCCTTCCGAGCAGGGCTTGTGAACCGCCACTTAGGAGATGCGATCTAATCGTAGGCCGCTGCACATCAGCCGCCCGCTGCCGGGGTCAGGGGGGCAATTTGTGTCAGTATCGCACAACTGAAAGGAAGCATTAAGGAGTTTTTGTTTTGCCTTGCTCTGAATCAATAGACATCGAGCTGGAACGGAGTTAACATGCCACACCGGAGAGATTGTTGCTACCACTGCTGATATGTGAGCTGCTCGGAGATAGGGTGCGGGGGCTGGGGAGGGACCCGGGAAAATAGTTCACTACTGGAGCCTGGTGAAAGCCACGTGGATGAGAATCTTGACTGTGTCTTTGAAGAGGTCCTGGGGCAATGTGCCTGGATGATGGCACTACCATGACCTCATTCTGCCTCATAAAGAACTTTCTCTCCTGAGACTTCAGCGCTAGGCGGGGGCAGGATCAAATGAACCCAGCCAGCAGTTCGACCGGCTTTCCTAAAAGAGCAAAAGTGAAGCAAAACGCTTTTTTAAATCTTGCCTTTCTCCTAGCCTGGAACCCTTTGCATCCCTGGGAGAACTGCTCGGAGGGTTTCTTTGGGTTGCCATGCTCAGAACCCCGTATGGGACAAACGTAGGGTAACTCTACCCAGCAAAGCCACCTGCACGGCAATGAGTCTCAGGGCACGGGTGAGCCGACTTGGGCTCATGCCACAGGGCTAAAAAAGCAGGGGAGATGTTCCTGCTTGGGCTGGGGCCCAGGCTCCGAGACTCTTCCCCCTCGCTGGGTTTTAGCCCAAGCCCGACAGGCTACCCTGCTATTTTTAGCCCCTGCCAGCTCACGGCAGTTGACCCAGGCTCTGAGAGTAGCTGCTGCGGCCTGCATAAACGTAGGCTGCTCCAGCATTCAATTCCCCAGAGGCAAACTCCTTGAGGAGCGCCACTGATTTAAGGTGGAGTCCCTTGCAGGGATTCCAAGTTATTCATCAGACCCAGCGGCGATGGATGCTTCCACCGTTTGGAGCCTCAGGCCTTGAAAAATGAAACCCTCAGAATTTGCTCTGGTTGTGAGGCAAACTGATTTTTGCCCAGAAGAAATTGCAAAAAGATTGTTCCCTGTATTTTGCTGAGAATTTTCCATTTCTGGGATGCTGTGTCTGAGCCCAATCGTCCCCCCGCACACCTCAAAATGTCACAGTGCTGGATCGCGTTCCTGATTCAGCAAAGCACTGAACTCTCTGCACAGGTTTAAGCCCATTGACTGCAGTGGACTGACTCTCATATTTAAAGTTCGCAATGTGCTTTAAAGCTTTGCTGTCCTGGGGCTGAAGCTACCACAGCAGTAGATGCCTTGCCAAACCCTAGCTGAAGGTTGGATGAAGAATCCAGTTATTCCCCCGTGCTGATTAGCGAGAGCATCGGAGCTGGCGCCAGCCCCAAGGACTCAGCAGGATCTGTTTAGAGGGGTTCATGGCAACCTTTTCTTCACTCTCACATGAACTGGCCGTGCTTTGTCAGGGTCCTGTCTGAAACCGGAACCCCCCTGACTCAGGCGTGCTAGAAACATAACCTAGGTTTTGCTGACAGCATGGACCACTGCTGGGGTCCGTTCTGAAGCAAAGACCAAGAGACTCTGCATCTTGTCTGTTCAGCCGATGCTAGGTAGCTATCTCCCGATCTACCCGTTGTAGGGTATTTCCAAGGAACTTGTCATACCATCTGACTCGCAGCGCTCTAGTGGCTGTGCCATTCTGAGAGGAAATGCAGGCAACAGAGGCAAAAGTGCCCATTAAAACGAACATCCAGGAGAGCCGTAAGACTGAGGGGCCGTTAAAAAATCCCATGGCTCTTTTGGCAAGCCTCCCCATGGCGTCCTGGCCGAATTCTCACTTTGGGAATTCTACCTCCCTCGCGTTCCCCTATAGCAGAGTCCTAGAGCATTTAGTAGCAAATGTCCTAACTCAGGAATGCCAAATCCGACTCGATTCCGATGGGTGGAAGACCTAACTCACCAGTTGTGAGGCTGATTTCCCCTCTTTGTAGATGGAGAGGTCAAGAGCTGGCAAAGAGGGGGCTATAAGGGAAACTCAGTGCAACCTTATCTAGTTCTGCTCCATAATTATATCTCCACTAGAAAATTCTAAAGGGTGGATCATAAAACTATAGAAAGGGGATTATTCTCTATTAAGTATTATAGGTCTTTAGAGTAACTGCTATATAACCCTTTCACATTTCTATAGTGCCCTGGTACTTTTACCCCTGTTAAATTCTCTAGGACTTTTCCATCAGTGCTCCCGCTCAGTTTTAAGCAGACACGTTATTCTTCACTTCTTGTCTGAAACGGTTGTGTAGCATTTTTGCATGTGGTGCCACATTCAACCCCAGAGGTGGCTGCATTGTAGAGGTGGAAGAAGTTATCCCGGTACGTAGTACGTATATCAGAAACACTTTCTGATCCCTTTGCGGTACAGGTGTTATGTGAGTGTACGTTTTTATCAGTATTCTGTCTGATATTTATTTGTTCTTCTGTATCCTCTCTAACTTAAGGTGGACTTGATGAGAAAAGAATATTCAGAACACAATTAAAAAAATTTTTTATACTAGTACCAATATATGATATGCCTTTAAGATGTTGGTTAAGTGGCTATACGCATACACTCTACATAACATGTTCATAATCATTTTCTTATACAATAGGCAATATATATCCCAGCTAGAGTAGCACCACATTTTGATCCCACTGTGTGATGGGCAAGGTGAAGATTTTGTCACGGTTATTTTTAGTAAAAGTCACGGACAGGTGCCCCCGCCACCCTCCGGGTGCCCCCGCCACCTATGGGTGGCACGCCAGATGCTTCCGGCACCCTCTGGGGCCTCCTGCCGCCTGCAATGGCTGAGAGTTCTGGGGCCCTCGCAGCCTGGCGCAGCTCGGAGCTCCAGGGCCCCCGCTGGCTGACAGCTCCGGCCCCCTGCTACCTTGGGGCTGAAGCGGAAAATGTCATGGAAGTCTGTGAAAGTGACAGAATCCATGACTTCCGTGACATAATCTTATCCTTAGTGGTGGGCATTGGAAGGATGTCCTCAAAGCTAAGAGTTACAAGTCATGGCCTCCTCCACCTTCTCCCCAACTTCAGTGAGAAGCAATCTGTTTTTCTCTTCTCTGCACTTTTATCTCTCTTTGGCATAAGTCTCTTCAATTTCCTTTGTCTCTGGAAACTTCTACATTACCCAGTCTTCTAGTCATTTAAGGTCAAATTTTCTAAATGTGGATGCTAATTTTCCCATAGACTAAGCAATTGTATGTGCAAATGGAGATTTGTGCATGCAAATACCAGACTGCATGTGCAGTCACCACTAATGCAGGGTTTAAACACACAATTATTAGGTGCGAGCATGTATAAACGTTGAGGATCTGATTTGGGCAAAAGACCGAATGAATTAACTAGTCCAATAGCCAATAGCCAAAGATGGAAATGCATTTTGACCACAGAGCGTTCCAAACTCTAGGACATACTAATCCATATCTGCAGTTTTGATTCCAGGTGCTTTAAGGTGGTATTGTCCTTCTCTGGAGCAGTTCAGGAGGCATGAGAAGAAAAGTGAAAAGGTGCAAGCAAAAGGTACATGAAGAGCTACCAGCGTTGGTATTGCAACTGCATATAAAACGTGCTATGGTTTGTCCCTTTAACAATCTGGGTCAGAAAATCTATAGTGAAGATTCATGGCACCCGTCATCAGACATGTCTAATGTGGGTAGATGCACAGATTTGATAGGGAAAACCCAGGCACTGCTTGGAACACTTGGAAAGTGTTCTTCAACCATATTTTGAAAGCACTAGAGAACGTTCATAGATCTCAGTGCAATTATGTTTTGCTTCCAAATAAAAGCTGATGGGAGCTTATCCTGGGTGAGCCCCTGAGGTACCAAAGGTAGAGCTCAGAGAAGGGTGGTATCCTTTTCAGTCATTGAGGACATCTTAGAGAAGCTCCTCTGAGCGAGAGTCGAGTGGGTGGTGTCTTCACTTAGTGCGTTCACTAGTCTGGAGAGGACGGTCACCTTAAACTTTTTAAAGTCCTGGCCCATGAAGGCATAAAGGATGGGATTCATGCAGCTGCTGGCCGCAGCCAGAGCTGTGGTGATGGGAATCCCAGTCTTGAATACCACATGGGAGACTTGGTCATGCTGCGTTTCCAGGACGTGCAGGACATGGTAGGGGGCCCAGCACAGGAAGAAGGTCACAATAATGGCGACAATGATCTTGAAGGGCTTTTTGGATTTGGCGAGCCGGTTTCGTTTCAGCTTGACGATGATGATCATGTAACAGACTGTGATGATGGTGATGGGAATGACAAACCCTATCAGAAACCTGACGATGTTTACAGTCTGGTGTCTCATCATGCCCAGAGGATGGTCAGTCTTATTCCCCGACAAGGCGTAGTTACTAAAACAGATCACATTGCCTTCGTGAGTTGCAGTGTCCCGGAAAACGAGAGACGGGGAACTCATTGCCACACCAAGCACCCAGTCGACGACGCAAATCAAACATGCCAGCGTAGTGGTTCGATGGTTTTGGGCCCAGACTGGGAGGACGACGGACACACAACGGTCTAAGCTGATCGTCGTCAGCAGCAGCACGCTGCTGTACAAGTTCAGGTTGAGGAGGAAAGAGTTTAACTTGCACATGGCCGCCCCAAAGACCCAGTGGTAGTTCATGGCGGTGTACGCAATATTCAGCGGCAGGAAGACGTTGAAAAGAAAGTCGGCAACAGCCAGGTTGAGAAACCAAATGGCATTGATGGACTTTTTCATCTTGAAAGTGATGATCGTGATGACTAGGCCGTTCCCCAGAATTCCCAGGAGGCAGGTGAGGCTGTAGACTACAACAGAGAGGATTCTAGCAATGTCTTTTGCATCGTGCGATGGCTCTTGCTTAACATGAACCGTGGTAAAATCAGTATAATCCGAGTAGTCATAAGAGTAGTTGGAGGTCTCCATTACCTGTAAACAAATCACAACAATTTCACCAGGCAGTTCTTTTATAGACTATCCCTCTGCTTGTTTCTGTGTACAAGGCCAAATCAACAGGAGTGAAGAATTCAGGAGTTGTCCCACAGCCCTTAGTTTGTCACGTAAATGGATTGCTCCATGCTGCCTTTAATGCATGTGTCTACAGCTCTCCACAGGAGCTGCATACCTGCATGTGAGGACAGAAGCTGGCAGTTCTGTGCATGTATCTGAGTAGAATGTGCACTATTATGTCACAAAGTGGAGTTAAAATCATGCACGGGGCCAACATGCTGCTATTGTATACACATTTGACATGCGATTTCTATGGGAAAACCTGCCTTTGGCCGCCTGCAAGCCCATCCAGGACTGGTCAGTCAAATCCTGGCTCAAAGACATGAAGGAAAGGCTGCAGGCCGTGGCGTTTAAGAGTGTCTGTATTGGTCCAAATACTAGCTTCTCTCATCGACATCGCTCCTGCCTCTCAGGGAGATGGAATACCTGTGCAGACAGACGTTCTCGCGTCGGTAGCGTCTTCACTAAAAGCTACAGCGGCTGCACCGCGGCAGCGCCGTAAGTGTGGACAAGCCCTTAATGTGGATTTACTCTCGTAGGGCCAAGTGGAGAATTTCGCATTTGGTACCACAGGGCATGATCTAAAACTGTTTGATTTCATCGAGGTTTGGAATCAGGCCCTTGCGTTGCAAAATAGGTCTGATACGACCCACCCACCACCCAAGGGAGCGTCTGAGGCTTAATTAATTGGTGCTCTGTAAGTGTTTTGAGATCCTTTGAGAAGCAAAATATCATTGCGCTTCTCTTTCTCCTCCTCAGCATTCGTTCAATTGCACATTTTGGGGCCACATTTTTGCTCTCGGGCAAACATGCCTCTCAACTGACTTCTGTGGGATTGCACAGGTGTAACTAAGGCTAGAATCTCACCTATTCACGCCAGTATTTTTTTCAGCTCCACTCTCAATGTCCCTGTAGCAGGGGCCTCATCCACTCGCCGAATAGCTGGAAACACCTGCAATATAGGAAAGAGACCCCCTGGGTTTATCAGCCAGACCAACACGGACAGTTCGTTCCTTTGAAAGCATTCCCTGTTTGTGTAGGCGCATAGATATAATATTAAAACAGGGATCAAACTAGGGACGTGCACCCTTCAGAAAGGTGAGTTGGAAGGGAGGAAATCCGTGTTTGTCTTGGGTTCAGACATAAATCACAGGGATGATTCCTAGGTGCCAAGGCCAGAAGGGCCTGTTGTGATCATCTCGTCTGACCCCCTGCCTCACAGAGGCTGGAGAACTTCCCTAAAATAATTGCTAATGCAGAGCTTTTAGATAAACAGCTACCCGTGGTTTTCAAAGGGTTGTTTTGGGAAGTTAAACTCATCTGATCTTTGCATGTAGTCATTTCCTCTGGCAATTCTTGCTACCAGGGCTACAGCAGTGTTTTTAATTAATTAATTAGTGTATCTGACCTAAAGTTCCATTTGCTACCATCCCCTCCAGCTCTTGTTGCTTCCAGCCTCTTTATCAAGGATTTTCCAAACGTGATAAATCAGTGTAAATTTAATCTTGTTTCTGAGCCCCTGGAACACCCACAGCTACAATTTCCCCCACCATGCGGCTGGTAAAGCTGTGGATCTTTTTCTGCTGGCTGGATTCTTTGTCGTCACATGGACGCTGCTCACATCACAGTTGCCTGACTCAGATAGAAACTTCCTACATGCCGTTACTGTAAATAGAAGACCTCACTCATCAGTCCTGCCTGCTGCTGCCTAACCACCAGTACCATTTGGCTTCTCTGCTGCACACTGGCAAGACCGAGGCAGTGACAGCGTAATTACGGGGATGTGCACACAGCCTATTGTATATTGTATCACTGACACTGCAGCTTGGGAGGGTGAATTTCTCTGGTAATCCAAGATTTATTACAAAATAACACCAGTGGGCAGAGATATCCTCGGCCAACTCTTAGGATTCTTGTGTGCAAGTTATCCAGGCCAGCTAATTTAAAATATATATATCTCTAGATGATATTGTTTAACATCTTCCTTAGTTACTAATGGACTGGAAAGTTCATTAGCCTCCTTGTGTGATAGGAGTACATCATCCATTTACTGAGTTAAAAATTCCTATCGCCGTCACAAGTTTACCTGTGTACGGACTGAGTAATGAACCAAAGCACTCTGTCTAAAGATCTCCGAACTGTGCAAGTTTCCACATCTGAATCTACATTCAAATGCAAATGTTGAGGCTTGGACCCATCTCTCCAGCAATTGGTGATAAGTCTGGAGGTTCGGATAAGCCTTATTGTTCATCTAAACATTTCCCGAGCTGCCTACGTTTCTTGGGTCTGGCAAACTGAGCTAGATACCTCAGGATAATACTAGACAACTGTTCATTTACAGAATTCAATAAGAATTGTTCCTGTTTGAATCAATATTTGCCATTTGCCTCCGTTTTGTATTAACGGTTGATTTTTATCTTCTTCTCCTAGGTAAAGAGTAGCCGGCTTTGGATCGACATAGAACAAACAGTAATAAAAGCACAAAATACAGTGCCATATCATCTGCCCCCTTTGTGCAAGAACTGACCCAGCCCTTCACCTCAAGCTTGAAATAAACGAGGGCATTCTCCAATGTTCTTGCTTAGGGTCATTACATGCTGCCCTTGGCTCTGTAGCCACTATCTCATGTGGAAGATGCATCTCGTGTGTATGCTGGTCGCAAAGGGCCATAGGGGAAAGAAGCCTGGTTAGCTTTTGTTTTATTTTAATTATTTGTAATTGTCATTAAGCTCTGCATGCCCTGTGCCCTACGAGGACCCCGAGTTCCGAAACCCAACCGGAAAGGCTGCCCTGCTCTTATTCCAGCCCAGCTAGAAGCAGGAAGAAGCAGAAAAATGAGGCGAGAGAACAAGATTTTTAAGCCTTGCTTTGCAGATTCCCCACACTTGATTGCTCAGAAAACATCCTGGCAGTGCTGAGAGCTGAGCTCATGCTGTGCAATTCAGATCTGCTCAGGGCTAGATTCTGAAACCCCCCAGCTCTCCCAATAAAAGTCAGGGAGTGTTTAGGATCCAGGGTGATGAATTTGGCCCATCCCTGAGAATCTCAATTTATGGGAGATTTGCTGATGGAACCAAGGAGCATTTGGCAATTTGTCCATCAACTACGCATGGTCCCAGTTCAGGAAAGCCCTTAGGACTTATCTACAGGATGCGGTAATGCACCCTACGGGGGTGGGACTTGTAAAGCGCACTCAGGTGTTGCCCATGAATTGAGCCATGCACACCCTGCTGGTGCACACTAAAGGTTCTCTAGTGCACTTTAAGGAAGTGTGCGTTGAGCCTTTAGTGCACACCAGCACATGGAGCACATCATGTGCAACACCATAGTGCGCGTTACAAATCCCACCTTGTAGGGTGCATTGCTGCACGGCGTAGACAAGCCCTTAAGCACCTGCTTAACTTTAAGCACGTGTTCAAGTCCCATTGACCTGAAGAGTCAGGCACATCTTTAAGTGCTTTCCTGAACTGGAATCCAGGTGACAACACTGGATTGGGCCTCATGCTGCTGCATGACACCTCAGCCGCTGCCTTGTAGTCAGTCTCACTCCAGGACAAAGTGACACTCTGCAGGGAGACAACCAAGTGACTGCAATAAGGGAGATTTTAGGACACGGCTTGTGTATTGGCCTGAATCGAAAGGAGGCCTGGCCCTGGTGAACCCTTCATCGTCGTGAGGAGGAATTAAAATTGATGATCCAGCGGAAGTAACAATATCAGCAGAACTGGTTGTTATACAGCTGACTATTAATGTTCCTGTTTAATGAGCCGTTCTAACTGTTCCCGTTATAGACCAGTGATTTTCATATTGTTACCTTCGAAAGGCAAAACCACAGATGGTCTCGATGGCAGGATCCGGCCTCATTTGCACTGCAGGGTTTTATGGGAGAAGGCTTCAGTAAAAGAGCAGGGAGCTGCCTTCTCTGGTTCATCCTTCCTCATACAAACATGCCCCCAAACGATCCAATCCGCCTTTACGCACCCCATGACGCCCAGCCCCGGCACTGCCTTCTCACTAAGGGAAGCGGTAGCATCTCTGACTGTTACTGCACAGGGCTGGAGAACTTTTTTGTAGAAGGGCGTAGAAAACAAGATAAGGGTGGGTGAACTGGCTAGGTGCGAGGGATCCTGAGTTTCGAATCTAGGTCTGCACCCACCCAGACTGCAGCCACCACCCAGCAGGGAGTGTGGGCTGATGGACCCTACCTCAACACAGGCACCATCCACGAAGCTCCTGGTTGAAGGAGACCTCTGGCCTCTCTGATTGGCTCAGACTCCCTATTTAAGCCAGAAGGAGGCACAGGAAGTTGTCTGGGCAATGAGGTGAATCCCTGACTGGCTGTTCTATTAGACCCTGCCTTCCTGTCCTCTTCCTGGTTCCTGCCCTGTTCCAGATCCCTGCTTTTACACCCACTCCTGGCTACTGGCTCTGACCCTGGGCTTGACTCCTGATTCTGCCTCCGGCTCTGACCTCCAGTTCCTGGTTCCCAGCTCCTCCTCTGACTACTAGAGCCAACTGCCTAAGTCCCAGACCACAACACTAGGGGGAAAGTTTGATGCCTATGGACTCTGCTCCATTTCTAGAGCTAACCCAAATCCAAGCAGAAGGATGGTTCTGAAGTGGTCAGTTGAATTCTCCGCACCAACTCCTCTGACCCATCTCTCTCTCTCAGACACATGTTTTTCATTTGTACTACTGTGATCCATCCAATCGCTTAAAATATCACAGCTGCTCTTGATGTAACTCTGGCCTGACCAGTAGCAGAAAATCCCTGTTCGTGGGAGATTTCCAGCCTAATTTCACAGGCCTCAGATGGTGGATGGTTCTGATAAATATCAGAGCTTCTAGGGGCTTTTCTTTGCTGAATCTGAACCCTGAACCTTTCTGAGGTTGGCCCATCCGCTCAAACTCACCCAATGCCCTCTGATAATGGAGAATTCATCTTGTGTGATACACACACCTGATGAACCGGAGGTTCCTACAATAACTCCTTGACAGTTGCACATTGGTTGGAGAAATCTTTAAATATAAATGAGAGATTGCTGGTGGTTGGGGTGAGTTGAATTCTGATTAGTGCTCAGACACTCCACGGAATAGGGAGGTCTAAGTCCCTAGCGAGGAGAATGCTCGCGAAGAGAAGTTTTATGATGTTACCAGAACTTTGTTCGCATGGAGCTCACACCCGTCTTTTTTATTTAAAAATTCTATGTTTTATGTTGCTCCGAACAACTAGTTTCCACAGTGACATTTAGCTTGACATTTCAAAGCTATTTAGTGGGTTATTTATTGGGATTCTCTGTTTATTTGGTTCTTTTTTACTTTCTTTTTATTGGACTTTAACATTTGGACAATAAAAGGAGACTGTACAAAGCAAATGACTAAAAAAAACCAAAACTCTCACTGGGTCAGACAATCAAAGCCTCCCTGGGAATGGGAGAGATTCCATGTACTCTAAGTAACACTCAGTGAGCCATCACCAGGTACGTAGCACCTGAGCCATGCATAGGGGTGACTTTCACCTGGAGTGCATTGGTACACTGTACATCGAATGAGAGAAATGTCAGGCTCGAAAGGACCTGGAGAGGTCATCAAGTCCAGCCCCCTGCACTGAGGAAAGACCAAGTAAACCTGATGGGTGTTTGTCCACCCTGTTCTTAAACACCTCCAATGACGGGGATTCCACAACCTCCCTTGGAAGCTATTCCAGAGTTTAACTCCCCTGACAGTTAGAAAGTTTTTCCTAACATCTAACCTAAATCTCCCTTGCTGCAGATTAAGCCCATCGCTTCTTGTCCTACTTCTAGTGGATGTGGAGAACAATTAATCCCCATCCCCTTATAACAGCCCTCAGCATATGTGATGACAGTTGTCAGACTGGTCTCATGAAGATAGCAATGGGTGATAATCCCTTCCATGCTACTGCAGGTGGAGGTGAGCACCTTCCAACCCTGCTATTCTATTATATGAATATACCCCAAGAAAGGCATCTCACTGGCTTCTGAAAAACCTGTCAGATGAGCCCTATGGAATCAGTCCTTCAGCCCCAGGACCCGGCCTCATCGAAACTAACCGATGCTCTCAGAGGAAGAGGAAACTTATATCCTCCTGGTCAGTTGTGCAATGTTTCATATGTGGAGAGAAAGATACTGTTACTCTGAAAGATGCTAATGGCTGCTACCAGTGGGTTCTTGGATTCAAAGGAAGTCACAGACCTCATTAAGGCCAATGGGTGTCCAAGCATCCTCCTTCAGGCTCAATAGAAGGAGCAATCAAGCCCCATTATGTTGTAAAGACAGCTGCAAACAATAGATGCTACCACCCAAGGACTAAGCTGCCTGGCAGGTTGGCACTAAGCCATGTGGACTGGGGGATTTCCCTGATGCAAACTCAGGGGATAGGATATTTGGTTGTTGCCTGTGGGTGCTGGAGACAGAAGACCGAGTAGTGAGCATGACCCAGAGAAGAAGCAAAGAGATAGGGCTTCTTGGCCACAGAGTTCACTGGAGTGTCAGACTGGGAGATTTCTGAGCAAAGAAACTGCCTGCTATTGTTTGTTTCTACTGTGTTCAGAGAAATAGGACTTTGTGTGTGTTCTATGAAAACAAACAATCTTGCACAAAGAAAATACCTGCCTTGTATCACTGATTCCTCATCAAAATGGAAACAACCCTGCAAGGCCCCACATATTGACTAACCACTCAGGCCAAAGAGGCAACCACTCCCTGACCCATGCGGCTACCAGCTGATGGCATAAAGCATGAGTGGATAGTGGTTACAGCTGGTCAGGAAATTGGAGTTTTTCCTGTGAAAATTTTCAAAGAATACAGAAATATTTTCATTTTTGTCAAAAAATTTCTGCAAAATGTTTCAGCACTTTGTTGTATAACTGCAAACTAAAAAATGTTGTTGGTTTTTTGACAACTGAAAATTTGCAGTTGTCAAAAATGGACTTTTCCCAAAGAAAGGTGTATTTAGACCCAAAAATGTCATTTTCGGTCCAAAAAATCTTTGCTGGACAATTGTCGCCCATCTCTAGTAACTATGTAATTCAAGCACTCTTGGAATAAGCGATTAGCTAAGGAGTGACCGCGTGTGAGTATAAACCAGCAGCCACCATTATCCAGCTCTTTGCTCTTCTGGTCTAAAGCAGAAGCTGTGTATGCTCCAGAATCAGCCTGGGTCTGTCGGTGTATTCAAACTAGAGAGATTAGCCTACTCAGACTGGGACAGTTGGTGTGCTCATGCGGGGTAACTGGGAACCCCAGGTCAGGATGCTCCCACAATGCTCAGCCCAGGACGACTGGTTGACACCATCTGGGATGGGCAGTGCCTTGGATTGGGGTAGCTGGCACAATCGGGTGGGAATGACTGACATCGTCAAACCTGTTCGGCGGGTGCACCCCATCAGGCCCAGCTGGTGCACTGGTTTAGACATGGCTGACGTGCGCATGTGACATGTCTGGCACACTCAGATGGAGATAAATGAAGGCTTTGTAGTGGGACCATTGTGCTGATTGGTAATTTGCTTGCGACAAGGGCTGTGGCATTCTAAATTAATCTTATAGGGTGAAATTCACCCCTGTACAGATGGCCACCTTGGGTCTGTGCACACTGAATGTTCCAGCCGCAAATGTTATTGCAGTAAAATAGCCACATAGCTAGTTTGTATACTCCATTTTAAACCATATGCCCAGTGACAAATCCTTCGACAGCTCATCCCCAGAAAGGGGTAGATATAAACTGGTGCAGATTGTAGAAACTTGAGCCGAGCCGAGGCAGAATCCAAGAAATTAGCCGGAAAATATTTGTTTCTTATTATCTCAATAGCTGTGTTTACAGTAGCGATCACGGAAGCATTCCCCGTCATTTGGCACTGCACAGTGTGTCTCTGTCCTCGGCGTCAGAGGATGATAGCTTGGAGCAGGGAGCGGTTCAAAGCCATTTAATAATGACAATAGGCTGGAGAACAGTGAGCAGTGAGCCTTCGACAGCTGAAAAGCCACTTCGCTATCAGATAGCCCCAGAGAGACACATACACACAAAGAAGCGAACAGGTTTAGGCCGATGAATTCAATGAGCTTCTGCTAAAGTAACAGGAGATGCTAAAAATTCTAAGCAAAGGTTGGAATATATAAGTAGATGTTTTCAAATGGCTTAGCTGGCTGCCTGCACAGAGATCTAACTTGTGTCTGTGTCTGTCTGTCTATATACACACAGAGGCAGAAACTCTGTGCATAGCTTCGTTCATTTGTTTCACTGTGTTTGTGTGTCCATCTATCTGTCTAAATCAGACCATGGATTTGTCCATTGTGTTCCCAAGGATTATCGGTGCAGTCAGACCATCGCCAGACACTCTGTTCAAGCCAGCCAGGCACCCACCTAGTGAGCCATGACAAGCCATTCCAGGCTACAAGACGGCAGGGTGCAGACACCTGGTGTACAAGTAACAAATAAAATTCACACACGTGCATGGGACTGTGTCACCTCCTCACAAACCTTCATGCACTGGGGCTGGTCGCTGTAGGTTTGTGCTGACTTGGGATGGACTCCTGGTTCAAGCCAGACCCTTTGCACAGCCCTGTCCATGAGACACCACCACTAAGAGGTCACAGACAAGCTGATGGAATCTCCACGCACGTTGGATTGTGTGATGGTATTTTTTTTAAATCAGCTTTTTGGGGTTTGAGGTGCCCTGGCTGACCCACAGGCCTTTGTGGCTGTGCCGCTGGCCGGGGATAGGTGGTCCAAGTGGGTGTGCTGCAGCAGGAAATGGGGGTTATTACATTTAATTTCAGGATCCCACCTTTAAATTACTATGCAAGGTATTCCCTGGTACACCCACCCTGCTAGTCACATTGACCTTGAGTGTTCCAGTTTGTTCTATGTAAATGCACCTGGAAGGACAGTCACGCAGGCAGCAAAGGAAGGCCAATCCTGGGAGTCTGACTGTGGGATTTGAGAGTACGATGGTGCATTACAAATCACTCTGGTATGTGGAGGGTGGCAGAGAGCTCACCAGGGAGACTGCTACCGCAGCACATCCGGTCTGATCCCTGGGTGAATGTGCATAGACAGGAACAAGCAGAGAGAGATGCCCTGGTTACAAGCAGGGGAGAGGGTCAGAGTGCAGTTACTCTATGCATAGCTGGAGCAACTACCTTGAAGTCAATGGAGCACCTCCATATTTACACTGGCAAATGGAAGGGCAGAATCTGGCCATGGGGGAGAAGAGAAAACACTCTGTCCTGCACACTCGCTCTTCAGGGCAATCAGCGGCTCCTGACATGCATCTTAGGGAAAGCCGCGACAAGCATGTGGAAAGGCGAGAGCAACTCCGGGCTGAGCTGTGTGGGCAAATGCTTCACTGACAGCAAAATGCGGCTTTCGCCAGAGCCTTTACAACGACGCTGTCTCCATAGTCTGAGCTTTCGCTGCCAAAACGGAAAAAGCCTATTTTCCCTGCCAACGGGTGACCCCCATTTTTGCCCAGCAGAAATCTGATTTCCTGGCCAAGCACCAGCCTGCGGGTATGAGAGAAACTTGTGTGGCCTGGGCTGTGCCCGCCCTGCAGAGAGAGGACCTCCATCTCCAGAGGTGCAGGTCCAGCATGTTCCCTCAGCCCCGCAATTCTGGTGCTTTATTGAATGATGGATATCGAACAAGCCGCTTGGCTAGTTAAGGGTCTGATCCACAGGCGCTGAGGACAATGACAGTCTGGCTCAGTCCCTAACCCCAGGCTAAATCCTGAAATCTGTACCAAGACTGATTCCTTATAGACAAACTCCTGTGGATTTCAGCAGGAGCCTTTGACTGAATACCGGGGAAACACCGAGCAGGGCGCTCTGGGCTCAGCCTCGCTGTATTTTGCGACCCGAGCTTCACTCGTGGGCCTGTTGGACATTTCTTCTACTTCAATTTTTTTTTCTTTTTCTCATAACTAGCAGTGTCCCAGCGCTAATCTCACGGCTCCTCTCCGTAATCCTCTCCATCCAACATCTGCAACCACAGCCCCAGCCTTCCTCCCGCAGACTGGAAAATCTGTCCACAGAGTGCTGACGTTCGAGCCAGATTTTGCATGTTCACAAGTTTTGCTGGCAGACATGAAATTGGCTGAGGGACCAGTCCAGTTCTGTGAGTAACGGAAATCGCAGACAGATGTTTGGGGAACATTTGGTTAGCGGAGTCCTGCCAACCTCCTGTGCTTCTGCCAGCATTAATAAAAGACAGCGGAGACATGGCTGGAGCAGACATGGGCCTGAAAATAGTTTTGTTGTCAGCCTTGGGCCTGGAAGTTGCTCCTTCTCTCACACCCCACTGGCTCAGACTTTTCTTCAATTATATCATTTATACGTTAAAATAACAGACCCGGAGTTTCCAGCAGTAATCTCATCCTCTGTAATGATTCCTTTTATTCCTATCCCTGGCAATGCAGTTGATTAACAACAGGAGTTATGTTTATATTAGCAACATGCAAACCTCTGACAGGGATAATTGTTCAGGGTTACAGAAGCACCGAAAGATCAGATGCTCCCTTATTAAGGGAAATACTGCAGTATTCTATCTACCGTAAAAGAACACTACATTGCACCGACACTATTGTGTTAAGGACCTTGCTGCAGAATATTGGGATGGATGTTCGCAAGGGTTAAATGACCATCAGCCAAATGACTCAAACTTCTTGAGTCTGTAGAATCGATGGCCTTGATTTGGGAAAATATCCCTATTCAGGAAAGCACTTAAGTACATGCTTAATTTCAATGGGATGCAAACACATGCTCGAAGTTAAGCCTAAGGGTAATGAGAGGGGCTTACCCAGGAGCGCCCCCTTAAGCCAGGACTTGGCATTGCAGACATTCTACTCTAGCACCCCCTATTGTCTGCCATTCTGGCTCTGCATCACTCTGCAACTCCTGGGGCCTAGTCCTCCTGCCAGGTCCCCTGCCAGGGTAACACAAGTCTAACTAAAAGGCCAAACAAACAAATGATTCTTCTGCCCTCCCTTGGGCTACTCCTCAGCCCATCTTCTTGGCTCAGCTCCATGCCCCTTATGGGCTACCATGTACCGAAGTTCCCTGCTTTTCAACCATACTCCCAGGCCCTGCGAAGTTCTCCCTTGCGCCTTTAGCTGAGCACTGTTTCCCAGGGCTTGCTACCTGGAGACCCTTTTCCTAGTAGGCTTCCATGCCATCTTCCTACAGGATCCACCCTCCCCTCCTCCCGAAGTCTAAACCTGCTTCCGGTAGTTCCTCTCCTCACTGCCTTCTCTCAGCCTTCTTCATGAGGCCCAGCTGTTCATCAGGCCAACCCCTGACCCTATTAGTTCCACTCCCTCAGGCCAGGAGGCAGCTCGTTATGGCACAGGTGGGGCTAATTGAACAGGACAGACTGGCCCAAGGTCTCCTGGCCCTTAAAGGAGTGGCCCACCCTGTTACAATGGACTTAAGTGTTTCCCTGAATCAGGCTGTGAGTAGGCAGCTCTCCAGGCCAGGCCTTTTGAGGTCTCTAGTATTTCCCATGTCCAGAAATTCCTCCAGAAGAGGCAGCATTTCCTTAGTTATCTCAGCACTTCTGTTTCCCATTCGGGCTAAAACCTGGACATGCAGAGACATAGAAGGATGGAAAATAATGTGTGGGTGAGGGTGGGGTGGAGAGTGAATGTTAAATGAAAGTTTTTTTGGGGGGGGGAATGTTCTTATTTTACCCTGCTCTAGTTTATAACCTTACCAGTAAATCGATAAGGCCGTATTGTTCTGGGGTCCAATCCTGAGTGTGTCGCTCAGTTTGTACTCTTCTCAGAGCCAGTCCTCGGGGGCCAGGCCTGAAAATAGCTGAGCTCCCATCTCACCATCAGTGAGAACTTGCCTGAGTCCAGACTGCGTAAAATTCACCCGCCTGTGCAGGGATCGACTCAAGGCTCACGCCCCACGTAAGTCCCATTAAATTCTCTGGCCTTTGATTTGCTGATTTTCTGGCACACGGTGGGGAGGGTTATCTGTTATTATTATGGGATGTCTGCTTCCTCATGCCATGGCACTGTGCCATAGGTGGCTACCACTGGCATGGCCATGGAATGAGGTGGCCACCGTGGGGTCTGGAACGCAGATGGGTAGAGCAGTTCCACTCCTGGGCACAGCTGTTGGAGGAATTTCCACAGCCAAGTTTTAATTCTGAAAGAAACAGCTCTTCAACGCCCCCGCCCCACCCTCAGTGCGAGACATTGGAAATCCCTTAACCTCCGTTTCCTCAGTTGTCAAACTGAGTTAATAACGCTGACTTGCTTCCCAGAAGAGCAGAAACTGGGAGGGTTCACTGGCAAAGTACCCAGAGACCCTCAGTGGGGAGGAGCAACATGAATGCAAAGTATTGTTATTATCAGGTCATATTATGCCATTGGTTTTCAAGGCGAACTCCCCATGGATCTCAATGGCACAATGTATTAGTACTGTCTGACTGACATCTCCATAGACAGCCCTCAGCTCCTCCAGGTTCAACTGAATGTGAAGGCAAGGCTTCCCCAGAGAGACTTCTGCAGAAACAGGAGGACAAACCACTAAAATCAAGCTGCAGCGGGGGGGTCAGAGGTGCTAAGAATGAAGGCGGGGCTGCGATGAGTCACATTAACCGCTGCCCCAACAGGCAGCCCTGGAGGGACATTCCCATTAGTTTTCTCGCGCTGCCTCTTCCATCTTGCAGTGAATTGCAGCCTCGTATATTGCAGTTGTCTGTGCCCTCTCAGGCCTTCCTGCTCAGATCTCACCCTGAGATATAGATACAAAAATAGGAGCACTCACATTCCCTCAGCACTTAAGGGACTAAGTCCCAGCAGAGGAGATGGCAGCCAGACAGGTTGGTCTCTTCTGGGATTCCCCCACCCCCATAGGCAGCTTCCTCGTCAGCGACAGCAGCTCTGGGGTGGCCAAGGGGGCCAGGATCACACATGTCAGTGCTCTAGCTGGAAAAAGCCACTACAGTTGAGCCTTGCATCTTGCAAAGTCAGGATCCTTTTACGCTGAACTCCCATGAGAGAAGAAGCCATGAATCAAAGCCTGACCACTCGGGTAAGCTAACCTAACCTCGGCCCATGCAATTGGCAGATCTCCTGCATCCTTCCGGCCAATGCCTTCTGCAGGGAGAGGGTCACCTCCACCACTTCCCTGGGGACTCTTTCCACTCTGCAACTGCCTTTCCTTCCAATTGCCCTCTCTCCTAGTAGCCAAGCCTGGAAAGGGGAAGTGAGCAAAGCCTTCCTGCAAACAGGAAGCTGCGCAGAGAGTTAAGATAGGTGGGTGTGGGGGGGGAATATATTAAATAGGGAGCCCGCAAGTGCAGGGGAAGACGTGAAATAAGAGGGGAAAACTTGAAAGTTAGTGGGTGCTGGGATCTGCGGTTTGGCCCATGACAGAGGGAAAGGCTCGGCCTCAGTGCAGACCCAGATAGGAATTTAATCTCCCCCAAAGCTCTAGGGTGTTTATACCTGGGGTGGGAGTGTTATTTTGGGACCATCTCCGAGGACAAATAACCTGGGCTAAGGATGTCCTGATTTGTTACAACCTTCAGAAAGGTTTGTCCTGGGGGCAGGTTCCAGGCAACAGGAGCTGGTCCCTCCACCCCCTGCCCCCAGCTCAGTGATGGAACCCACATGCAGGGCTAGGAAACACGGCCTAAGAGATATTCTGTGACATCGTCTCCCACCGTCCTTTCACTCCACCAGGAACCAGCCACCCGGCAGCTCTCAGAGAAAGCCTGGTTATCTTCCCCGATACACGCCACTCTGTTTGTTTTCGAAAATCATTCCTTTCCAGAGCAGAGATAAGGCTGCGCAGTGTCTGCACATGGCTGATTTATGTAGAGCATCATGGCTCTATGGAGGGAATGTCTGTAACCCTAACAGTGGAGCAAGGATATGAAACTCCGCTCTCAGAGCAGAATCTGTGCGGCATGGGTGGAGTCAAATTGGTGTGGGTCAAACAAGCACCGACCCGAATCTTTACCCAGAACTTGACATGAACCTTTTCTGAGACACCAAAAAGTTTGAAAAATTCTTTCTCCCATTGTCTTCCACCTTCGCGACTGTCCCTGTCCTTCCCGGCCTCGGTGTCCAACGACCACAGGAGAATCGAACTGGGAAGTCTCCAGCTAGCTGTGCCCCAGTGTTGTGTTGGAAGTGGAGTGCGTGAGCGGCTTTCTCACGGGGCCTTCAGCGCTCTGGACATGAATGGCATATTCATAGCTAAATAGACACTCAGCAGCATGGGGCCCGAGACAGATCAAATAGACTGGGCTGGAGCCCGAGACAGGAAGGATGTCCTTGTGCTTAAAGCTCTGGGCTGGGACTTAGGAGAGGTAAGCTCAATTCCTGGCTCTCCCATCAGCTCCTCTGATGAGTTATGTGAGCTCTCTCTGTGCTCAGGTCCATGCCTAGAACCAGGGCATGGTAAGGCTTCGCCTATGCACAGGGGTGCTGGGCAGGGCTAAGCTACTGCAGTGATGAAGGCAATATAAGTGCCCTCTTTAGGGAGATATGGGTCCAAAGCTCACAGTGTTTGACCCCTGGTGTTCAAGCAGCGAGCGGCTTGAGTTACAACGTTCATATGGAGTTCCAGGTCCAAAGTTTGGGGAGGGGGTCTGAGACAGACCCGTTTCTAGCTTGACAGCTGTAAATAGGGGCAGCGAGAGAGGAAAATAAGGATGTTCCCTTGAAGTCCTGTCCATTGTGGTAGAGGAGCTCAGGGGGACCAAGTAGGAAAATGACCAACCTTTCCCTAACAAACTCCACCGGTCCCTCCTAAACAAGGGCAGCTGGGCTGTCACATGGGCCCTGCCTGCACCCGCCCCCTGCCTTCCAAACTGCTCGGTCCTGATGCTCCAGCCTCAGTGACCAGCAAGCAGGCAGTGGCTATTTCCCATCCAAGAAGTACCTGAACCGGTCGTTAATTAAACCCTGCAACTCCTGATTTCCTCCGCCAGGCTCAGCGCTCCACTCTGATTGGTGAGTATTCCACTCCGGCGCCCCGTGCAATGCCACGGTTCTCTGAGGCCGCTGTGCGGCCCCTGAAGAACACGTAGGAGATTAAAAGCAAAGGAATGAGAGCGGGGGAGCGTTTCCTACCTGCTTCGATCACATTTGCCGGTCTGGGGGAGGCAAAGAATTTAGGGAAGGCCGCTGCTTTATTGGGGGCACTCAGACCCATTGCCATCAGCGTTGTATGTTTCAGTCCCTTGTCCAGTCACATATTGCAGTAATTACCAATACTGAGTATGAAAACGAGACCCGAACCACCTTACGGAAGTGATTCGTGCCCAGCACAAGGATTATGAGACCCAACATTCTGGTGAATGATTTAAAGCATGAAATAGAAAGTCTCCCATTGAAGAAACTGACTTTGATCTTTAGGCTCATTAGAGAAGCTCTGAAGCAGCTTCCAAAGATCTGTAAGGTCTGGGAATAAAAGAGTAAGGGGGGAAGGGCTGTGAATGAAAATTCCTCCAGGATCACACCTTTCACAGGAGCGGGCAGCTCTTTACAGCATCCTTCACTCAGCCCAGGAAACCCAGAGCGTGTTGCACTCTCGGGAGTGGCGAGAGGAGAGGCAAGTGCAGTCAGACCGTCTGGATCACACAGTTCACAAGAGCAGAGCTCCCTCTCCATCATTCCCTCAATTACTCAGGAGCGGGTGTGCTGCAGGGTCTGGCTTGGATATGGAGGCCGCGATTGCTTTTGGACGACTTTGGATGTATTTCAAAGACTGGGGGTTTGCAGTGGTTTGATGGACCGTCACTCTGTGAGGGTCGCATGTTATTTAAACTCTGGTTCTTCAAGGCTGGCTGAGCCAATGGAGTTTGAATGCCTGCCCAATTCTACTTCATTTCCCCACCTCGTCATCAGCCAATCGAAGGCTCCAATCCTCCCATTGGATCCACAAGGGACCACTCCCACAGACCCGATTGCTGGACTAGGGGCTAAGCATATTAGTTAGGCCATGAGCTCTCAATCGGGGGCCTGTGACCCACGAGGGGTTGCAAACGGGTGTCGGGGGACACAGGCACCTCTGAGAGATAGGTAAGTGGCAGGAAATCACATGGCCACGGAGTAGAGATCATGGTCCTATGGAAGGGAGGGCAGGGGAGAAGGGGGAACTGGCTGATGAGAGAGCAGAGAGCGATGGGAAGGAATAAGGCTCGAATGCACTGCGGTTAGTGGAGACTTTAGGGCCCCCTGAGTCTCTTAGGGCTGGTCTTCACTACCCAGCCAGATCGGCGGTAGAAAATCGATCTCTCGGGGATCGATTTATCGTGTCTCGTCGGGACGCGATAATCGATCCCCGAATCGACACGCGTATTCCACCAGCCCAGGTAGGAGTAAGCGCCGTCGACGGGGGAACCGCGGCGGTCGATTTGCCGCCGTCCTCACAGCGGGGTAAGTCGGATCAGATACGTCGAATTCAGCTACACTATTCGCGTAGCTGAATTTGCGTATCTGAAATTGATTCCCCTCCCCCCCCCCCCCCCCGTAGTGTAGACATAGCCTTAGTTTCACACTGTTGAAATGATGGCTGCTTGTCTCTGCCCCCATCGCAAATGATCTAGGAGCCAGGAGAAATGCAGAGGGAAAGACTGAAGATAATGGAGCGCTTTGGGCCAGCCAAATAAATAACAACTGCGCTGTGCACCAAGCCCTTTTGGTCTGAGCACCTCAAAGCGGGGGGGGGGGAGGGGGGAGTCTCACCATCCCCTTCTACAGACGGGGAAACTGAGGTGCCAAGATCGGCCCAAACTCACACAGCAAGTCAGTGTCAGGCTCCAGGAGAGAGCCCTGGGCTCGCCCCCAGAACGGGCCCACTCCTCTGACGAGCGCCAAGGAACGTCACCCAACTCAAAGGCGCGTGCTGGTTAGGGGTGCTCAAGCTGTACCTGCTCGCTGGCTGGCCAGGTGCTCCCCTGCCTCCGTGCTGCGGCCGCTATGGGAGGAGAAGGACACCCCCTGCATTTTCGCTCTCGTTCGCATTCCAGCTGCTGTGTGTCTCTTCCCAAGGCCTCTTCACAGCCCTCCCAGCACTCGGTCTCCTTCCCTGCACCTCTGCCAGAGAGCTGCTCCCCCTCTACTCCTGGGCCCAGGGACCCGAGGGGACTCCGATTAAGGCAGCTCCGGCTCTCCTTACCCGGCCTGGCTGCTTGGCCGGCCCACACAACAGCTGGAGACCCACCCTTTCTTGGCCCCCTCGCAGGCTGACTCCAACTTGTAATTAGATGGCAACGGACTCATTCCTGAACTAGCAACCGGGCCTGCGCGAACATCAACAATAAATGAACAAGGCAGCCCCGGAAAGCCCACCTCGCCCACAGAGGATCTGATTTACGAGGGAGGCACAAGAGCAGGACTCGCTCGATTTATCTAGGCAGAGCAGGTCCTGACGCTGCGCCCGGCTCTGATTTGGGAGGCTTTAAATCTCCATATGCTCCCTGCCCGGGAACACTTGCTAGCGAAGGGAGAACCAGCCAGCCCCACCCGTCTCCAAGTGCAGCCGCTGCCAGCAGCCGCTGAGCACTTCTCGATCCTACCAACGCTCCCGTCTGCCAGCTGGAAAGACGTCGGGGTTGGTGGTTGTTTTTAACGTCACTGCCAAGCTCACAGATGGAGCGAGTATTCCTCTCTCGGAGGAGCTTGCAAGCTGCGAGGAAATAGCCCTGTTGTTTAACCTCAAACGCGGGTCAGATCGCAAGCGTGATAAACTCTGCCCTGCGCTGATACCATGGGGTATGCCGCGGCTGCTACGTGTAACTCTCCCTCCCTGGAGACAGACTCCAGCGCTCAATGAGAGAAACTCCCAGGAGACTTAGGCAACTCAGGGAGGTGAATAATAATGCAGGCACCAATGTGAGCTCTGGCAGCGCACCCACGCAGGTGCCCGTAACACACACACACACAACACGGATGGGAGATTTGGCTGCTGGTGCCAAATCTCACCGATGGCCGCGATGGCTTGTCCATCCCCACACTGCATCAGTCATTGCCAAAGGGGTAGACCCAGAAGGGACAGTCCCAGCCCCTGGGATCTGCGTTCTGGAACTGATTCATCCTGGAATATCCCAGCGTCCCTTGCATGTGTCGTCTCTGTGCGTTGTAACCGTTCAGGCCCCTACCGCTAGAAGCCTATGGACTCATTCTAAGGAAGGAGTAGGCCAATACATGAGAGTTAGACAGCCTCTCCCAGCCCTTCCTGCATTGCAAATCTTTGTCCAGATAGCAGGTCAGGGGTCTCCTCTCATTGCCGTACAGGCAGTACTGACGAAGATGCACCTAGACGGACTGGTAGATTCTGGGAACAGCATATATTGAAACGATTGCCCTGGGGTGAACCAGCAGGTGGGAGCAGGACACCAGGCGGGCAAAAGAAATATGCCCCAAAAGAGGTTTTAGACAAAGTGTTATGGTCGCAGAGCATTGGGAAACGGTGGCTAGCAATCAAACCAACTGACAACATTCCGTAGACAATGGAGAGCCGGTGTTCGGGAATAACCATTGGTGTGACCGCGGAACAAAGCCAGTATTGCGCCGTCTCCGTTTCTAAAAATGGGGCGGCCATTTTGCTCTCAGAGAGGTTGCCTGCTACAGAGGTAACTCTTACACGCCGTGCTCTCTCTTGGAGTGAGGAGTGCCGGGGGCGGGAGGGGTCCATTTAGGCTGAAAATAGCATGCTCATGGTTACTATGGTTACATGGACTTCTCGTTTCAGACAGAGCCCAGCATGGCACAGACAGAGAAATGAAAAAAGAAAAAATACTGGGCAGAGTTGGGCCAGAACCAAACCTTTGGGTCTGAGCATCCCTTGGCCTTTGGAGGGGCCTGATCTGGATCCTAACTTTACAGCTCAGGACCCTCTTGAAGTGGGCTGAAGCGTTCCAAGCCTTTAAAACGTACTGAGTCCGGTTCAGTCCCAGAAATGGATAAAATGTGCAGAGCTGGTTCCTGGCCCCCACAGTGAGAGCGGTACCACATTTCACACACGTGTCAGTCTGAAAAGGTGTAATGAGAATGTCTGCCTAGTGCTTTCCCTCCAAGACTCTCCCGGGGCTTTCCAACGCTTGGGAAGTAGCATTGTCTCTGTGACGTCACACCCCATAGTCGTTATGGAAATATGGTTATAATAGGAACATGGTATAACTAAGATATACTTTCTGCAAGATGGGTCTTGTAAGATATCATTGGAAAGGTTATAATTTACTGAATGCGATTATCCAATTTGTATGCATGTATCATTTCTGTATCTGAAGCTGGGAATATTGACCATGTCTCTGTATTTCAAATGGGCTACGTTGGATGAGGCCAGACAATGTTAGTGGCTTATTAAGAAATGCGCACAAGCACAAGGATTACCCCAGGAACCGTGAGCAATAGAAACCTCTCAGAGATAGTTCCACACAATGGGAACTGGTTGACACGGGTCACAGCAAAAAAGCTTGCCAGCAAGTGCGGGGGGGAGATATAAAAGAGGGACAATGACAACACGAGGGGACCTCACTCTCCCTACAACAGACCTGAAATCACCTGAGGAACAAAGGCTGAACTCTGGGAAGTGATGGTCTCAGGCTAAGATCTTTAGCTTGTATAAGAAAACCTGGGAAAGCCCAGGCAACTTGTGCCTTAAGAATCTGCCAGCCTGTTTATCACTCAGGGTGAGAATTGGTTAATTTGTATCCTGCCTATCTAGCGTGTTAAAATTAGTCTGTGGCTTTTGTTTATCTACTAAGATAATCTGCTTTGTCTGTTTGCTATCCCTTGAACCACTGAAAATTCACCTTTTGTAGTTAATAAACTTATTTCTTGTTTATAATAAAACCCAGTTTATGTAATTTCTAACTGGGGGGGGGGAGTCGTGCACAGCTCTCTTCACATTGAGAAAGAGGGTGGATTTTTATGAGCTTGTGCTGTGCAGATTTTTCTATACAGTGCCAGACAGTGTTAGTCTGGGTTTATCTCCCAAAAGGAGGGGTGTGCACATGAGTGCTGGGGGAGCCCTCTCACACAGAGCTGACTTCAGTCTGTGTCTGCAGCGGGGTGTGGCCCTACCTGTGTGTGTGCTGCAACAGGCCGGAGAGCCTAATTCAGCAAAGCAGGGAGAGGGAACCTTGGCTGGTGGAGCAGGAGAGGCTCAGTGAAATCCCAGTACATCAGGTGGCACCCAGAAGGGGGATCCAACCCGTCACAGTCTCCATCTCACAGAGAGAGAAACAGAAGCACAGTGTTTAAGTGATTTGCCTAACACCACACAGTGAACTAGCCCAGCACCCTAACCTCTGAACCACGCTGCCTTTAGTTCGGTAGCTTCTCTCATCCTGATGTGCATAGGCAGCTGTTCTCTGGGTGTTCCCTTAGTTACAACTCTTTCCAAGCCTGGGGGCCTAGGATTCCCACTTGCCTTAGGAAAGACAGTCCTTTCGAATGCCTGCTATCATCTCCCTAGTGTAGCCTCACTGACATGAATGCAGATGTCTCTGTAGCTCACTCTGCATGTTCAAAGGGGACGTTTCTGGTGGGTCAAATCCAGAGCTCTTTGGTCAGCTTGTACTAAGTCTCTTACTTGGGCAAACTGAGTAAAGAACCTTGGATTTGGTCTATTGACGTCAGTGCAAATTAAGGTGCTGAGCATTTGGCTCATTAAAAATAACCATTTAATGGAGGCATAATTCTGTTTTCTTGCTTCCATTTCCCTCATATTAATTTGACAGATTTCATTTTAAAAGAAGGGGAAATTCTTGAGAGTCTGGGGGGGGAAAGAAGCAATTTATGCTTATGCGTCTGTCTGCCCTGTGCTGAAAGGCCAAGAGACAAAGGCTGTTTCTGAAATAATAAAAGTTCTTTTTTTAATCATTTTTCTTCTTTTTTATACTGGTTGCTATTAATTTTAGGCTCTCCTGGCATTCTGCAGCCAATAAAAAGGCCAGTAAAATGCTCTTTTTTCTCCTCCAAATTGTGCACTTCCAAGATGCTGCTTTTCATAGAAGAATCATAGATTAGGGTTGGAAGAGACCTCAGGAGGTCATCTAGTGCAACCCCCTGCTCAAAGCGGGACCAATCCCCAACTAAATCATCCTTGCCAGGGCTTTGTCAAGCCTGACCTTAAAAACCTCTAAGGAAGGAGATCCCACCACTTCCCTAGAGGATGTGAAAGGGGAATTTGGGCCTGGGAGACCAAATAACCAGACGGGGGGAAGCTGGAGAGTGGACCAGGATGAATTAAAAATAAAGCCCAGCTGAGTAAGAGCAGGGCCTGTCTCCGGCAAGAGCTGGGTGAGCTCAGTTAGGGAGAGGAGACCAGGTGGGAAGTGCCCTGTCTCTAGGAACCTGAACCAGCTGAAGCCTGCCGGAAACCTTGAGGAAAGGGAGGAGCGTGCCAGCCCCTGGAGCAGGGACTGATTGGACCAGGGAGCAGCAATAGCAACAGATTGACGCCCGTGCAGGGGTGGCAGCCTGCTGAGCCCAGCAGGGCGGAAGGGTGGGATACATTTGTGCTGGACTTGGCTAAAGGGCTCTGTGACCCTGGAAGGGGCAGGACGCTGTAAGGAGGGACAGGGCGCTGCTACATCTGGAATAGGCTAAAATAAGGTGGGGGAAACTGAGGCAAAAGGCACTGCAATGCTACAGCCAGTCAGGAGGGGGCAGGTTAGGGTGGCTACTTTGCCACAGGCCCTGATTCTGCAAGGTACTTCAGCACGTGCCTAACGTTAAGTTGCACCACCAAAGTCAATAAGATGAGGCAACTGATGCATTTAGAGAGCTCGGTTCTGCTCCTACTAAAGTCAATGACAAAACTCCCGTTGGCTGCCAGGGTGCAGGATCAGGGCCGAAGTCAGGGACATGGTTAAGGGCCTTGGGAACCTGGGCCTTCCTGCTGCTGTTAGTTCTGCAGCACCTCTGGCTTCGTTAGGAAACAGCAGAAACAAACAACTCCTGCCAGGGCCATTAGGCCATGCTGAGCGGGCCAAGTGAGGAGGCCCTGGAGAGCTTGCAGAAAAACAACAACAACCCTTGATACTGATCTGAAAATCCTAAACCAAAAAGGTCTGGGTAAGCCAGCCAATTTTTAAGAGCTTATCCAAACCAAACCTCTTAAGTTTCAACCATCACTTGTTCATTTCCCATTTCAAAACCCTTTGAGCCCTACCAAGCTCTCTGGGTCTCTCACTGGTTTCTGATGCTGCACCACCCACTGACAACCCTCTAGATCAGGAGCTCAGAGAGCCTGGGTCACCGGCGTGGTTCTGTAACGTCTGGAATCGCGGCTCATCGAGACCCCTGCCCAGCTGTTGTGCCATTCTCCCACGCTGACACGCTCCGGGCGCACCAAAGAGATTCTTTGGTGGCACGGCGCTGGAGCGCCGTGGGTGCTTCCCCGAGAACTCTGACGAACCGGCTCATTGGCCCAAGCGCCGACGGAACCCGGGACGTTTACAGGACCATTTGGAGAAAGTGAAGTCAGGATCCGGGGTCAGGAAATGCACCCCCGATGGTTCATCATGATTCTCCGCCACCCCGTCCCTGGCATCATCACTGACACAGCGCAATGGGAGTATAAAGTGCTGAGCCATCAGGAGGCGACACTGCAAGTCTGGATGTGCTAGCACAGACCCTCTATGCCCCCTGGAAGCAGTAACAAACCAGAGCCGGCCGGGGAGATGGGCTAGTTCAGTGTAGATGCCAAAGGGAGTCACCCTCTCCTTAGACTGCTGCGTGCAAGGGTGGGCACAACCCCATTTTCACGGCCCACTTACCCCTTTCTTTCCCTGTCTACCTGCATGCCCCACCCCCATGCCTCAGCCACTGTGCAGTCCTCCTCGCTCTTCCAGTGAGGCGAGCAAGGAACGGCACCAGCACACAGACTGCTGCCATTTTCATGACCACATCTGCACCATTACTCGGGTGATGAACTGAGTCCATTCTGCTTCTTGAAGAATTTACGCGAAGTCTTTCAGCCTTGCAGGAGATCTGTAAGGGGTGGCCGGAGGGAATTCAGCCCTGCCCTGGGACTGACCCAGGGACAAGTCAATATGATCACTGCACCCTGGCTACTGAGACGAGCAGGGCCTCGGAAGCAGGGTCTGTTGCAAACCATGCAGGAGGTCCGAGACAGAGGAGAAAGAAATGAAAAAAGAAAATGGTCTTTTTATCCTCTGTGGTATGTTTGGCTGCTTGGGGGCTGATTCCTGTGGCTGTCACTGTTTGCTGGGGGGAGGGAGATGTCTCCCTTTATATCAGGCACCCAGAATAGCTCCCCGGGCCTCATTCGTCAAGGTGAAAAACCCACGTGAGAGCTGGGCCCTCCAGGAACAATCGAGTCGTGAGAAATTTGGTTGAGCTGGGAGCAGCTCCCAGCTGCATGCAGCCTCCTCAGCTGCTCTGGGTGGCTTCACGCTGCCAAACCACTGCAAAGAAAAGCTCTGCTGGTCTCTCTCCAGTCCCCACCCTCCTATAGCTGGTAAAACAACGGCTGCCTCTCGGCTCCCTGTGCTGGGTGGGCCCACGACTCGCTCGCGGTGCCTAGAACTCCGGTGCTTTCCGCTGCATGGCCATCCCTGGTCTCTGAGCTGCAGTGTTCTCCCCCCTACAATTCACTCTGAAAGGATCCTCCAGGTTTGGGGGCCAGATCCTGAGGTCCTGCTTTGGTTTATGACTCAGGCAAACTGGGAGTCGCCCAAAGTCTATACAGAGTGCTTTGGGAAGGCAAAGAGCTAAGTACTGTCAACGAGGGCCTGCCTGTCCCTAGCTCGAGGGTGCGTGGGGTGGGAAGGCATAAGAAGTCTCTCCAATCATCCAACACAAGGACAGGGGACAATTGCCTCCCGGCTGTCAAGGCACTGCAGAGCTGCTCCTTCCATGCCCTGCTAAAATGCAATTCCCTCTACCAGAGTCGGGAGAGGAGAGAGGGACATATTATCCCCACCTCCAAACTCGCCTGCAGAGCTGGCCACAGAGGGGTGGAGCAGTCTCAGCAATCCTCGGTCCGAACGATGGGAGAAATTTGGCTTCCTGGGTCAAGACGGCTGCAGGCTGCCCCCTAGCCAGGGCTTTGGCAAAATGCCATGATCCAGATCCAACCCAGTGCAAAGAACTGTGTGTGTTTACAAGCCTCAGTCTGGGATCATCCCACCCCCTTCTCCATCAGTGTTAGTTACTGAGCAGATCACCGCTCTCAATGGAAAGCCAAAGCAGCCGAAGAAGATCTGTGATTATAAAAGACAAGGGTCCAGTGCGGTGATGGGTGAATCTCACCAGCTGTAGAGATTCAGCACAGCTGAGCATCTGGCAGCTGAAATGGAGCACGTCTGAGCTACTTTGGCCCTGAACGTGGGCTGAAGAGCTCATGAGCTTAGGCTTTCACTCGAGTCCCACAACTTCCAAAAGAACTCGCAGGACCACTTGCGAAAATGAAAATAATCTCCAGGCTCAGAGCCTTCTGCTGCAGAACTACATGCATGTAAAGACTCTCTGAAGAATCTGAGTTGGGGAAACTTGACTAACCAGCAAAATCATTCTCACAACCACCATGGGAAAACACCCCTCAATCATTCCAGAACAATCACCGCAGTACCCGCTCCTGCCAATGCTGTTGAGTTTCCCTGCCATCCCTTTGTAACAGCAAATGCCATAAAACTTTTCCTACACAGTCTCTGCAAAGAAAGCATTTCCCCAGGATTCGTACCCTCTTAGATCCCACTCACTATCCAAGCGAGCCAATGAGAGAAGCAATCCTGTGAATAATCAGAAAGGAATCTAGATTATAAATGGGGATACATTTACCTGGTCTGAGTGTGATCAGTTGGGTAATCTCAGAGTTCTAAATCCACATACAAATTGAGTCAGGATTACATCTGTCCGGCACTTCTGAACAATTAGGGTTACATATGAAAATGACTCATGGTTCTGTAATTTCTGCACATGCAGCTGATAGATTTTTAGCTAAGTCAATGCTTCTCCTTTCTAAAATACAAAAAAAAAAAAAAACACAAGGAGGAAGTGCTATTTAGCAATAGGATGTGGTGACTCTAGGTCTATTTTAAAAAACTGACACCCAAGAGTGAAAATAGGTGCCATGTCATGAACCTGTAACACCTCTGAACATAGCTGGGTGGGAACATCCCACCACACTTGCCGTACTGGGTCAGACGATGGTCCATCAGACGATGTCAAGAATCTGGATTCTGACAGTGGCCGGTTCCGGAGTTGGGAGGGGAGTGTATAGGACACGGCAATTATGGAATGATCCACCCATCTGCCACTCCTGGCTTCTGTAAGTCAGAGGTTTAGGGTTGCCCTTAGCGTGGGGTTGCATCCCTGACCATCTTGGCTAATAGCCATTGATGGACCTATCCTCCATGAACTTATCTAATTCTTTTTTGAACCCAGTTATACCTTTGGCCATCACACGGCAATAAGTTCCACAGGTTAGTTGTGTGTTGTATGAAAAAATACTTCCTCTTGCTTGTATTAAACCTGCTGCCTATTAATTTCATTGGGTGAGCCCTGGGTTTTGTATTGTGGGAAAGGGTAAATAATACTTCGCTAATCACTTTCTCCTCCCCGCCCCTTCATCATTTTATAGAACTTGAGCATATCACCCCTTAGTCAAGCTTTTCTAAGCCAAACAGCCCTAATCTTTTTAATCTCTCCTCATATGGAAGCCGCTCCATACTCTTGATCATTTTTGTTGCCTTTCTCTGAACCTTTTCCAGTTCCACTATGATCTTTTTGAGATGGGGCGACCAGAACCGGGCACAATACTCAAGGTATGGGTGCACCATGGATTAATATAGTGGCAATATGATATTTTCGGTCTCTTTCCCAATAGTTCCTAACATTCCGTTAGCCTTGTTGACTGCTGTTGAATAGTGAGCAGATGTTTTCAGAGAACAATCTACAATGACTCCACAATCGCTTTCTTGGGTGGTAACAGCTAACTCAGACCTCCTCCCTCTGCTGCTTATCCTACCAAATGGAACATCTCCTGTGATACACAGTCCTACCGCATGCTTTTCTGAAGGCCATCACTGCATCTCAGCGGTCGCTGGGCAAAGGAAGCAGGTGTTTTTCAGGAGGTGAATTGGTGAGAACCCAGATGGAGCCCACCTCTGTCAAAGCCGAACATGCAGCACCATCCACCCATGAAAAGATCATGACGAGCACGAGCCCTATTCACAAGAGAACTGACATTGCCCCCCCCCCAAATCTCAGGCAGGAGGAAGCTTGACCCATTCCTTCCAGGCTACTCAAGAAACTTCTCAGCTGGTATTTTCTGAGAGACCCTTGGATGTAGGAGACTGTGATGTTGGGCAAATCATATGTTATCTGCCTCTGTTTCCCCATCTGTACAATGGGGATGATAGCACTGCCCTGCCTCACGGGTGCGTGGTGGGGATATATAAGTAACCTAGACTGATAACTCCACTAACTGAAACTTCCAAAGGAATCCATGCCATTGACCCTGTCCTTTCCCCTCTCAGCCACCCCATCTCCTCAGCAGGTACCTCCTCTCCTCATCTCCACAGTCCTGGAGCTTTTGGGGGCACTAAGGGAGGGACCCTGGAAAGGAGGTGGCGTCCCAGCGGTGCACACAATCCCAGACACAACTTAGCGAGCAGGGGCTGAGGTTTGTGAACGCCGGTGAAGCTCGGACTAAGGACTTTTGCCGTTCCAGGCCAAGGCTGTGTAGAGCTCTGCTCCCCGCATCCCCTGCGGGGTCCTATCCCTGACACAACAACAAGGGAACAAAGAAAACCCACCCCTCTCGCCCACCCCTCCCAAGACACGCAGACCCCAAACGCAAGGTTTAACATTCCCAGAGCTGTGACCCATTGCGTTTGGTAACAAAAGAGCACGGTTTAAGTGATACCAAAGTGGTTTCACTTTTCCTGCAAGCCAGTTCAGTGCTGTGCTTGACGGGAAGGGTGTATTTACCCCAGTTGAATTAATACGTTGCAATGTACTGACTCAGCAGAGCAGCAGGCTTAATATCTGCTGGGAACCCACAGGGGTAGAGGCTTTGCATTTCAGAGCTTTGAGGAGCTCGGGAGCTGGAGGTCACTAATTGTGACCTGCTAGGTGAGGTTTGGGCTGGGGAAGACTCGAGGGGATGACAGGCGGGTGCGGCAGGAAGCTGACACACAGTCTAAGCACCAGTGAAGCTCGCTTTTGCTGAGGTAGACATTTGGTCGGGTGATGCAGAGCTCTGGGTCTCTCCGGCAGCCTGGTGCACAAGTGTGGAAAGTCCCCCTTCCTTCCCGTCACACTCACAGAGCGACAGGAGAGCGCTCTGTCCCCCACTCCCAACCACAGCGGAGAGACACACAGGTTACTTCCTTCTTCGAAGAAGAAAACTGCATCCTCCACACAACTGCAGAGGCTGGGCAGGAGCCTGCTCAGTGCTTGGAGCAGTTGGCATTACTCAGGGCACAACCAGGGCGTCACCGTGGGTGTGGGACACAGACAGCAGCAGGCCCCAGTGTGAAAAGCATGGGGAGGTTAATCTTGACCTCGCTGTGAAGGCAAAGAATCCCTTTGAGAGCACGGTCTACATTTTCCGACTGGGGCTTCCGTTTGGCAAGCCAAGGTGCCCCTGCAAAATGTGGGCATGCGTTTCTGCATCAGCCCCCTGACTCTGGTTGTTTTCAGTGGAGCTACACCTCCAAACCAGGGCAGAAGGTTCAGGCGATGAATGCAGAGGGCGTTGCTAGCCGGGGCGGACCGACTCCATCTGCCGTCTGTCTGCGTTTGATGACCTCATCACCCCAGTCGTTCGGCCATCTCTGTCCAGCTGATTTTTATTTCACTGCTTTTTGTGGTGGGGGGAGGAGGAGGATTATTGGAAGGGAGAATAATCTCCCCTTCCGACGTTACCCACAAAATGTATTTTAGGGCCATAAAAGAGAAGTGGGATTGAGCTCTGCCCAGCTGCATCCACTCATTGGCGGGTCTGAAGTAATGCACAGAATAAAAAGACCTCCCACCAAGGCAAAGGAAGCAGCTGTTCTCCACCCCCTGTAATGACACCCCCGGCTGAGTCACCTCTGGGACTGCTGCTGCCATCTCCAGGAGTAAAAGACTCCCTAGGGCCTAGAGCCCTGGACTTAGACTCAGGAGACCTGGTTTCTATTCCTGGCTTGGCCATTGGCCTTCTGGGCAAGAGTGGGCAAGTCACTTCACTGCTCTGTGCCTCAGTTTCCCCATCTGTAAAATGGGGATACTGGTGTTGACCTCTTTTGTAAAGCGCTTTGAGAGCTACAGGTGAAAAGCACTAGATAAGAGCTAGGGATTGTTATTAAAGTGGCTGAGTTTAAGGACCAGGTTCGTTAGCTGAGAGGCAGCAGCAGACCCATAAACCTTGTTAATTAGTCAAGCCACTAGCCAGTGACAAAGAACCACACTATATGTGTGAGCAAGCATTAGCCATGGCCAATTCAATGTGTTTTTGTTCAGTGGGCTCGTTTGCATCTGTTTACCCACAATGCTCTTGCACTCCATGGCTACAGTGAAGTTACTGTTGGCATGTTTCAGTTATGGTGGGGCTGAGCCAAAGAGGAAGAGGGGCTCAGAGCCACATAGGGCTGAGCTTGGGGTTCGGAGTTTGGGTCTTCAAACCAAGCCAAGCCAAGAAGGGTAGGTCCCGGGTTTGGGTCAGAGGGCGCCAAACTCTGACAAGCTGCTCTTGGAGATCTTGGCCAGTGGTGGACACTACAATGAGTGCATGCAGCTGGGCCGAGCTTAATCCGAGTCCTTTTATGTCCTTACAGTGCATTTTGTGGGTAACATCAGAAAGGGAGAGGACGTCCCCACCCATATAGTACCATCCCATCAGGATTCGAAGGAGCTTTTCACACTCTGGCCTGGAGTTCTCTAGTGATTGTTCCGAGCTGGATCCAAAACCACAGAGGTGGGTTCGGCTCCAGGAACTCAGTCCCAGCCTCCAAATGTTGAGGGGATCTGGTGGGTTGCTCCATTGTTTGCCCATCTCTAACCCAGAGCAGAACAAAGACCCCAAGTTACACCAACAAATCACCAGTAGCATTTCCCCTGTAGCATTAACCAGTGCGTAACCATTCGCGAACACATTGCTCGTGCCTCTGGCAGCCCTCTGCGTCTGTGCAGCCTGGCAAACACATTTTGTGGTCTTCACCGCTAACAAGCATAAACTCAATGTGCTGATCTGCTGGAGATAAACAGCTGTACACATAAACTAGTCTGATCTAGTCCACCTATGGGAAGGCAGCCCTCCATCCACAACCAGGGGACATTTTTTAAAAACAGGAAGAGGAAGTGGGTAGGAGAAAAAGCTTTACTTAAATCCTGCTGCAGACCCAGTCCAAGTCTATAGGGCTTAATAGCGTAGAATGGTCTGAATTTCTAGAGGGCCTTTCTTACCCAGCCACATCAGTCCCTGCTTGTATTCCTCATAATTAGAAAAATAAAGTCCAGTGGAGATGTACAAACAATCCCATATCTTGAACTCCTGGGTAGCAAATGTTCTGTAGCGAAGACTCTCCCACTACCAGGGAAGTAGCCAAATCCCCAAAACAGTTGTTATTAGTTCTGTGAATCTGTGATTCTTCAACAACATACAAAACATTTCATGTAAAGCCACAAGTGACAGACTGGCCCCATTGAAGTCAGTGGCAAAACTTCCATTGTCTTCAGTGGGGCCAGGATTTCCCCCTTGTGGGAGAACGCACAGACAAAGATAAGGTCAGCCTGAACATGGTAAGAACATAAGGAAAGTGGGGTTTTTTTCACTGTATCAAGAACCTACCCAGCGTTTTAAAAAAGACAAAGATAGAAAGAAACAAAGACAAATGGAGAGGGAGAGAAAAAGTGGAAAAAAGAGAGATGAAGAGGAACTTGCAGTGCTGTCCAAACATTAAGCCTCACAGTGCTACTGGGATGGCAGGTAACTCTTTTAAAGATGGGTAAACTGAGGCACGGGTCAGTTAAGTGACTTGCACAAGGCCACACAATGAGTCAGTGGTGGCCTTGTGAAAGGAACCCAGGAGTGCTGGTTCCCAGTCCTCTGCTCTGACACTCCGTAACTGGGGAGGAAAAAGCATCTCATCATTTTAAATAGTCATAAATGGATTGGGTTTGTTAATCTGACTCCCTGATTTTTTTTAAAAGTGCTGTTTTCTCCTGAATGTAGAGTATGCGGAATATATCGCAGGAGCCATTCGCTCATGTCTCAGTCCTTCCTCCTTCATGGGCAAGCCAAAGAGAACACAGTTGACCCTATTCAAGCAAATGTAACCCTCCTCGGGCAATGCAGTGAATAGTTTGTCCTAAACCCCTCCAACAATACTGGTGTCCATTTAAATTAGCATTCAGCACACAGCTCTTCCTCCCAGACATTCTGCTGTAGACCACGCATTGGAACTTCCTCAAAGCCCATTAGGTTTCCCCTTAAATCCTCCAGCCCTATTTCCATCACAGGGCTGGACTGTTCCAGCAGATACACGGGGAAGATCTTAAAGTGTGATTAAAACAACCAGAGGAATAGTGCTGCCTTGGCACAATTTACAGGTGAGGGCTGCAAATGCAAACCAAAGCAGTGCTGAAAATGGGAAAGATAATTACTTTCCTGGCAGCTCTCAAGACTTGCACCTCATCTAAACGAGGTTGATAAAAACATCCCCGGCTCAGGTCGTTCGAGCCAGTTTTTCCTAGTCCTCAACTTCACCTCCTTGGCTGATTCTGAACTATTATCCCCTGATGCATGATCCACTTCCTGACCCAGGGGTTGAACAGCCTTTGCCCTGAAGCCTGAGGGTTAATAGCTCTTGTATTTGTTACCTGATAGAACTACACCAGCCAACTACATCTTTATACTGCGTTCATCCCCTTAGTACCTGAGCACCTAACTACAGGGGCTATTTTTATTCTGAAAACCCTAATTCTTTGCTTTATTTTTCACCAAGACGTTTGTCAGCGTACTATCAGGAGGGAGGTAGTTCTCCAGGTTAATCAGCCTTTATACTGAGCTTTTATCCCTTCTAATTTTATTTTCCATTTCAAATAAAAGTAGGGTGACCAGATGTCCCGGTAAAATGAGGACTGTCCCGATATTTAACCCTTTGTCCCGCGTTCCGATCAATGTACGATCAGGACGCCATTTGTCCCGATATTCAGGTAAGGAGGCGAGCGGGAGGGAGGCGCTGACTCCGTGGGTGCTCCAGGGTTGGAGCACCCACGGGGAAAAATTGCAGCCAAGCTCCCTCCTCCTTGTTTCCTTCTCTCCCCTCCCCCCAGAGCGCCGTGTCCCCCCTCCTCTCCCCCTCCCAGCGCTTCCTGCCGCCTAACAGCTGTTTGGCAGCACTTAGCACTTTCCGGGAGGGAACGGGGAGGAGCGAGGACGTGACGCGCTCAGGGGAGGAGGTGGAGAAGAGGCAGGGCAGGGGCGGGGACTTGGGGAAGGGGGTGGAATAGGGGTGGAGCGAGGGCTGATGCTTGGGCGGGAAGAGGCGGGGGGTGGGCGAGCACCCACCCAGCAGAGGGGAAGTCGGCGCCGTAGGGGTGAGTGGCGGGCGGGGGGGTGAAGAGACGAGCGAGTGGCGGGCAGGCGGGCGGGGTGAGGTGAGGAGGTGAGTGGTGGGTTGGGGACTGAGGAGGGACGCAGCAAGCCAGCAGGGGGCCAGGGGATGAGGAAAGGCGCAGTGGGAGGGGGCCGAGCAGGGAGGGAGCAGGACCTGGGGCGGAGCCTAGGAGGAGTGGGGGTGGGCTGTGGGCGGGGCTGACGGCACCCCAATGTGTCCCAATATTTTAGTGTTGTGATCTGATCACCCTAAATAAAAGCAGCGGTACTAAATGTGGCACCCCGTTAGGTGACCCTTAAGGCATTGAGGTGAGTTGGTAGCCAGCTATAGAAACCATGAATTGTATCTGTCATGTCTGCACTGCCTGGGTAATCTCCCAAACAGCCAATGCCCTGTGCCTGCCCCACAGGGCTCCGGGAAAACCTGGCGAGGATTCTCTGGGTGGGGCAGTTCTCTCGAGTTATTCCAAAGGTCTGGTCAGGGGATGGCTCCCCGACATTGCACTAGCTTTGCACAGAGCAGCTCCTTGAAGTGCCCTTCCTGGGGGAAGCATTCCAAGCTGGCAGATTGACTGAGAGGTGCTAACAGCGGCTCAGAAGGCTGCTGGCTGACAAAACCACTCTTTCTTCCCTTGGGCTTTTTGGAACAGGGAGTCTGTCCGGGCAAATCTGCCAGGACCCGTCTCCGCTTCTGAGAAACGCCGAGCGAAATATGGCAGTGGAAGGGAATAGCAGGAGCGGAACGTTCTCCGACTGCAGCCAGTGCCTAGATCTCCATTAGTGACAGAAGTCTTGCCAGCAATTTCGGGACATTTGAGATTTCCTAGCAGTGAAGAGAGAGAAACTCCCTAGCCAGCCTTGGCTTCCTCCTGGACGTAAATCAGGGTGTCCGCTGTCTCCAAAGCTCAGTGTGCACAATGCTAAGGAATCAGGAAGGCCACTGGTCATGTTTCTGATCAGAGCCTGGAGAACGGTCCCTCCACTAGCCTGGCAGTGTAATACTAACACAGGACAAGAGTGAGGTAACGTAGAGAGTAAGGAGCAAGTAACCAAAGCAAGAGAGACTGTACATGAACATGTGCAACCTCAGCACAGCTCCAGGAGGCAATAGAAACACACCTCAACGGTCACGCGTCAGGACCTGGATACCTCTCTCCTGTTCTATAGTACAATTTGTGCCCCCAAAGACTTCTGCCTGTGGACTTAGCACCTAGCAGTGGAAAGGATAGTTCCCCTCGGGGGATAGAAGATTTCCCACTGAGCAGTGGTCTGATGTCATTCCTCGGTTCAGCAGGTTTAAAACAAACAAAAGGAAGTATTTCTTCACACAACGCACAGTCAACCTGTGGAACTCCTTGCCAGGGGATGTTGTGAAGGCCAAAACTATAGCGGGGTTCAAAAAAGAACTAGATAAATTCATGGAGGATAGGCCCATCAATGGCTATTAGTCAGGATGAGCAGGGATGGTGTCCCTAGCCCCTGTTTGTCAGCAGCTGGGAATGGGCGACAGGGGATGGATCACTGGATGATTCCCTGCTCTGTTCATTCCCTCTGGAGCACCTGGCATTGGCCACTGTCAGAAGACAGGATACGGGGCTAGATGGACCTTTGGTCTGACCCAGTCTGGCCGTTCTAATGTTCTTATGTTCAGTGGCTCATGGGGCGGGGCGGGGGTGGGAGAATGCAGTAGAGCTGAGTTACAAGTACTCCATTCAAGGACATTATTTTAATTCCTAGAGCTACGGCACCTACGTGGGCGTCAGCACGTTCTAGGCCGCAGAGTTGGAGGCAGTGCGGTGAGCAGTGGGAGTGGGCCACACGTCTCTGGGTTTGCTGGGTTTGTGTGCAGTCTGTTTACACTGGAGGTTTGCGGCTGTGACATCTCAGCTTGTGAGCGCCATGGCAAAGTCCGGGAGGCCTCTGAGGAACCCCAGGCTGCTGCCGGACATGGAGAGGGGGACTAGACCCCGCCCAGTTTTGTTTCGTGTAACACCTTGTAAATGGAATTGCCTTGTGATCAGCGAGGGAGAGGAGCCTGGCTTGGAGACCCGGAGGCAGAAGGGAGTGGCTTGCAGGAGCGAATAATTCTGAAAACAAATGAAGAGAGAAAACCAGACACCAATACGCCTTCCAATCAAAACAACCGCCGCCACCAACCGATGAGACTCAAAAAGACACTGGGGAAAGCCCAGAGAGAATCAGCGGCATCACGCTGCGCAATTCATGCCCACCACTATTTATTTAGGGCTATGCATGAAATTCACTCCTGTTCAGAGGGCCTGCACTATATGTCTTTGCCACACCTAAGTCCCACCTGAATAGTGCACAGAGCCTTTTGTTCCCCTTTGCAGAGGGTGAATTTCACCCTCCATGAGACATCGTTATAGTAGTCAAGCAGCAATTAGCAAGGGCTGGGCTGATTCCTGCTGATACAGCAAGATTTGACTTCTTACACCAGCACTGTATCCTTGATAACCAAAGCGAGCCAATGCTTGAAAAGAGGAATCGTCAGTCCTGTTTATTCTTTCACAATTGCCTCTTACAAAACCACCCCAAGTTAAATCATGAGGAAAGTTGCTAACGTGGCTGGTAATTTTGGAGTTTCTTCTGGAGAAAGGAGAACAGAATTTTGGCAAGAGTGCACTTGAAGGTTGCAGAAATGCCAAAGTGGGTGCATAGCAAACTCGTCTACCCACACAGTTGTCTTGTGACATTTAAATTTACAAGGGAATAGCTTAGGCGTGAGATCCAATCAGCTCAACCCTTGGGGGCGTTTCGAACTAGACCGGACAGAACACTGGAGAGTAGGGAATGAGTCCTGAACACGCCCTGAACACGCCCCTGGGCAGACAATGGATCTCATTGGACCTTCCATCTCTAGGTTCAGTTGCCAGACACACAAGAACTCAGCAGAGAGACTTCCCTGCCCCAATCAGGGAGCACCAGCAGGTGTGGAATGACCTTCATCTGCTGTGGCAAGTTAGGAACATGCACTGACTTCTTGTAGGATGATGTCAACATCTTCCTGTTGCCTCCAGCTACCATTTTACTCAAGACTTTTGCAGCGATTTAAATGACTGGCCTTCACTTGCAACCACCCAGCCATTGAAAGGTGACCTGCTTCTCAGGTAGAGAGCTGAATACTTTCTTCACCCAGCCAATCTCATTCCCCCTTTTCTAGTTTTCTAATGTTCTAGTACCCCTACCCCATGACACTGCCTTCCTCTTAGACATCAGGCAGGTAGATGAGAGAACATGGAGACGGGTTCGTTAGGGTCCAGCTCTGAGCTCAGCAGCAGTAAATTAGACACAGAAAAATAGATGTCAATACAGCCCAGCGCTGCTGGCTGGGTCTCGGCTGGCTCATCGATAAGGGATGCAAGCGCATGAAGAAGACAAGAGTCCATCGTCTTGGCGGAAGTGTGTGTCTAGGAGAAGAGGGCCCTAGGCTGGGAGGAAGTGTCTGTCTGTGGGGTCCCTCAAATTAGCTTGTGGAGCAAATGATCTGCTTCATTAGCAATTCTGGGTGTTTGCTAATTCCTGGGGGTAATTCAGGCTAGTGAGGAAGCTGAATTCCATGCTGAATAATCAGAGGATGAAGGAGTGCTCCTCTCAAGACAGACAGGAGTGTGAGGAGTTCACAGGAGGTGGATTCGTGGAACCGCTCACTCTGCTGCTTTAATGAATCTCTGATTCCTAGGGATCGACTTTAATCCATTTGTGAAAAGGCTCTAAATAAATCTGTCAGAATCATCGCTGTGCGCAGCATTGCTATAGCTGTGTTAGACTCCCAGGCCTGAAGAGCTCTGGGGAAGCTCGAAAGCTTGTTTCTCTCACGGACAGAAGTTGGCCCAGTAAAAGATACGACCTCACCCGCCTTGTTTCTAGAATATCGCCGTCTGTTTCGCTGAACAGAGGAATGACATCAGACCAGACCAATGGGGTATCTGCTCTCATATCTATTGTATACAGGTTCTGATTCTGCAGCCAGCCCCGTGGGAACACAGCCCGGCCAAACAAGTGCAGAGGACGCCTGCCCCTCGCTGCGATGCTATGGCCTGGGGGACTTCGCTTATGGGATGGCGATCTATTGAATAACTTCAAAGGTGCTCGGCATCTAGATGCCCAGACTCATTAGTCACAACTGCATTTCCACCATAGGTCAAACTCAGGTAGCAGCAAATACTATTAACAACCACAAACCTATTCAGGCCTTTAAAAAAATGTCCTGACACCATTAGTCTCCATGGCCTGCTGTCGCGGGGAGTCCCACAGGTCGGCTGTACAAGAAGTAGTGCCCGAACCGTAAATGTACTACCTTTCCGATTCACTGCGCGGTTCCTTGCTCACACGTTACAGGGGAGATTAGACCGAACCACACAACTGGGGTTTATTATTGTCAAGACACCTCTTACTCTCCTCTTTAGGGTAAAACAACAAAATCAAGATCACAATGTGTCTTTCACAAGACCCCCTGCTAAGTCCCTCTGAACTGTTTCTTAGCATCTCCTTTATCGCTTTTGAATGTGAACCCGGCACTCCCCCAGCAGGCACACCATCATGTTATAAATGCCTTGATAGTACCCTCCGTCCCACCGGTAACACATCCAAGCATCCTATTTTCTACTCTAGCTTCCGCACACCGGCCAGGCCACTGCATCAAGCTCTCAAAAAGGGGGCTCTTAGCTCCTTTCCCCTTCGTGGCACCTGCTCATTCAGACCCTTTCTGCACAGGGGAGAAGTTTAGATCATTCCTCCTCATCATGCATCTCTCCAAATCAAATTGCAGCTGCCCAATCATCCCCCCCGCCATTTGATTAGGTCCCTGTGGAGCTTCCGACCTAAATAGCTGTGTCCCCGTCAGCAAGTTTCAGCGCTGATTGCGGGGTTAGGCGTCAGGAGCCCTGGGCTGCCGGCACCAATTTATTTTGAAATGGTTTAAGGGCGTAAAAGAGCTCTTTAAGGATTTGTTGCATAAAATACCCTGGCACATCTAATGGAGGACACGGGGTTTGCAGAGAAATTCAGAGGTGGGAGGTGGGTGGGAAGGGCAGCTCAGCTTAGTCCACCCCATCCTTGTCCCTTTGGTCCAACTTCAAAATCTTTCAGTACCTTCTGATTGGCGCTGTCCTCCTTGGGCCTGCTTCTCTCTCCTTGGACTGCCCGGGCCAGGTATTAAAGACAGGATGAAACTACGCAGAGTTCACCGACTGCATCAACGAGTTGCCACATGGAATCAGCTCTCCCCGTAGGCTGCAGCAAAGCTCTGGGTAGGTCGGCCCCTCGAAGGAGAGAAGCCATTCAGCACCATGCAAAGAGCTGGTTAAGGTTTATCTTGTACCTTCTGATGTTGCACCTTCTCCAGGGGAAAAATCATTCTATGGCCCTTCAACAGAGAGACATACACATACCTGGATACACACACACACATAAGTGCACACAGTGCCTTTCCGATCTGATCTTAAGGCAAGAGAAAAAAAGCCACACCAAAATCTTAGGATGGGGTTTTTGGCCGGGTTTCCTCTTAAAGCAACATCTGAAAATAACACAGTGATCTAGCAAAATTGGCAGGAGTCCTGCCGGTGACCCAACCCTAGACAGAAATCAGCTGGGCCTCATGTATTGTTGCCAAAAATGTGACATACTCTGAGTTCTGTTTGATGGTGGCTTATAGGGTCCAAAGGCCTCCAAAGCGGAGCCCCTCCCTCCCCTGATGTGGTTAGAGCGAGGCTCGAGAGGAATGTTTACAGCTTCTCTAATCTGGCTAGAATTAAGCCATTAATCTCTGATCCCAGTGTGTGAGGCTGCCACCTCTCTTTGGTAGTCTCCCAACCATCCCATCTCTTTCCAAGGCACTGAGTCACTTCCCCACTTGTAATCTGACTTCAAAAAGTTTCCTCTGCAACCTCTGCTTCAGATTGACTTTCTCAGATGGCTTTTCTGGTTGTCATTACTTAGCATTTGTATTGTGGTAGTGCCCCCAGGGCCCAGCGGGCCTGTCTGCACGGCAGCTGGGAGGAAGTCTCCCAGCTCATGGCCACAGACTTGTGTGAGTGGGGCTTGCGCTAGCGTGATAAAAATAGCTGTGCAGACGTTGCTTCGAGGTTGCGACTCGGGCTGGCACGCAGGCTCTCAAGCCAGCCCCTTCTCCTCCCCACCCCAGGGTTGAGTGGCCGAGCTCCAGCCCAAGACAAACCATCTGCACATCTGCCTCCTCCCAGATGCAATGTAGACATACCCAGTAAGACTCCGTTCTGCAAGGCATTGCACAAACACCGAGCACTTGCCATTGTCACCCACTGGGCGATCTTGCCTTTATTATATTCACTGTTTTGCATTATTGTGACCGGGGTCCCAGTGGGGAGTCAGCCGAGGTCACTCAATTAGGGTGAACTGCAAAGAATGGGGCAGACAAACCCCAAAGCTGATGGATAATTCAATACTTAAATGTACCACGCCAGCATAAAACAGCTTCTCTACTACTGCACTGGTTATTCAGAAGTCCAAAACAAAACAGTTCCCTTAAAGTGACCCAGCCTCAGGCCTCCATCCAGGTACCCAAGTCAAATATGATGATGATTTCTGAAAATCTTATTTCATCGTATAAAAGAAAAGGTTCTACCAATCCCAAAGGATCAGACACATTACCTCCCAGGTTATTGAATATTCCAGATCTTACCCAAATACATGCTACAGTCAATTCTTTTCAACTAAACTAAAATTTATTAAAAAACAAAAGAGAGAGAGTATGGTTAAAAGATCAATATACAGACAGACATGAATTCAGTTCTTGAGATTCAGATTCATAGCAGAGATGGTGAGCTTTGTAGTTGCAAAGGGTTCTTTCAGAAATAGTTCATAGGTTATAGTCCAATGTCCAATCTCATATTCGAGCTGTACCAGCAGAACTGGGATCTCATCTTGCGACTCAAACTTCCCCTGATGAAGCTTAAGCAGATCTGAGATTAACAGGGATCAGGACCCAAGGCTCTTTTATACAATTTCATGTCCTCTTTGACGAGTTGGGATTTCCTCGGGGAACAAAAGGGAATTGGGATGACTTTGAAGGAGGTCCATCACCAGTACTTAGCTATACAAATTAACATAAGGCCATTGGCTTGTTCCTCCACCATTCACAGATGATTTGCTATACATTTCAAAGAGAGATGAATACAGAGATAGCCTGTGTTTACAATTCATTTAAATGCTAGGATTTATTTTGATCTCTGAATTATCAGAATACAGCACAGACAGGGACTGTTGATTACATTGTTGACCATTACCCATATACATGTAAATACACAAAAAACACAAAGATTATCTCCCCACATGACTTTAAGTGTTGAATTTGAGTCATTCTTCCTGCAGGATGTTTAAAGCTTTTTGGCCATGCGTCACAATTATATTCTGCTTTTATTATATTCAGCAGTAACACAAAGAACCTACAGGCCTCTATCCTGTAAGACATTGGTTTCAGCAGCTAGCGTAAAGGCTTGAGGCCTACGAACTTCGAACAGATAAACTTTACACAGATAAACAGCCCAATGGAAACCCCAAGTATTGAAGAGCTGAAAAGAGTGTTTAAGGGAAATTTCTGCCCACAGGAACATGCTCCAACCCCAAGAGTGTCAAGCTGACATATATAACATGTACATGCGCCACATCCTCAGACACCTAACCACAAGAGGGCCATGGTAATGAATTGACGTATGTGATAATAAGTTGAGATCATTAATATACTAGTCTATAGAAGAAACTCCAACCTTAGTAAGGTGAGGAAATACAAATGAGGAAAAGGGGGAAATCCTCTACTGAATATGCATCAAACATAGCGGCATCAGCGTAACATCTTATAAGAGTTGTATCCCAGCCTAGGGGCAGTAGGAGAAGGAGATGCAGTCCTTGGGAGGTGCCAAAATGATGCCACTGGCGATGAGGGAGAAGGTGATGGTGATGAGGAAGATGATGGCTCACATTTCAGCTTGTTCTGCAAGGGATGATGTGAGTATATGGGTCCGTTCTGCAGTATCTCAATCTACCTTCCTGAGTTGGGGTGGTTGTGACTGTGCTAAATGTATTAATAAACTATATGTAAATATAGAGGAGTTCCTATAGTGACTGTTGCAACTGTGCACATCGGGGTTCCCAACTACATAATCATTTAAATATACTGGGCCTGAGCTTGGTACAAGAACCTGTCACCCTCAAAGTGATAACTGGGGATTCAATATAATTAACACATCATTTCTAGCTCAGGCTACACAATCTAAATATAGAAGAAGGGAGCAATGAACTGGTGGGGGGGTTGTGGGAGGGAGGGCACTGGTAGCAGTGGGAGGAGGGCTAACTCAATGATTTGCACATGGCAGCCATGTGATAAATTGTATTAGTCATGCACCTTAGACTGCCTCACCTGCATCCTGCCCCGAGGGGCTGGATTACCGCAGCCCTCACTCGGCTGTGCGAGGCAGTAGATTCAGAGATTCCAAGGCCAGAAGGGGCTATCGTGATTGCCTAGCCCAGTGGTCTCAACCCGCGGCCCAATTAGCACACAGCCGCGGCCCAGCTCAGCTGTGTGCTAAAGTCCGGCCTGCATGCTGGGGTCCACCAGGTTCCCAGCTGTCTGGCGTGGAGGGGTCCAGGCTGTCCTGCCGCCTAGCGTGGCAGGGTCAGGATCAGGCCTGCCGGCCTGCCCAGCCCCACAAGGTCCAGCCCCACAAGGTCCGGGGCAGCTGCACGGTGGGGGTCCAGGGTAGGCGGGCGGGCAGTCGGCCCATGCGACAGGGGCCCAGGGTCGGGGTCCGGGCTGCCTCTGCCCTGCCACCCCTGCGGCCCAGGTAACACATGGTCTAGCCTGACCACCAGATAATGCAGGCCAAAGAGTTTCCCCAAAAATTTCCTAGAGCAAATGTTTTTGGAAAAATGTTCCATCATGACTTAACAATTGCAAGTGATGGAGAATCCACCACGACTCTAGACAAATTGTTCCAATGGCTAATCGTCCTCACTGTTACAAATATATGCCTTATTTCCAGTCTGAATTTGTCTAGCTGCCCCTTCCAGCTATTGGGTTGGAATACGTTTCTCTCTGCTAGACTGAAGAGCCCATCACCAAATATCTGTTCTCCACATAGGTACTTACAGACTGTGATCAAGTCACCCCTTAGCCGTCTCTTTGTTAAGCTGAATAGATTGAGTGCCTTGAGTCTATCACTATGAGGCAGATTTTCTAACCCTTTAATCATTCTCGTGGCTCTTCTTTGAACCCTCTCCAATTTATCAACATCCTTCTTGAATTCTGGGCATGTTGTGCCATCAGCAGTCACACCAGTGCCAAACACAGAGGTAAAATAATCTCTCTGCTCCTAGGCGAGATTCCCCTGTTTATGCAGCCCAGGATCACATTAGCCCTTTTAGCCACAACATAGCTCTGGGAGCTCATGTTCAGCTGATTATCAGCAGGAAGCCCAAATCTTGTTTCAGAGTCACTGCTTCCCAGGATAGAGTCCCCCATCCTGTAAGTATGGCCTGTATTCTTTGTTCCCAGATGTTATATTTACATTTAGCTGTATTAAAACACATGTTGTTTGCTTTTGCCCAGCTTACCAAGCGATCCAGATCACTCTGTATCAATGACCCGTCCTCTTCATTATTTACAACTTCCTCAACATTTGTGCCACCTGCAAACTTTATCTGTGATGATTTTATGTTCTTTTCCAGGTCATTGATATAAATGTTAAATAGCCTGGGGCCAAGAACCGATCCCTGTGGGACCCCAGTAGAAACAGACTCACTCGAGAATGATTCTCCATCTACAGTTACATTCTGAGACCTATCAGTTAGCCAGTTTTTAATCCATTTAAAGTGTGCCATGGTAATTTACATCATTTTAGTTTTTTTCATCAGAATGTCATGCGGTACCAAGTCATACGCCTTACAGAAGCCCAAGGATATTACATCAACGCTATTGCCTTTAGAGTGTAAGGCCCAGTCCCGCCCTGTGCTGCTCAGCCCTGCAGTGAAGAGAGCAGGGGCTACTCGCCAGAGTCGCACAGGAAATAGGAGGAGAGTTTTCTGGAAAAAAAATATTCAGAACACAAAATTGGGGAGAGAGGGGGGCTCAACAAGATAATTAAAAAGTTTCAATGAGGAGAACACTTCCACATTTTTTGTTTTCCCCCGGCATAGGGGGAAGGGGGATAGGAAAGTGACTTCCCTTTCTCTCACTATGTAACTTTCTTCCCTTTTCTAGTGGCGGAGGAGGAGAAGAGGAAGGAACAGAAGGAGGTTGAGTTTTTTCATTTCATTTGTTTCATGACTCTTATGCTTGTATTTAACCTGTAGTGCACAGTATAAGGTGCAGGGCTCTCTTTGTCTGGCATATGTAGCATACACAAGGCTCTCTAAAATGCTACATATTGCGTAAAGCATGACGAGCAGGCGTTCAGATACTACGGTGATGACCATGATAGAACCTGAATAGAACAGAAAGGGTGTCAAAGGTCGTAGCACAGACTGTATGATTTCTGTGGTATTAAATAAGAAATAATATGTGATCGTGCAATTAAAGACTGTGGGTCAGATTCACATTTACAAGAAGGCCCCTTTTACACCACTTTGGCAGTGCTAAAGGGCCTTAAAGACATAGTAAGGCCCCCTTTTCCTGCTAGTGTGATGCAAAGAGGCCTTAGTGTACAAAATAATCTGGCCCTCTGTCACAGTAATACATGTGCACAAGGGGTCAGAGTTAAGGTTACTGGTGCAACCTTGACTTTGCCATTTCCTGACTGCTGAGTGCTAGTGGGGCAGCCTGAGCAGTATCTGAACAGAGGTTTTATGTTAGAATATATATTCTTGTTGCTGGAAATAAACCAACTTGAAGATCCATAGAGGAACTCTTCTTTTCTTTTCCCAAAGCAGTTGCCCAAACCTTGCTGGGTTTTAACAATGGTGTATTTCTGGCCATGCATCCTCAGCAAGACCTTCTTGGGGTTAGAGCATGATTATGGAACTGGGGCTCAAGCATCAAAGGTGAATTTACAGTACTGCAATCCTGGCGGCAGGGCGCTGTGTGGGGGTGGCAGGAGTGACAGAGGCCAGTGCTAAGGAGCCATGGAAAGAGACAGCTGTTGGTGAAGCAGAACAACAAGAAGCAGGAGGTTGAGAAAGGAGCATCTAAAGTCTCTGTCTCTGGCACAGCATTCTGCCTCCCCCTCCCACTGTCTAGGATCCCATGCAAACCTGGAGGGGACAGTCAGATTAAGAAGCATCCTAAACATGAAAGAAAAGCAGCATCCCTCGATCACAAACCTCAGTGAACAAACATGAAACAAACCAGCCCAGAAGTAACAGACGTGCTCTGGAATCAGAAAATGCTCTGAGCTAGGAGCAACAGGAGGAAATCCAGTCTGGATGTAAGGGGAAAAAAATTTCCTAAGAGTGAGGCCTGTCAGATTGTGGAACGCTCCCTCTCCAGTTACTTGGGTCATTTGAAAGCCCCATCATCTGGGTCATTTTGAACAAGGGTGGATGAAGCCCGGGACCATATAATGAAGGGAATGGTTCCTTCCCAGAACGGGGAGCGGCAAACAACTAACAGACGAAAGAGGACTTTTCTATCTCTGCTTTAAATAGACCAAAAGCCTGAGATCCTAACTTAGGGTATGTCTACACTTACCCGCTGGTTCGGCAGCAAGCAATCGATCTTCTGGGATCAATTTATCGCGTCTTGTCTGGACGCGATAAATCGAACCCAGAAGTGCTCGCTGTCGACACCGGTACTCCTGCTCGGCGAGAGGAGTACGCGGAGTCGACGGGGGAGCCTGCCTGCCGCGTCTGGACCCGCGGTAAGTTCGAACTAAGGTACGTCGACTTCAGCTAGACCAGGCTTTAGTGTCTGCTCAGTGGGAGTTCATTGGAGTAAGGATGGAATAAAAACTGAGTATCTAAACACCTGGCTCTCTGACTCCCTAACCTGGTTGCATTGTCAGGTACTGGGACAGAGGAAACTTAATTAAGAGTCACATTCTTGAGGTTTAATAAACAAAGCTCACTCTCAGTCAGAGCATGAAGAAAATCAAATATTTGCATCACTGATTTCCCAGCTCCTTTCAAAACCAAGGGCCTCCAGCTTTACAATCCAACACACCCACCCCTGGTGAATTACTTAGCTCTCTACATTTGTAGTTATATTGTCACAAGTTTGGGAACTGAATTTTAAGGGGAAAACTTCTGATAAAACTTCTCCTGGTATAAGGATTAAATCTTCTGGACCCTGCAAATTTAGATGGAAGAGCAGAGGTTGTAGGAATTGCCGATGTAAGCAGAGTCAGGATGAGCTCTACCCTGACATCTGGTGGTGAATTATGGCGAGTGTGGAAAAGAACTCCAGGGGCTGATCTTGTTTGCATAGGCACACCCACCCGCCTGGCATGAGACAACAGCAACTGAAAGTGGTTACTTTGGCTGGTGTGGGATCCCCAGTTTCTCTGTTATTGGGGCAGGAAGAATAAAGTTTTGTTACCCTGATTCTGTGAATCAAGGCCAGTGGAACTGTTGTATGACAGAAGGACTCACCATTAACTAAGTAGCACTTGCTTGACAAGGGGCATGGGTTACAAAACCTAGTGAATTGAGAGAGGATGGGGACAGGTATTTGTACCTGATGGTATGGGCCCCCTTTGAGGGCCTGAAACACCAATTGCACCATCTTCTCTCTCCACTGTTGAATGTCAGAGCTAACTTTGAGTCCATTAGGAGTCTAGTTACAGGCTGCTGAGCTGAATTCACTTTGGGCCAATGGTGCACCAGCACTGGGGCTCCCCTACTATGAGCTGAAATCACAAAAGAGCTAAAGTTACTAAGAGCTGAGATCACTGAGTGCTGTGTTAACTAGTGGGGGAGCCTGAAGCTATATTGCTAAGCGGCTGGCGGAGCAGTTTGCGGGGACGGCTGGAGGAGCAGCGAGCGGCACGGAGCCTTGCGGGGACGGTTGGAGCAGCCCAAGGAACAGCAAGCGGATCCGTTTGTGGGGACGGCTGGAGCGGCTCACAGGTCGGTGAGTGGAGCGGAGCAGCTCGTAGAGCAGAGCAGTTCGTGGGACGGCAGGAGTGGACTGGCTCGTGGTGAAGGCTGCTGCGGAACCCCACGGAGAGACGGCCGGTCGGCCTCGGATCACGTAAGCTGCCCCTTAACACCCTGCGTGCCCCCCTTTTACTCTGGGGCTGCACTGACCAGGGTCAGAGACTTTGGGGGTTGTTGGACTTTTGGGACTTTGAGTGGTTGCTGGACCCAAGGGACTTTGGGGGTGTTGGACTTTGAGGACTCTGGGTGATTTTTGGGTTGCTGGAATCAAGAACCCAAGGGAAAGGACACGGCCCAATTTGCTGGGGTGGGTCTTTTGCTCATGGTTTGTGTTATGAATCCTGTTTGTGGTGTTTTTTCCAATTTAATGCTGATGTCGTTTACCTCATGTTATTAAACATTTTCTGCTACACTCAGACTCCGTGCTTGCGAGAGGGGAAGTATTGCCTCTTAGAAGCGCCCAGGGGGTGGTATGTAATTGTCCCAGGTCACTGGGTGGGTGCTCAAGACGGTTTTGCATTGCGTTATTGAAACGGAACCCTTAGATACAGAACCTGGCCCTTGTTGCTGCCAACTTAGATGGGCAGGAGGGTTACACCACTTTATAACAGATCAACATGCCCATCTCATGCAATATCCTATCTCGAAGGCACCAGTGTCAGATATGTCCATGGAAAGTACAGTCCACAAAATGTGCAATGCGCTTCATGACAAAGTATAATGCCAGGCAAACAAAGTTCTTCCTGATCCCATCTGACAACCAATTTATGCCTGAAGTAGCAATGCAGATGGTCTTTGTATTTTGACTACTTCCAAGATGCAGTCACCTCCATTTGGCCAAGGTTGGCAGCACATAAGACTAGGTAGAAGTAGAACCCAGTGCCCCGGCCAATGGAAAGTTCATAAATAAAACTCCTCAGCAAAAGCTGATTGTTCTCAGCTTTAAAGGTGGTTCCAAGTTCAAGTAGCAAGAACCAAAATAGAAAACTGCCATTAGGTCATATATTTATCAGCCCCCCACCCCCATCATAGCCTCAGTCAAAGCACTGGCAAGAATCCATTCTTCTCAAAAGGTGTGAAGTTATTCATCAGCTACACACAATACCCATTGGAGGTTTGTTTCTGGAAGTAAGAACTGAGTGAGTAGACATTCACCTAGCTCATTGTGGAAGATGGCCATGGCATATCTCAGGGGGAACTGACTTGCACCTCAAACTTTCTAAGAAGATGAAATAGATTCAAGGAATTGGGGAAGTAGAACACAAAATGGGAAATGACTGCCTAGGAAGGAGTACTGCAAAAAGGGAACTGGGGCTCATAGCTGGACTACAAGCCAAAAAGGATTCAACAGTGTAACACTGTTGCAAAAAAAGCAAACATCATTCTGAGATGTATTAGCCAGAAGTGTTGGAAGCAAGATACGAGAAGTAATTCTTCCGCTCTACTCAGGCCTCAGCTGGAGTATTGTGTTCAGTTCTGGGCACCACATTTCAGAAAGGATGTTGACAAATTGGAGAAAGTCCAGAGAATAGCAACAAAAAAGATGAAAGGTCTAGAAAACATGACCTACAAGGGAAGATTGAAAAAATTGGGTTTGTTTAGTCTGGAGCAGACTGAGGGAGGACATGAGAACAGTTTTCAAGCACATAAAAGGTTGTTACAAGGAGGAGACAGAGAAATTGTTCTTCTTAACCTCTAAGGAGAGGACAAGAAACAATGGGCTTAAATTGCAGCAAGGGAGGTTTAGGTTGGACATTAGGAAAAACTTCCTAACTGTCCGGGTGGTTAAGCACTGGAATAAATTGCCTCGGGAGGTTATGGAATCTCCATAATTGGAGATTTTTAAGAGCAGGTTAGACAAACACCTGCCAGGAATGGTCTAGATAATACTTAGTCCTGCTGTGAGTGCAGGGGACTGGACTAGATGACCTCTCGAGGTCCCTTCCAGTGCTATGATTCTATAACTGAAAAGCAGTGAATTAGAGTGGAAAAAAATGCAAACTAACTTAATGTCCTTCATGAGAACGGCCATATTGGGTCAGACCAAAGGTCCATCTTGCCCAGTATCCTGTCTTCTGACAGTGGCCAATGCCAGGTGCCTCAGAGGGAATGAACAGAACAGGTAATCAACAAGTGATCCATTCTCTGTCGCTTATTCCCAGCTTCTGGCAAACAGAGGCTAGGGACACCGTCCCTGCCCATCCTAGCTAATAGTCATTGATGGACGTATCCTCCATTAACTTATCTAGTTCTTTTTTGAACCCTGTTATAGTCTTGGCCTTCACAACATCCTCTGGCAAGGAGTTCCACAAGCTGATTGTGTGTCGTGTGAAGAAATACTTCCTTTTGTTTGTTTTAAACCTGCTGCCTATTAATTTCATTTGGTGACCTCTAGTTCTTGTGTTATGAGAAGGAGTAAATAACACTTCCTGATTTACTTTCTCCACACCAGTCATGATTTTATAGACCTCTATTTTATCCCCCCTTAGTCAGGGGCGATGGAACAATTGGTATAGTGGGAGTGCTGTGAGCCATTGGACCAAACCATAAACCCTGTTTATAATAGAATCCACTTCAAGCCGGGGGTGCTGCAGTTCCAGCACCTATGCCCTTAGTCGTCTCTTTTCCAAGCTGAAAAGTCCCAGACTTATTAGTCTCTGCTCATATGGAAGCTGTTCCATACCCCTAATCATTTTTGTTGCCCTTTTGTGTACCTTTTCCAATTCCAATATCTTTTTTGAGATGGGGTGACCACAGCTGCACACGGTATTCAAGATGTGAGTGTACCACAGATTTATATAGAAGCAATATGATATTTTCTCTTATTATCTATCCTTTCTTAATGATTCTCAACATTCTGTTAGTTTTTTTGACTGCCGCTGCACGTTGAGTGGATGTTTCCAGAGAACTGTCCACAATGACTCCAAGATCTCTTTTTGAGTGTTAACAGCTAATTTAGACCACATCATTTTATATGTCCAGTTGGGATTATGTTGTCCAATGTGGATTACTTTGCATTTATCAATGTTGAATTTCATCTGCCATTTTGTTGCCCAGTCACCCAGTTTTGTGAGATCTTCTTTTACCTCTTTGCAGTCTTCAATGTGCTTCAAGTCATAAGCAGCTATTGTGAACTCTCTCGGATCAGACATTGACTCTTGGTGCCAAATGTACTGAATTTCAAAGTTCTGTTCCGATCAGCAAGGAAAGACATCTGGCAGCTGCTAGCAAAACTGGAGGGGAGCCAGAAGGATGCAACATAAAGGGCAGAAGGCAAGCAGGTTGTTCAGGCTAATAAAACCTTTTCTGCATTTTGCGAGAGGGGATGGAAATGTTTCGGCCCTGGAAAGCCCTGAACAATCCTGAGATATGGAAGTTCCATTCACTTTCAGAACAGGAAATGCCAGAAGGAATCCAAGATCTAAAAACGGCAATATTTCTGCACATGACCAGGCTACTTTTAGATGCTGTTTTTTTAATACTCCAGCCACCGATAAAACTCTGAAATTTGGGAGAAGTGGGAGGAAATATAAACCAGTCTAATTCCTTACTCAGAAGAAACCAAAAACCACATTCAGCCAAGTCCAATGTAATTTTAAAAGTCTGACTTGGTTAACAAAGGCTGACTGAGGTTGTTGTCCGCAATGGCGTCTTGGCAGAGGTCAATAAGCTGGCGTTCCAGGTTTTTGCGCTCCTCTGTACACCAACAGGTGTGTTTTAAGGCCTGAGCCAGTGGCCACAGGAGTCAATAAGAGCCTTTCCATTGACTTCAACAAGCACAGGATCAGGGCCTAGGCATGAAAAACGGATACAGTTGTATCATGGAAAGCCAAATGGCACTTGCGGATAGTCCTGCCCTAGAAGTTATGAATCCAGAGCATGAGATTTGCATGAAGCGTTAGAGCCCTTTGCAGAGCTCAGTAACTCTTATGTTCAGCAATAGAGTGACGACTAAAGGATATTGACATGAGAGAAAATTCTGCATCCAGAATGTTTGACTGGAGACAGGGGGACACTTTTCTTTTTTATTGTAAAGAATAATTTCCACAGGAATAACTAGCGCCAGCTTGACTCGGTTTGTGATCTGCAGAGGGTCAGGCCTGGCCATGTATAAGAGACCTCCCCAAAACACCCAAAGAATTCTAATAGATTGGTGAGGCACTACGGGGTGGGTGTTACAGGCAATGGTGCCGGTGAGGTTCTGTAGGCTGAGTCAATACTGGTTCAATGCCGCAGCTTTTTATTAAGGGATGCTATGATGACAGTATTTGGTAACAGGGTAGGCCGCTCTGTAGTTGGTGGTGATAGAAGCTCAGTAGATGGTGCTCTTCTTCCAGGGTCACTAATGGGCTTAACGCTCCAGCCCGCCCTGAGTCTGGATGAACAGACCAACCGGATGCCACTGGGTGAAGCCGTGAAATCTCTAAATTCAGTTCATCCAAATGTTCCCGAGATTCTATTGTCTAACTAACCAAATTATTTTGCTTATTAGCTGCCAGCATGACTGGAGTGCAAGACTATTCACAGAGGAACAACTTAGTCAACCAGTTTAGCCACTTTTCCTGCTAGCGGCAAGCTGAGACTTTTACGGCGGTATTCATTGCTAATAATTATCAAAACTTTTTATGCAAATGAGATTCTGTAAATTGTAAGATCTTTGGGGGAGGGGTCAGCTTTGCCTTATATGTTTGTACAACCCCTAGCCCAGTACAGCCCCAGTTCTTGAAGGGACCCTCTGGGTGCTACTACAATATGAATACATGTTAATGTTTCAGCTTACGGATTCCTTGCATTCACGAGGACTAATGCTCCGAATGTTTGCTACTGATGCTGTGTGACTGGCCACCTAAACCTAAGGTTTCTTCTCCTCAGCTGGTTTTGCTTCCCATACCCGCCGTGTGCACCCTTGTGGAATGAATACTCATGTGTACGCCTTACTTACAATACCTATTTGGACAAGCACTCGTGACACTTTTTCTTTCCGTGAACATTTTTGTGGCCAAAAGTGCCCTCCTATAAACGTGCCCAGAAGGAGCACAAAGGGGGTTGTGAGCTCCGTCTGAGTGAGTACTTGGCTTTCATTCAGATGAGGTTGGCTAATAATACTTTTTGCACAGCTCTGCTGGTGCCTCAACGGGCACACGGTAGCGCAGAGGTCAGAGCCAGCTTACGGCAGCGGGGCAAAGGTTAGACTTTAGCCGGTGCAAAGCATAGTCAGCAAACCCCATCCTACTTCTCCTGAGAAATCGCCCCTGAGGATCGTTGTTTAAAACGGCCTCCCAATCTGCTTCACCAGTCTGGGTTGCTTATTCCACATCCCATCACTGTGAACCTTTTGAATTTCTTTATCACTAGGCTTTATTTTCATGTACACTAAGACCCCTTTACACCACTCGAGTGTGTAATGGGGCCTTCAAGTGGATGTAAAAGCCATGTATACCCATTCAAAGGCCCCTTTACCCTGCAAGAACACTGCAAAAGAGCCGTAGCATAAATGAGAATCAGGCCCCCCAGCTCGGCGCTTTTGCAGCTGAACAAAGCAAAGGGCCCACCTGGAAGTAGCCGGAAGGGAGAATGTGTCAGCAAGGGGGCACTTTCTACCCGTCTCCAGTCAACTCAACGTTACTTTTGAACAGCCTCTGGTCAGAACACAGCCTGAACTATTCAGCTCACACGTGGCCCATAATAAATAGCCCAAGGGCCCATGGTTTGAGCTGCCTGCATTTTTGCAAACTCAATCTGACCCGTATCCAATTGCCAGCCACGGAGGCTCTTGCTTTCCTGCAGGTTAAAAGTGGTCAGCCTTATAATACACCCTAACCCCGGCTGACTCAGCCCCTGGCCTAATCTGCTAGCTCCTGGTTTGATCCTCTCCGATGCTTTCTGTTTCCACACACTGGCAGTGGCTTTTTCCAGAGCTGAAGCAATTGCTCTGTTGCCATATTCAGTCTAAGGATTGAGGGGCTTTCACATATCAAAGGATTGAGATTAATGGCCCACAACTTTACATTTGTCTTCATTGTTTCCTGTCCTGGCTGCTACGCCGTGTCTGAGCAATACTAACCACTGATATGCTTTTCATTCGAACAAGATGTTCAAACATCACTGAGATTAAAAACTGTTATAAAATAGAGAAAGAGAGACAGGAAAAAACCAATCAAAACAGCTTCTCTATTTCCAGGATGTGACTTAACGTGAAAGCCACCTTTTAATACAAGGCAGCTTTATTCTGTGTTGCATCTCTCATAAACAATGTAACCCAAAGTGCTTTCTAGGGAGTTGATAATACAACAGCTCAGAAGACCAAACCATGCGAGCTACAGAAAGATGTATTCACTGCAGAGCACAGGTGGAAGGTAATTGTCCTTGATGTACACATCTACCCTACATGTTTGCTCAGCCAAACAGGTATGTGCTCAGTTAGACAAGCTTTGGTTGTTGTGTGCGTTGTACTATCACCAAGCAAACATGCAGTAAGATGTTAAAAGATTATGATGATGAGCTGGGGATTGGACTAGATGAGCTCCTGAGGTCTCTTCAAACCCTAATATTCTATGATTCAATGATGATGATTGATGAAAGTTTGCATGGGTTAAGAGAATGGGAAGGATGGAGTATAAACATGTATTAATAATTATGGGTAATCCACTAAATTTGGGTGCCTCCATTTTTGAATGCCCAATTTTGGCTTGACTTCCAGAGGTCTTCAGCATCTGTGGTGCTGAGCATCTGTGCATATAGGCCCGAGGCATTTCAAAAATCTTACTTAGTAATGGTTTCAGCCCTTAGACCTGAGGCCCAATATTCCTCGTTTGTTTGCAAATGACTGAGTTAGGCATTTATTCAGCATTGACAGTAATTGATACATAACGGGACGCAGCACAGACACTGGTACACGTGTCCATCTTAACGCTATAATCGTGACCTGGACAAGTGAATGGAAGGTTCAGCTGACTTTTGGTCTAGCAAATTAATACTTTTATTATCTATTCTTATGAACTATTTTATAAGCTTCAGTTAATCAGTGAAAATACAACTTTGGTTCAGTGAATTCAATCCTTTGGAAACATTTCTGTCTAGCAGTCTGGTTTAAATTTGCTCTGCAGTGAAGTCGTGAACCCCATCAGAGCTTGGAAACAGCCAGTCCCTGCCCATATACTGTACCTGCACCCCTCTGAAGCGACTACCTTTGCCTCCAAAATCTTAGCTTGGAACAATAACACTGAGGGGCCTGGACTGCCCCATTCCTCCCAGTGAGGGGTAAATACAGCTGACTATAATTGAAACATCCAGCGTGAGAGACAGGAAAGCTGACCTGCATGGTTTGCGGTGAGCAATGGCTCATTGGGGAGCCATAAGGTGGGGGCATTTGGGAGATATCAGCCCTGATAGTTTTTCCTCAATCAAGGAGCCTAGTAAAGTCCATGGGCCAGGGATGGATGCAGCCTCCTGAAGCAATACATGCACTATGGGTTGTTGCCCTCTCCATGGGGCTGGGGAGGAATGAGGGAAGTCAGAGAGGGCCAGGCCTATGGGGTCACTGTCCTCCCTGTGCGGATGGGGGGCATTAGAGAAGGCCCAGGCTGTGGGGTCACTGCCCTGTGTGCAGCTGGGGGCCACTCGCTGAGCTCCAGTGGTAGCGGTACCTGCTGCCAGTGGTAGCGGTACCTCCAACCCGGTCCTGCCTCCAGGCTCTCAGCCTGGTGGTTTGCCTTGGGTCTGGCCTGGGGATGCCAGCAGTTCTGGGCCCAGCTGGGCAGGCGAGTCACTCCCTGCCCTAGCAATGATGGGAGTGGCGCTGCGACCCCGCGTGCCAGGTTGCAATGCTGCTCCCTCCGATTTGGCCGGGCTGTCATGACAGAGGAGCAGCCAGGCCAAACGTGAGCCAAGGCCCCTGGGCAAGTGCTCCCAGCCCACGCTGGTCCGGGCCTGACTTCGGTGGGTGCACTTGCACCCCTGAACCCAGACTAGAGCTGCCCTTGCCATGGGCCTATTCAAGCCCCAACAAGGGGCAGCCCCACGCAGGGAGCCCCATGCAGCTTGGAGAGCACATGTTCGTATTTTGAATCACTGCACAATCCACAGCGTCACATGCGTGGAGCTTATTTTGTGGGCAGAGCTCGTCAGAATACCACTATCCTTGTCCCACCCCCAGTTTAGCCCCAGTACTCAGTAACGGATATTCCTGAAGCACCAACACCCAGCTACACTCTGGCCTCTGCTTTGTGATGTGCATTAAGGTTTGCAGGTAAATCTCATGCAACAGCAACACTGTAGAATCAAAGGGTCCAGATGTCCCTGAATAGTATCTCAATACAAACGTACTTCAGTTCCCCATCAGTAAAAGAAGGAAGCTGGAGAGAGAAAAAGGGGAAAAGTGCAGACAGGAAGGCAAAGATTCCACACCCAAGTTCTGAGGTCTGGATAAAGCAACCAGGCTGTTGCGAAGTTTTGCCATATGTTCGTTTTGCTGACTGTGGCTGTCGTTTGATTTCTGCTGATACAGATTTGCTCCTGCAGAGAAATCCTTGCTGACGACTGTTATTTCTAGAGCTGAGAGGGAAACTTTTCCCATCCTTCAAAAACTTTTGAGATTGTAAAAAAATTTCCAATCCCAAATTGGGATGAAAAATCAAAATCTTGAAAATGTTCATGAACTGAAATAAATAAATACATTGGTTTGGGTCAATCGAAAGGTTTTATTCTGATCATTTCAACCATTTCAACCCACCCACCCCCCAAAAAAATTAGCTTACATTTATAAATCGATAGGGCACTCTGAACTAGACACTGTCAGAACATTTCATTTCTCATTTCTCATTTCTAAATTTCTAATTTTTTCCCAACATTTCTTCAAACTCAGGAATCCATTGAAACTGACTCTTTTCTGAGAAAAATTTCAATTTCAACAAATCAGCATTTTCCAAAAAGAAAAAAAACCCAGAAACATTCACTGAAGAATTCCAGACAAGCGCTAGTTATTTCTGCTGAGTCACTTCATCAATCCCAGATTCTACACAAGATTCCCTCTCCACTGTGGGTGGTTGAGCACCGGCCAAACTGGATGCATTCATCAGAGAAGCTAGGCTGTTGGCTTGGGTTTTGTTTGTTTGTTTTATCTTAATACCAAGTTCTCAGTGTATTACTCAAAGCTGCCTTGTAACCTGGGACAGAACACCTCCAAATTCAGCAGCAGGATTACCTACCAGCCTCCCTTTGATGCTGGGGGCATTTCCTTAATTTGACATATACAGATTGGCACAGCTGAGAGCAAGTATTTCCCATCGTGGAAGGATCGTTGTGGGTCTGATTTCTCCAAAGAAACCTGCATTGTTTCTAAGCTGTGACACACTGTCTCTGTCTGACATTTAAAGGTCTGGTGCTTCAGTCACATTGCATTAGAGGTAATGTGGAAAGACTTGTCTAATGTGGGCTTTCAAAGGAGCTTCTGGACATCCATTCCACTCACTGGGGAAAAAAATATCGCCAGGAGCCTCCGAGTTTCTGCATAGTGGTTCAAGGACCAAATTGCCAGCGAAAGTGAAAGTGAGGCCTTTGAGATTGGGGGCTGACCTCAGTAAATCTGCCTTCGGGTCTGATATGCTGTTATTGACATCAAGGGAGCGAGTCACATAGAAGCACAGAACCATCGGGCTAGAAGGGACCGCAAGGCCCAGCTAGTCTAACCTCCTGACAAGATGCAGGATTTGTTGGGTCTCAAATGCTTACAAGCGGCGCTGTACCAAGGCCGGAACCCAGCACCTTGCGGGATCGACCCGCTAACGGACGAGTGTCCCTATTTCAGATGCGCACAAAGCAGGAGAGCAGGTGGTCCTGATTCGAACCCAGCGGAGGCCGGTCTCCACCCCCTGGCAGCCTTCTGATGGCTCTGTGAAGTGCGAGGCCATCTCGCTGCCGCTCCCATGGCTCAATCCAGCGAGGCTCTGGCCCTGATCCAGCCCAGCACCTAAGCGCACATTGAGCTCGCAACCGCCCACGGATGCCAGCATGACTAGTCATGCACTGGACTGGATCGGGGCTGCACCTCGTGGACAAGTGAACTCCCACCGCCATTGGCCCTGGTGTTAGACTCCTCTGCCCAGGCCAAGGAATGACTGAGCTTGGGAAGCCGCACTGCCTGACCCTGGGTGGGATCCCTGTAGGACAGCCCTCAGTCACATTGCAGCAGGGAGGGGAACATGCACTGCAGCTGTCTGCTCTGTGCCTGTCCCAGGAATAAGCTGCAGGTGGTCTTCAGTCTCCAGGGCTGCTTATCCCTTCAGCAAGGGGATGCCTTTTTCTTAAGGCATTATTAGAAAAGCCTCCCGACTTTTGCAGTGAGCTACTTTTCCGATTTCCCCATGAATGGGAGCTCTCTATTTTCTCTAGCTGCGTGTAATGTGAACCTGTAGGTTTCTCCAGCTGTAATTCATCTCATGCAATTATCACATCGCCTCCGGTAACTGGAATCACCGTTAATGATGCTGACAATGTTCCTTTGAGTCTCCTCATGTCCTTGGTCCATTGTGTGGGAATTAAAGGAACAAACGCACCAGGCCCTAATTCCTGATTAGCCTTGTCCTATCTAACGCAGGCTGTTTGCCCTGTCCCATTATTTTCCTCTCTTTCCTCCTCCGTCTCCTGGCAGGAACACGTTCTCATGTGGTTGGGCGTGTGGGTACTTTTTCTGGGATGAAAAATGGCCTGAGTCATCGCTAAGCAGATGTCATGCTCTTATTGTGGAAGGAATGCAGGAGCTTTTCCGTTGCGGGGGGAACTTTCAACACGATTCACTAACGCCCTTTCCTCGCCTACATGCGGAGAAAAGAAGGGGCAAATCAGGATAAACCCACAACCAACCTGAGCCTCCGCCCAAAATTAGAATCAAGGCGAGGGCCCAAAGCTTTCTGCAGATCAGGACATTTTCAATTCACTTTTTAGTGGTATTCTCTATTTTCCATGAACCTCTGCGCTCCCAGGTTCTGGCTGGAAAGGGCAGTAATGCCACAAAGATAAACGTCTCCTTGTATTTGCACAGCCAGTGTAGCAAGACATAGCAGAAACCTCACCAAGAAGCCAGCACTTGGCGATGTGTCCAGCTCAGTGATATGCTGCCAACATTATAACAAGGGGCTCCCACCAAAAGGTTTCCACCCTTATCCATGATCCAGCCCCACAGCTGCTCACAGAGAGATGGGGTGGAACAAAAACAAACAAACCACCAAAAACATTCTTGTAACCATGGAGTCAAATCCACCTGGCAAAGTTGTGCGGAGGCATGTCCTGGAGATGTTTGCGCTTTGTTTCGGAAAGCCCGTCCCGGGGGTGTTGCTAGCGGAGCACTCCGTCCAGGCTGTGTGAGTCAAGCCGAGTGCAGGGTGGGTGGTCATTTTGCAAGCGGAGGCGGGGATGGATGGATCCTGGGTCATTTTTTTGAAAACAGCTGATATTTGGTGCAATCTGTTTCATTCCAAAAGCAAAAGGATATTGAGGAGTCGCATGATGAATCGTCCCTGGCAGTGCTGGTTTAGCCGCATCCAAAAAGACAAAAAAATTGCCGCAATGTTATTTTCGATTTTGGAGCAGAATTTTAACAAAGGCTTCATTCAGTGATCCCTGCCCTCCCCCCAAGGACACCTCAAGGGATCAGCGTGCCGGTGACTGTTAGTCTTACTGGCACAGTGATCGGCTTCAGACACAGGGCCACGTACACTTGTAAGGATTTTAGCATAAATCGATGCTTTTTCTATACCTGAAACTACACATACAACCCGACGCTCAAGAAACAGCAGCTCTAAGTGCCTTACCGACAACGATTTTAGTTACTCAACAAGCAGATAAAACGCTGGCACTAACGTGGCATTTGCAAACCCTTATCCAGGGCATTCTGCGTGTGCGTTACAGATCACGTTTGCCTACCCCTGGTCTGTCTACCTAGAGCGTAAGCTGTTTGGGGGCAGGCCCCAGCTCTCACTACATTTGTGGACAGCACCTCGCAGAATAGGACCCTGATCTTGGCTGGGTCCTTTGCTGAAATCACCTTCATCATCCAAGTTCCCAGTCCCCAACCCCCCCCCCCCCCATCTCAAACCATCATGACCTCAAAGCCACCAGTAAAGCTGTCTCCTCCACGCCTCCCATCCCTGGTTCTTTGGCCAAGTTCTGGCCAGGAAACAGCAGGCAACAGTCATTTTCTGCAAGAGAATTTTTTTCCCCCAGCTCTCTATTGGCATGAGAAAGAAACAGGTTGTTTGTGTTTCCCATTTTCCATGCTGGTGAACTCTCTGGCTCTCTGGCAGGCTGGAATGGCTCTTGGAACATGTGGAACGCTGAACTAATGGCCACTTAACGTCAATTAATGTTAATGGTAGATTAGTATTGAAAACATTGTTACAATCTGATACCTAAGCATTTACTATACCCTGCAGTGGGCTCGGTGCTGATGCCGGGGAGGTGGCGAATTATACAGCTCACAGCCATTTATTCATGCCGACAAACTCTGCAGCAGCCAGCTCGGCTGAGCGTCTTATTCAAATACACCCATTTGGCAAAGACGGCCTGTGTCAAATGTGCAGCAAGCCACGTGGCTGTGGATGTTCTGTATGTCTGGTGTGTACAGGCTGCATGGAGCTCTTCTCAGTCAGGACGGCGGGGAAGGACAATAGACCCTTGTTCAGAAACCTGCTTTGTTTTTCCTCTTGGAATGAACTTAAACAAGGGGAAATGTAGGGTGAAGAGCAGGAAAAACAACATCCTGGTGTGAGCTATTAGATCACGAAATTATCTGTCCCCAAGGGAAATGGCTGAAACCCCGACACTTTGGACATTTCAAAGTGACCTGGACATAAGCAGTGGGGCAGAACAACCCTGGCCATGCCGCCTGGAGCCCGACAAGATGAATTCATAGCAGTGGCGTGTCGTCTCTGTATGCATTGCACGCCCCACTGGCTATGCATTGTCCAAATGGCAGCCTGTGGGCCGATTCCATCCAGCCCCCATGGAGGAAGCCATTTTCTAAAACAAAATGGCATCCCCCATACAACATGACACCTCATGGAGGACCCCATTTTAGACCACCTATGGCATGCAAGCGAGCTGTTGCGTGCCTTACTAATACTGTCATGGCACGCCACTGGTTAATAGTTCTCTCGCCTCTACTTTCGGTGAAGTTGGTGTGAGGTCAGAACGGAACGATTAAACCAGAGTGAGTGATTCACTATGCCGCCATCTTGGTTTGCAAATTGCTTGTGAGCAGCTCACGAGTCCCCCCAGTTTAGTCACAGATAATGAAAACAACCTCACAAGACCTTGAATATTAACTAACTGCTTGGGCCAAATAGGCAACACGTTGGAGACAGTTAGTACACACAGCTGCCTTCGACCTCCTCCTTCATCATCATCATGATGATTTATTTGTATTACTGTAACATCCACCAGCCCCGGCCGTGGTGCAGGACCCCAGAGTGTGAGGTGTTATAAAGACACAGAACGAAAAGACTGTCCCTGCCCCAAAGAGCTTCCAATCCAAGGCATGGGGTGAGGAGAGTTTCCCCTGCATATCTAGCCTCTCTCCACAGCATCCCCTATTGTAACCCTCCGAGATACCTCAGGTCTGCTCTGCATCCCCTAGTTAAAGAGGATAAACCTCTCTGCTGGCTTTTTATACTTCCTCTCTCTGGGAGAAGGTGGATCCAGGTTATGTTCTGGGCAATGCTCCACCTCGGACGCCTTCCGCAAGTGGCATGTCCAGAGGCCCCTGCCTTTGAGGTTCGGACCTCCCAGAATTCCCAGGAACACTGCACCCCAAACCCAGGTTCTGCTAGAGCAACAAGAATCTGTCCTTGCCCAAGTTTTGTGGAACTCCTTGCCTGAGGAGGTTGTGAAGTCTAGGATTATAACAGCGTTTAAAAGAGAACTGGATAAATTCATGGTGGTTAAGTCCATTAATGGCTATTAGCCAGGATGGGTAAGGAATGGTGTCCCTAGACTCTGTTTGTCAGAGGGTGGAGATGGATGGCAGGAGAGAGATCACTTGATCATTACCTGTTAGGTTCACTCCCTCTGGGGCACCTGGCATTGGCCACTGTCGGTAGACAGGATACTGGGCTAGATGGACCTTTGGTCTGACCCAGTCTGGCCGTTCTTATGTTCTTATGTTCTAAGTTCCTTTGTGTTCCAGTTCTTATCTCAGGACAGGTCACCTGCCACTGCCCGAGGACCGTCTGTCACACCCACCAGTCTGTCAAACCTTTTTCTGTTCCCAGTGCACTCCACTGAAAACGCCATGCATTTTCTTAGCTTCATAGCCCTATGGCAATAAAGGGACATATGCCATTACTGCCTTGAGCTCCAAATAGAATCAGAAAATCATTGCAAAAAAACCTCAAAATCCCACATGCCGGATGGCAGAGAGACATTTTGCTTCATATGATTTACTGATTTGACAGAACTACAGGAAAAATACTTAGAACTTGGTGCAATCCATGGCCTATAAATAGAAACCAAACAAGGAAACTGACTAGGGCTCCATGCAAAGATGTCTGGGGTTCTGATGTCATTGCCGAAAACAAGCTTACTAGTCCTAGTTGCCATCTATACTGTGGGTGGCTATCTCCATATTAATGTGATGTGCTTGGGTCTTCATGTTGCAATGCCTACTGCAATGTGTAGGATTGGACTGTAGAGCCTAGGTAGCTGAAGACAATTCGGCCGATGAAGTGGTGTCCGAAAGAGAAATTGTGTCACTGGAGCCTGTGTGGCACAGCAAATGTGAATCTCTGCACTCAAGCACTGGGTGGGGAAGGGAAGCCTGCTTCAAGAGCGTAGCTACTCATAGCGCTAAAAGCAACGGTGGGGAAAGAGCATCGCCTCTCTTCTGCTGCTGTGAACTGGTGGGAAGAGACCCAGCTTCAAATCCCAGTTGGAGGGCCAGGTGAATGGCGGGCCTGAGAACCAGTGTTAAGGCCACGGTAGCACTCTACTCTTCTCTAATCCCGCCCATTAGAGGATCTCAGAGGGCTTTACAGGCATGCCATGGTGCATCATGGGAGATGTAGTTCAGCTGAGGAACCTGGCCCACGCAGTAGCATGGAGTTGCGAAGCACCAAACTACTGCTCTCAGGAGGCACCACGGTGGCATTTCCAAATAGAAATCACTGAGGTTTGGGTCAAAATTTTTCAATTTTGGGGTGCTTAGTTTTTCAACACAAAGTCAAAATTTTCTGAGGCTTAGTTACTATCTCCCTGTCACAGTTGTGGGAATTGGGGGGGGGGATAAGTGACTTTCCCAAGGTCACACATTGTGTCAGTGGCAGAGTGACTCCCATTTCCCTGTTCTTTATTCACCGTGGACTTTACATTCCCTCCCCCCCAACGTGTGCAGCAAAATAAATGAGAGCCAAACAATCCAGCCAGACACCCTGGCTTTCAGAGCACACACACAGCTTAGCACATGTTGAGAGGGTAACTACACTAAACTCTCTTCTAAGAGCTTTGCAACAAAAGCGGAGACCAGCAGGAGTAACAGAGAGTGAGCGAGCTGAATGCACTGCACAGCCCTGGTGCTTTTCTAATTTCAGCTGTCAGCACATGACCTCATAGGCCCTAAGCAATCATTCCCCACAGCTGTTACCTCCCACCTACAGCTAACTGCCAGCTCTCCTTGGCTCCTGTTTGCTCTGCCACCCTTCTTATAAAGGGCCTGGTGTCCGTTACAAAATATTCCCCTTCCACACAAGGTCCCTCTTATCTAGTTCCTCTTTCAATCACTTCCGGGTGATCCAATTATAAAGGTCCCTCTCTGCCCACCCTTTCTTGGCTCAAGAAGGCTCCCTGCACCAGCCCATTGTTTCTCTATTACCAATTAAAAATAAGGCTAATTTGAGTCTTTACAAAGGCTGTTTTACATTTGTTCCCAACGCACTAGGGCTGCTTCCTCTCCAGAGATCTCCATTGACCCCCAAACGCCTCACTGCCCGCTAAATCCCAGTACCAAACCTCTCACTACCAGCCCTGGGATGCTCTGAGCTTACCATCCTTTGGAAGGGCTGTTTCTCACAGCCTCTGAATTCAGTGCGATTGCTGTGCAGTTGTGAGAAGCCTGGGTTTGTTTTCTATACCCTGGCACAGGAGTAGCTACAAAACAAAGGTTCCTTACTTTCTTCACTGATAACATTGGCTATATTATGGCTCAGATTCACTCTGTCTCTCTCACACACACAGAACTATATCTCCAGGCAGCTACAGAAGCACATGGAAATCTCATTTTGCTTGGCCTTTTCACTGCAGACAACATGAATGTGCCCCACTGAACTGGAACCAGAACTCATGCATTTTTCCTGACTGTGACCATCACAGTCTGAGAGCCAGCGTGTCATAAACACCGCTGCTAAAACATGCAAAATCATGGGAAGGTTGCAAAGTTCTGTTTGGATACTTTTCTGAAGTGCCACCTACCTGGGCAGGGAATTTGACAGAAACAGGGTTCAGCTGTGAACGGCCTTTCTGGAGATATCTTTCAGCCCAAGAATAGATGCACTCGAACTGCTGCTGGCACAGAGGGCCCGAGGGGGGCAACAGTGGGGTTCGTTGCCCGGTGTGCTTCGCGCCAATGAACACACCAGGGTGGAGAAGCAGATAAAGTTTAGTCAAGATCTCTGAAAAGGCACTAGGAGACCAGCATGTCTCAAATCAAGCGCGCAGATACAAGCAGTTTTTCCCTTTTATACCCAAGTTGTTTACTTCAGCTTAGCTTCCCCCTTCCTCCCTTCCCCTGTAACAATTACATTAAGCAATGTTGGCTGCTGTAATTGTAGCTTGTTAGTAATTTTCCCTTTTGCAAGTTATCTTGTCCTTCAGCTGGAGACATGTAGGCCCCCTTGTCTCTACCGCTTTAGACAGGTTTGAGCTGCGTTGCAACTGACAGCTGACTGTTACACATCCTGATTTTCAGCTGCTGGCATTTTAGGTCGGTTAGAGTTCAACATGGAGGAGCTTTGGTTCACTTTGGCCTAGAGCAGGAGGGCTTCATCGACACTCGTGGTCTTCCACCACCACCACCCCGCCCCCAAGTTACCTAGGGTGATGCCTAGTGACACCAACAAAAGGATAGGTCTTCATGGCAGTTAACTCAGGTTCTTACCTGGGTGTAGCCCCTCATTCCCTTCCTGTCCTCACACACAATCTTCTCATCCGACTGTGGTGGTGCTTTCCATCTGAGCTGGTTCATCTGAGGCTATAGGCTAAAACCCCAGTGCTGCTTTCACTCGGGCTGGTTAGTCACCCACTTTGCAGTGAGGACACCAGCTAATCTACTGGAGTGCTGCTCATCCTCCAAGGCCTTCCCACAATTCCCCCTGTGTGCCCAGCAGGACAGACAAGTTCTTCCACAATTCACTGGGACAGAATCCTAGAGCGGCTCAGTTCACCGCAGGACAAGGAACCATGGATATGCCACCAGAAGTCCTATCAACACACACGGGTGAGCTCAGCCCCAGTGAGGACCCAGCGACTCACGCAGGACTGCTCACACCCAGGCGAGGCTAACCTGGGTGCCCCCGACTCTGGTCAACTCTGCAATGAAGACACACCCAAATATGGTGAAACCTGCACGAATGGCCAACTCTAATAGGCAAACGGCATGTTTTCTTGCCATTGCTATGAAACAGCTCCCTGTGCTAAGCTAGGAAATCGGCCTTGGCAGGTGACTTCTGTTGTTGCTTCAGAGACATTTCACTGCCTTAAACAGAACAAAAGTTTTCCAAATTTCATAAAAGGCTCTGGTTGAATTATGAGGTGTAAATTTCAGGACAACTCTCGTTCCACCCAACCCATTTTATCCATTCCAATTCTTGATCTTATTGCCTAATAAATACTGAATTCATTCCCTCTCTTGTGCAAATAAAGCTCTGACATGAGACATACTGTGCCCAAAACAGACTCCCAGGTGCCTGGCACTTATTTTGACTTCTGTGGGTGCTGCGAACTCTGAATCTCAGTTAATTAACGGTGCTGGAGACCCGAAGAAACTTCACGTGTTCTTGGAAAAGCAGGAATCTAATTACAAAGAAATATTTATATGCTGCTGTGTTGTACTAGCATCTAAGTGACGAGCGCGGTTTTCAGATTCACATCCATTACCTTGCTTGCAGAACTGGGGAGTTGGGATAGCACTGGGATTCAGACATGCCATTTTTAATGACTTGGAGGGGAGAGAAAAGCTTTATTCAGCATTTGGACGACTTCTGCTTTTGCAATCTTTAATGACGTTCATTAGCAATGCAGTCTGTGCTGAATTGGCTGCATTTGGAGGCCTATTAATCACACTGTGAAGGGGAGAGACAGCAAAATGGGATGGGCTCTGAGGAGACATGTCGGATTTACTGATTGAGAGGAACATTCTAGGGCCCTTCTAATCCTCTGGTTTCTCCTTGTATTCTCAGGCCAGGAGTCAAATGTCAGCAGGCCAAGTAGGCCCCAAGAGGGGTCTGGGAGGGAGTTTGGGTGCAGGAGGAGGCTCCAGGCTGTGGCAGGGGATTGGGGTGCAAGAGGGCGTGAGGGGTCTGGGAGGGACTTTGGGTGCAAAGGAGGCCAGACAGAAATGTTAGACGGGCCGGATCTGGCCCGCAGGCCGTATTTTGCCCACCCCTCTCAGGTTAGAAACCAAAAGGAGGTGCCCCAAATCACTCGTCCCTTCTGAAGCATTAGTTCCTGAAGTTTTGTAAATTTCACTCAGAGGTTGGTTCCAGTTCATTTCCAGTTTGGGGGGAGCAGCAGGTGGATTTTTCTCTTCTCCAGCCCATCTGTAAACACATTCATCACACACAAACACACACACACTTACACATAGAGTACATTATACACTTTATTTGGTGACTGTCTCCAATTCAGAAGCATTGCTGAGAAGCTACACTAGTTTGTTACATTCAGGAATGAGCACACGGCAAGAACATTTCTGTTGGGAAGAGTTTGGCCCGTCCCACCATACATTAACCATTCTGGATGATCATGTCAAACACGGAATGCCGTTCTTTGTTGACGTTGCCTAAGGGGACTTGGATGTTTTGAAAGTGCCTGGGCTGGTGTGAATGGAGAATGGAGTTTCATACTGACAAAAACAAAACCGGATCATAGCAGGTAGAGTGAACAGCCCTATTAGATTATCGAATCTAACCCTCTGCCGGGATGCATCAGATACTAAACTTGTTCAGCACTTAATCTTAGCACAACAGATTGTGAAAATTGGGGGCTAACCAACCCAAAGCAAGAGTGCCTATTAAGTCATGCAGTTTACTGACAGGGAAAAGCATTTTAGAGGTTACTGAAGAAAAATCCTTGAAAGCTTCATCCCAATTTATGGCAGCAATAAAAAAAAAAGGCAAACAGGAAAATGGGATATCTCAGGAGAGAGTTAGGAGCATATAAATGAGCAGCACTGGAGGGAAAGATTCTCCTAGACTCAACCCCCATGGCCGGCTCGCCCCCAGCCATCTTCTGAACTCCCATTAGTGCTGACTGGCTAATTCTATAAAGCGGATCTCTCAGAGAAACACCAATCTCAATGCTTCTGCCCCATGGGTGTGAAGAGAACCATTAACCCACAGCTAATAACAAAGCTTCGCATTTATGCAGCTTGCCAAGTGCTATGGAAACCCTCACAACCCCCTTGTAATGTACTTATTTCTCTCCCCATTGTGCAGCTGAGGAAGCAGTGACATGTAGCAATGCTGGGATTAGAGTTTGGCCATTCCTGGCTCCCAGCTCAGATCTCAGTCCAGCTGGCCACATAGTTCACACAATTCCTTGTCAAGATGCTCTAGTGCCTATTCAGGAACACTACCGGTACCTGCTCAACTCTTCACAAGGAGGAAGTACTACGCTGAACTCTCCAAAAACCGGCAGGAGATACGGTAAACGCTAGGCAGCATGGAGTGAGATTTCATTTCGATGCAGTCAGTGATTCCTGGATGACTGGAATGTTTAAAAGAGACATGCTTGAGGAGTCATGGGAAGCGGGGATAAAGCACAGGAAACGGCAGGAAAGATTAAAAGAACCATCTCTCTCTATGTTAGCCAAGGGATGAGTAACAGGGATATGATAAATGTCTGCAGGGGGTGAATAGAAGGAAGTGGACTGTGCAGGCATCTCCCAAGGGACGTGATGAGAACCACATTGCTTGTAACAGATGTAAGCAGTGGAGGCCCAACGGTTACACTGGAAGGTGCCATTCAAAGGTCACTAATCTATAGGGTCCCAAGGTGAAACTCCCCATAGAAAGAGTTAAAGAGAGGGCGGCCAGTGATGCATCCCCAGAATACAGGACGTCCCTTTGGTTGAACCCACTCCCACCTGTGTGACCCCAGCCCCGCCGGCACATGCGTGCGAGGCTATGCTACATGGAGGATGCCATTTTGCCGAGCCGGCTGCCCCTCCCACACCAGTATGACTTCACACACACAGTGCGCACGCGCTCACGCTGCCCGGAGGACGCCATTTTGCAGCGTGTGCTGCCCCGCGCCCGCAGGCATGACAAGGTCCCACCGGCAGAGATGGAGCGGCGCGCTCTGCAAAATGGCGTCCTTCAGACATGATACCAGACAAAACCTCATCCACTTTTATATCAGTGCTAGACAGGGGACAAACCAGAGAAAACCAGCACTGTCCGGCTCAAACCTGGACAAACGGCCGGCCTGGCTAGAGCTGCCCCACCAGAGCAGCATCTGAGTCATGCAGAGGACGCCCTCATTCCTCTGGCAGGTAAAGCTCTGCAGTTCCCTTGTGTTGCAGAGCAGCCCTACAGCGAGGGGTAGCAGCCCAGGCTCATCTTTCCAGGCCAGGAAGACTTGGGCGGGCATCCTTGGGCAAGGCGGTAAAAAATCAGGGGTTGGGAAGGAAGAGGAGAATGTGGGCTTCTTATATCAGGATAAACAAAGGTGTGAACTTAATCCAATATTGTCGTATACCACCACAAATCGCTGTGTGGACGCGCTTCTCCTGGTTTAACTTATGTCACTTGAGAAAGGGCTTAAGCTAAACTGAAAGAAGCCACTCTTACACCAGCATAGGGGTGTCCACACACCTGGTTACCCTCTCCTGTGTTAAGCAGAGATACTTTTGAGAGCCCACAAGGCAGGTGGCTTCGGAGGACAGGTACCTGAGGTTTCTGCAAGCGGAGTTGCCAGCATGTTTCTTCTCACCACTCCTGTTGACAGAGCAGGACTTGTGTGCATTCTTTAAATGAACAAATGACACAACGAAAATAACCTGATTCTGCATCACTGGTTTCTGCTGCAATGGAAAACGGACCGGCAAGGCCCTGAATTCTTCTACTGCTCAACAAACGTACTGCAGAAAACAAGCCTGTGTTGGCAGATACAAGGCATCTGTTGCTCCCACCGTCCTATGGATGCAGTAGCAAGCAGCCTTTAAGGCTGCCGTGTGACAGACCCATTTCTTTCCAAAGCAGCTTAGCTCTAGAATTCATCTCTTTCCTTAGGCACTGATTATACAAGTCATTAGCAGTTCATCCCCCATCACCTGACCATCCATCTAGGTGCCTAGAAGACTCCCTTAAACAAAAGCTATCCCCAATGAGGGCTGGAGCCAGTCTTAATTTGTGCCTGAGCCCAACCCTGGCACTTCTAGGCCTGGTAGTTCAGAGTCCCGGCACCTCTGGGCCTGGCAGTTCAGAGCCCCGGCACCTCTGGGCCTGGTAGTTCAGAGCCCCGGCACCTCTGGGCCTGGTAGTTCAGAGTCCCGGCACCTCTGGGCCTGGCAGTTCAGAGCCCCGGCACCTCTGGGCCTGGCAGTTCAGAGCCCCAGCACCTCTGGGCCTGGCAGTTCAGAGCCCCGGCACCTCTGGGCCTGGTAGTTCAGAGTCCCAGCACCTCTGGGCCTGGCAGTTCAGAGCCCCGGCACCTCTGGGCCTGCTGCATCAGTTATGTACAAAAATTGCTTGCATCCCGACAATTGCTTGAGCCCCGGCACCTCTTTCATTACAAATTAAGCACTGGCTGGAGCCGTCAACGGAAACGTACACAAATTTACCAGGAACAATTGAATTGCTTAATTTTGCCCTATTGATTCAACTGCAGCTCATGAGAACAGACAGCTCCTTCCCACTCCTGCTGGGTCAGACTGACAGCCTGGAGGGATGCGAGTCATTGTAAAGGCAGGGGAAGAACTGTCTGAGGAACGGGTGCTCTTCAGAAGGGGGCATCCCTGCAGCCGGTGGTTCAGTAACTTTCTGTAGCCCATGAGGCTTTATGTGACGTCCTTCCAAACTCCTTGGGGCTACCCCCGGCTCAATCACAGGAATCAACACAGAGCAAACTGTTCCCCCTCCCCGTCCGATTTGGGCCAGGCAGTGGCGGGACATATAAAGACTAACAAGCAGGTGAAAACACCTCAGGTGAAATCCTGGTTCTATTGAAGTCAATGGCAAAACTTCCATATAGGCTCCAGCATTGGACGACTAAACGTCACCTGGACACAACGTGGCCACTAGGAGGTGTTGTGGTTGAAGGCTTATCCCCCTGCATTTCAGGTGGCCATGCCTCCGAGATGCTGCTCGCCTGTCCACCGGAAACAGTTGCTGGATCTGGCAGGCCTGGAGGACACATTCTGCTTGGAGACTAGTCTGCCGAGATACCAGACTAGCTCTGTATTTTTTGCTCCGAAGGAGGCCAGCATAAACTTGCTGCTCTGGAAATGACTCTGGGGTCATCATGGCTGCTGGTGAGGTATAACCAGCAAGAGACACAAAGGTCCTGTTTTCGTGCCTGTATCCATTAAAGAACGACAGAAGCAAAGATGTTAAAAAAACGATACAGTCAAAGTAAACAGAGCCATTTTGTAACTGGAATATTTGTTCAGAGTCCCATGTGAAACTGACAGTATCACCCTCTAGTTCAGTGGTTCCTTAACTTGTTCCGCCGCTTGTGTAGGAAAAGCCCCTGGCGGGCCGGGCTGGTTTGTTTACCTGCCACGTCCGCAGGTTCGGCCGATCGCGGCTCCCAGTGGCCGCGGTTCGCTGCTCCAGGCCAATTGGAACTGCTGGAAGCGGCGGCCAGTACGTTCCTCGGCCCGCGCCGCTTCCTGCAGCCCCCATTGGCCTGGAGCGGCGAACCGCGGCCACTTGGAGCCACGATCCGCCAAACCTGTGGACGCGGCAGGGAAACAAACCGGCCCAGCCCACCAGGGGCTTAAATAAATAAAATAAATAAACGGCGAACCGCGGCCACTTGGAGCCACGATCCGCCAAACCTGTGGACGCGGCAGGGAAACAAACCGGCCCAGCCCGCCAGGGGCTTTCCCTGCACAAGCGGTGGAACAAGTTTGGGAACCACTGCTCTAGTTGATGGAAGATTGACAATGATTATAAATTCACGCAGGTTGGTCTGATCCACCTACCGGCAGATTAACATCAGCTAATGTTTGTACCATGACGTTCTGTTTTTGTGCTAGGTATTCTTAGTATTTTCAGAAACAGCTGGAGATTCAGCAACAACTTGAAAGACCCCTGGAGTGGCCATGAGATGAATGGCCTGAACGCGAGGAAAACATGGCCTGAAAACAGCATGCACTCCTCTCAGAGGAAGAGATGGTTTCCTCGTCTCTTGTATTAACAATAGGTACATAAACCTTCCCTGGAGTCGAGTTTTTATGCTATGTAATTAATTCAGGCCGCAACTAAATTTGCATCTGTAGTCAGGGTTTTACACTGGCAGAGAGTACTGCCATTGAATAGGAGAATCACGGTCATAAATAGCAGGAAAACACTTCTTTGGTTTATAATGCAATGCAAAAAAAGGGAACTTTAAAGCTACTATATCAGTGTTTGGTTATATAGCATCTTCTGCCTTCAGAGCATCCCAAAGGCTTTGCAAAGCAGTGAGTTAGATACTAGGGATGCAGTAAAACATGAAGCAACCATCACACACACAGCAAGAGCAATGCTTGTCTCTGGCCATTCAGCTCTCTTTTATTGACAGCCACGGTGCTGGCTGGGTTATCTGGCTCGTATCTAACTGTTTTCAATGTGTGCTGGGGGGCGGGGGGTGCTCTTTTACTCCCACCATTCTGCACCGTGACCAGGGATAGATAATAGAGGCTCCAGGGTAGCTCATGCAAAAGATGGCGTTTCTAACGGTGTGTCACTGCGTCCTGTGCTACCTTGCTGTCCACGCTGGACGGCGGACGCTCATGGAACAGAGCAGGGGTGAGGAAATGCAACGTGTGTCTGAGAACGAGTGGAATCCGAGGAGAGAGGGGCGGGGCAGAGAGTCACTTCTGCTCCTTTGCTGCCTGTGAGCATGGAGCCATCACACAGATGGGCTCGACACTCAGACACGGGGGATCTAGGGGCCCTCTCCTGATCTGTGAGGTAGCTGTTATGTGCCCCGGCAGGTCCATCCTGGAAAAAACAAGGGCTTGCTGCCCACAGACGCCTTCGGTTATGTTACTTTTTAACTTCAGAACAGGTCGTCCCTTTCAGCATTCTCCAGTAACTTGTCCTCAGATCCCTCAGGCAGATTGGAGATAGACCATCACCTTGCCTTGAATTTATGAAGAGCGGAGGCTATTGCCTCACACGCTGTCCCTCTGGAAATCTTAGGTCATTCTCTGTATCAGCACCGAGGAAAGTCAAGGTGAAGACTACACCACAGTCTGGTGTCCTCTCTCCACTCCCCCCTGCCACCATCATTCTGCTGAATTCCCACCTATGTTAATGGGACATACACGCCCGTAGGAAGCGGGGCTTGGACCTACGACTTACCAGACAAGGAGAATGTTTTACAAGTTTCTCCAAAAGATGTAACACCCCCGGCTTTGGGACCCTTATCCAAAGCCCAGGGAAGTCTCCAGTGGGCTTTAGATTGGACCCTAAATGACTTCCCACGCTTGCTGTCTGGGTGGCATTCCCGATGGCTCACTCCCCACTCGTAGGCAGGGCCCGCACATGGGAGCTGGTGTTATTTCATGAGGCCCGGCGGTGCGCTTGGCGCTGCACAACCACAGATGACAACATGGGGCTGAATCCGGGGTGGTGGGTACGTTAGAGGGCCACATGCTCCCTTAGACACCTCACCTATCCTAGCCGGTGACTGGGAGGCAGGGAGTCCAAGGCTGAGGTGACCCAGAAGGAGGTGTACATCACATCCTTCCTCTGGGTCCCGCACATGGAGGATCTCCCACCTCCAAGGTGCAATCTCCATCCCCCTCCACACCCTGCAGAGGCTGCTCTGCGGGTGCAGGAAGAGGCGACGGAGACTGGGTTGGCTGGGGCGAGAAGCGGGCAGGACAGGGGATAGTGCTGGGGGGAATGCTCCTGCCCCCCAGATATCTCTAATACCCGTATTACTGCAGGATCTTTTCCAGAGACCTCCCCCCTCCCAGGGCATTGTTGGTTCAGGGAGGGCCCGGCCGGGGCAGTGTCCCTGCTAGCTCTGTCTCAATGGATCCTTGTTGTGAGGATGGCTGCTGGGGGCCAGAGCCAACTCAGAGTTACCGGGCCTCTCTATGAGGGATGGTTCTTGATGCCTAAGGGTCCCCTGGGGAAATGCAGCCTCTTCTGGGGGACAAAACCTGCCCCCAGCTGGAACGCTAGGGAAGAATTTCCTCATGAGGAGAATAAGGGTCCTTACTGTGATGGGGTAGCATGCACAATGTGGGCCCAGAGGAAGGTATAACTTCCATTAACTTAATGCACTACCTAAAGGCGCCCCGATACCACTGTGATGGGCACAGTATAAGAACCAGAATAGAACAGGTCTTAGCCAGTCTCTCGCCTCTCTTAGATTCACGGGTTGTCCATGGAGCTTACAAGCTAAATCAAGAGCGAACACAAAACAGCCACACGTACACCCTGTGGCACCCATAGGAAGACTCTGGGGTTTGGGGGAGTGACAGCCAGCAGTTATGCAGAGATGGGGTACAGCACATGGGGGTGGGGAAGTGAATGGACTCAATCTACTGTTTCAGCAGATTCATTCCCGTGTCGGGAACGAGTATTTCACCATAACTTGGCTTCAGCCCCCAGGTGACAAAACAAACGACCATGAGGAGACGGCTCGCCATGGAACAGCTGGGTCCAGACTTAAGACAGCGGCCTCAGCGCCTCACAGGATCAGGCCCCAAACACCCAGTCACAAACTGAGTTATAGTTTCTGCTCAGAGACACCAAAAACTGAACTGGCCGTTTTCTTTGCTCTCCGCAGAGTGCCCCTTTCATGCTCGCGTCATGCCAGATCAGAGCGGTGTTTTGCTGGCCGGGGTTATTGTGGTGCTGTTGTCTGCGTTTTCCCCAGCCCGAGCTGTTGATCAATGAGAAAAGAGCGGACAGCCTGCCTCAAGTTGTGACTGTAGCTTCTGCTGGGTATCCCCCTGGTCCAAAGAGCCTGTTTGCAAGGCAGCGCACACACCTGTTAATGTAGCTCAGCTCTTTAAATATTAAAGGGAACACCCATTGTTTCTTTACAATAAAGGCCCAGTCCCGCTCCATTGAGGCCGGTGGCCATCTTGAAATTCACTTCAGGGGTGGCAGGATCAGCTTTGTAGTCTGTAAAGCACTTGCATGGCTGGTGGGGGGAGGGGTTCAGTCTTTCCACAGAGAAGTTGTTTGAAAGACTAAGGAGCCTCAGGAGACATAAAACGTCCTCTGGGGGGCTGAGACCCTTTGGGCAATGAGAACCAGCAGCAAACTTCCATCCGGGGCTTTTCGCAGAGGTTCAGCTTGTTAAACTTCAGGGAGAAAAAAACCCAGCGTGTGCATCTTGGCTTGGACTAACAGACAAGAGATGATGCAGGGAGAAAGGAAGGTCGTGTTGTTAAGCCTTAGCACTCAACGAAAGGGATGAGTGAGTTGGGCTCCCCAGCTTGAGGCGATTTTCAGCAAGTGCTGAGTACCCACTCTCTGAAAATCAGCTCCTTTTAAGGTGTCTCAATCCAGGAATTGAGGGAAATCGTTAGCTCCTTTTGGCCTAACCTGGAACTCAGGAGATCTGGATTTAATGCGTCTCTCTACTTCCTTTGTGACCTTGGGCAAATCAGCTAACCTCTCTGTCCCGGTTTCGCTGTTGCCAGGCAGCTTGTGTAGTCATTTACACCAGTGCACGGTGGACTGAAATCAGAAGCAGGTCACCTGTCTCTCAGCTCCTCATCTGTGAAATGGGGACAATTAACACTACTTCTCTCTCAGGCTAAAAGTGAGACAGTGGTCCTGATTCTGATTTCACTCACCCCAAGAGTACGGCCACTGCAATGGAGTCACACCAGTATTATACCATAATAATAAGCATGGTATAAAAGCATAGGGCTAGGCCCTCCCTGGTGTAGATCCGGGTGCCCCCACTGACTGCCCTGCAGAGACACCATGAGGGAAAAAAATAAAGCAAAGCAAATGCATCTTGCAGAAAAATCAGTTGAATCTAATCTGTGACCACAAATACGAATATGCATCATAAATGTATATTGCGTGGCACTGCTAAAGGGCAGAGTTAAGGTTATTTGGGTGCCTTATGGAATGCCAAATGTTGTAGTGAACAGATCATCAGCTCCCTCCAGGCTGGAATGGATTCATCTGTACTATTCCACTAATGCTTGTGATTATCGAACACATTAATTATTGATCCACACATTTGGTGATTCACAAACCAAACAAAAGCAAAAATGCATGGAATGTTTAGTTCAATATACACTGTTCGGACAGCGCTACTGCTAATATGGACACATATTAGAGCTATACCGGCACCGCTTTTCAAAACGGAGCATGCCCGAATCCTTTTACCAAATGGTCAATGGGCACAATTAAAACAACTGATCTGGGCCAGACCCTCAGCTCGTGTCAGTCAGTGTAGTTCCATCAAAGTCAATGGTATCTAGGCTCCTTTACCTCATCTGAGGATCTGACCCATTATTTCCTTTCCACCCAGAACTCGATTTTGCCAGTGACCAACAGCATGCAGGCTACCCAACGCCAGCTGCAAAGCCGTAGCAGAGAAGACGACTATGTGACTGTGGTATGAAAACGCTCTTTTTTCCCCCGAGCAACTCGGACAAAGGCCAAGCTATGCAGATTGCTGGAGAAATAAGATTCTTTTTATTCCTCTTCTAAGGCCATCACTACCCCGATGGCTCCTTTTTTATAGACCAAGAGCCTTTTCCCCCGTAATCCATTAAGGCTGCACTGACAAACTTCCTATCTCTGAATAATTCTGGTCTCATTTCAAGGAGAAAGCGATTGTAATCACCAGGTGGTGTGTTGTGAACATTCCATAGGAGCTGCTGTTAGCATGGGCACCATGGGACATCTATTTCAAGCCAGTATGTAATTTATATTCTCCATCATGTTTTTAATCTCTGGAAATTTAATGGCACAAGCATAAGCTATATTAAGGACACAGCTGATCCATTCCCAATAAATCAAAAACTCCTGGAGATGCTTCAGAATAAATGATCCCCGCTCAGATGAGACTATCTAGCTTGCAATTTTTAATGCACTTCCAGCTAGAAGTATACGCAGGTGCTGTACTAAAGGTAAGAATGCGCACAAGGCATGCTTTAACGTTTAAGAGTGTTATAGATTATAAATCTAGGGAATGGCTCACTTCTTCCACTGCTAGACTGGTATTTTCCCCTCCTTGCGTTTGCTGAGATATATGTTCAGCCCTTATTATAGAGCAACCAGGGCCTAATCCAAAACCCATTGAAGTCAATGGAAAGTTGGCAGGTCTACAGGTTTTGATTGCATCACTAAATAGGGCCAAGTCCTGGTCAGTAGTCGGCTGGGAGACCTTCAGTGGAAAATCTAGGTACTGCAGGAAATGGAGTTAATGATTCAGGAAGTGTCATCATGAGATCAGTGACTCATTGAGGTAGAGGGCATTTTGGTGCGGCCTCTCAGGAGAGATGTAAACTGAAATCTCCCTTGTCACTTAGTCATTAAAGATCCCATAGCACTTTTTTTTAAAATAGGTCTGTTAGTCTAAGTGCCCTGGACAATGCCTCTCTGGGTGATTACATCCTGTAGTTGCAATTGAATACAGGGTTCTTCTTCCCTTTCTGACTTGCAAATATTGTGTAGTGTTGCTGTCTGCTGTTAACCGGCTGCTGTGTTCTACACTAGAGGTAGGTGCATTGCAGTGGTGAATTATTTCTGTATAAAATTTACACAGTGCTTTAGAGTCCTTTGAAACACTATATAAATGCAAGTGATGGTTATTATCTGTAAGCCTCTGAAAACACTACATTCAGAAATAGCCCATGTTTTTCAAACCATTTTAGCCTATCACTACTAGAAATATTTTAAGAACCATTTTAGTGAAAAATGTAGTCAAACATCAGATGAATTATCGAGGATGATAATAACACGTACATCTCGAATTAGCATGGTTCCAAGAGTGCTTTCCAGACATCAAAATGCAGCCACCTCCAGGATGGAACACAGCACCGGAGTTTGTCTGAATAACGCAGAGTTTTTAAGGCAGTGCGATGCTCGACTAAAAATAAACATGTCAGAGAGACCACACAGCATAAAATTTACTGCACCGCAATTGATTTTTGTAAAACCACACACAATAGAAAGTAAAATGTCAAGACAAGACAAGAAAGACAACTTATTAATTCTCACAGTAGTTCAGGTGCTGAAAATGTAGCTTGTTTATAAAATGCTTCAGCACCACCGTCATTGCCAGTCTCATGTCATGGCTCATAGCACAGCTGCCTAATACACACACTCCTCTCTCTCCAGATGGCCAATGCACAGTGAGGGAAGGGTATTCTCCCTAGTAACTGTAAGAAGAGATAGGATGCTCCAAGTGTTGCAATGAATATTAGAGCTGGTGGGGAAATTTTTGACTGAATGCTTTTTCTACCCAAAAATGCCTGTTCACCAAAACAGAGACTGTGGGAAATTGTCAGTTTTTTAATGAATTTCCTAATTCAAAAAAAGTTCAATTGTTTTTTTTGAAATTGTCAAAACGTCTTGTTTGACATTTTCTAAACAAAGGGTGGTAGGTTTTCATTATGAGAATGACTTTTTGTTTTGAAATCTGACTTAATTTACACTAAAAAAAAGCGGGAGGGGAAAGGAAAAAGTTGACATCTCAACAAAACATTTCAAAATGACCCAAAATGAAACATTTTGATTGGCCCAGACTGCAATTTTTTTTTTAATTCTTTTTTTTTTTTTTTTAGTTTGTTGGTTCCATTTTATTTTATTTTATTTATTTATTTTTGAGATTATAACTATTTGTCTTGAGAAAATTTTTCGAAATCTCAAATATTCCCACTGGATGGGAATACAGTTTCCGGCCCAGATCTAATGAGTTTATATGGCTTTGGGTGTGGACAAGCTAAAGAGATGATGTAATAGTATGAGTGTGGTTATGCTAATGAGATCATCTGATGGTAATGGCTGAATGCCATTGGTAATTCCTGTGTTACACCTGTGAGCATGCCCTGCGTCACCTCCGACTGAGCTGGATGTTCATGTATTTAATCAGTGGGGGGTCTTCTTTCCAATTCTGAGTGCTCCCTAGACATTGCATTGCGTCAGCAGTTACACTGAACCAAAGCTGAAGCTGTTATTCCCTCCAAGCCGACTGACTGGCAATGAAACCTTGCAGGGAGGAAAAACCATAAGATTAACCAAAATTTCTCATCTTCAAGGGAGCTGCCGTGAAAGCACCTGAAATGCAGGTGACTCTATACCCCCATATAAAGGGCCCAGCAACATAACAAGTGTAAGATGCTTTTCCATAGGCGGAGGAAGAAAACAAAGAGGACTTGTTGCAGATCAGGGATAAATGGAACTGCAGAAGAACAGGGCCGGCTCCAGCATTTCTGCCGCCCCAAGCAAAAAAAAAAAAAAAAAGCCACGATCGGTGGCGGCAGTTCAGCGGCAGGTCCTTCGCTCCTAGAGAGAGTGAGGGACCTGCCGCCCCCGAATTGCCGCAGGTGCCGCCCCTCTCCCTTGGCCGCCCCAAGCACCTGCTTGTTAAGATGGTGCCTGGAGCCAGCCCTGCAGAAGAAATAGCACCATGAAAGACATTGATAGTGTGTGTATGTGTCTTAAAGCTTAGGAATTCGGGGACTCTTTAGCAGAAGAGAGGCTCTTGGGAGGAATGCAGAATGACTGACCCTGCAGCAGGAGGCTGATTTAACTTTAACTCAAGCCCTAGGCATTTGCAAAGCCAGTGAAATTAGCGAAATGAGGATTCAGCTCCAAGTGACCTGGCGAGAGTGAGAAAATGTGTCCAGGCGGCTTCCTTTCAAACTGCTAAAAGTAGAAACAAAGGAAACTGAAATACCATCAAAATAGAAATAAAAGGTTTTCCATGCAGTAGGGACCTGATCCAGCTATCAACTGGAGTCTAAGCTAGGGAAAGCATTTGCCTAGCTGTCAGTCTGGAGAAAGGTTTTGTGTGTCACAGCACTCTCATGAGTCACAATGTATATTAAAGTTCAATTCATAAAGAATTAATCATGAGTAACAGATGTTGTAAGCCTGTTACAGATGTGAGTACTAAGTATTATCAACAGATCAATAGAAAGCATTATGGATGGCTATAACCTCAGATAAAGGCAACCTATTGACAATTTGTTACCTATTTATTAAAATGTCAATTAATTCTTTATTAACCCTCTACACACCCTCTATAAATGGAACCGTAATAGAAAGTGTGCCCCATATTTGTTTGTTTTGCCTTGCACTGGCTCTTTTGTTTGTGCCTTTCGGAAATGACCACATGTATCTCTCAACAAAATCTCTCTTGCACTTTGTTTGCCTTTGTCAGTCCCTGCATGGCTGCTGTGTGTTTCTGGAGAGCGTGGCTTTGATCAGCACCAGTGAAACAATCTGTCATTCTCCTCTGAGCAAAGTGTTGTCCTCCTCGCTGAATGTGAAACAAGCTTGGCTTTCGATTTCTGTAGCAGTGGGGTTAGTATGAAATTCACCCCTGTGCAGAGGGCCAGCATGTGTAGTATCCATTTAATATCTGACACATCCTATAGCAGAGTTTTATAGCCCACGCAACCAGGGGAATGGACTTAATGATCTAGTAGGTCTTTTCCATCTCTTACCTCTACAATCCTACATCAACCCATACAGTGTGTCTAGTCATGACAGATGCAATTGCCACAATACTATTTAGTGTTCCAATCACAACAAACACAGGGATCAGCAATATTCTCAACCAACAAGTAGGGCTGTCAATTAATCACAGTTAACTCACATGATTAACTTAAAAAAATTAATCACGATTAATCACTGTTTTAATCGCACTGTTGAACAATAGAATACCAATTGAAATGTATTAAATATTTTTGGATGTTTTTCTACATTTTCAAATATATTTATTTCAATTTCAACATAGAATACAAAGTGTATAGTGCTCACTTTATATTATTATATTTGATTACAAATATTTGCACTGTAAAAATGATAAACAAAAGAAATAGTATTTTTCAATTCACCTCATACAAGTACTGTAGTGCAATCTCTTTATCATTAAAGTGCAACTTACAAATGTGGATTTTTTTGTCACATAACTGCACTCAAAAACAAAACAAGGCAAAACTTTAGAGCCTACAAGTCCACTCAGTCCTACTTCTCATTCAGCCAATTGCTAAGACAAACAAGTTTGTTTACATTTATGGGAGATACTGCTGCCTGATTCTTGTTTACAATGTCACCAGAAAGTGAGAACAGGAGTTCGCATGGGACTTTTGTAGCCAGCATTGTAAGGTATCTATGTGCCAGATATGCTAAACATTCGTATGCCTCTTCATGCTTCAGCCACCATTCCAAAGAACATGCTTCCATGCTAATGACGCTCATTAAATAAATAATGCGTTAATTACATGTGTGACTGAACTTTTTGGGGGAGAATTGTATGTCTCCGGCTCTTTTTTATCTGCATTCTGCCATATATTTCATGTTATAGTAGTCTCTGATGATGACTCAGCACATGTTGTTCATTTTAAGAAGACTTTCACTGCAGATTTGACAAAACGCAAAGAAGGTACCAATGTGAGATTTCTGAAGATAGCTACAGCACTCGACCCAAGATCTAAGAATCTGAAATGCCTTCCAAAATCTGAGAAGGACGACGTGTGGAGCATGCTTTCAGAAGTCTTAAAACAGCAACACTCCAATATGGAAACTACAGAACCCGAACCACCAAAAAAGAAAATCAACCTTCTTCTGCTGGCATCTGACTCAAGATGATGAAAATGAATATGTGTCAATCCGCACTGCTTTGGACTGTTATAGAGCACAACCTGTCATCAGCATGGATGCATGTCCTCTGGAATGGTGGTTGAAGCATGAAGGGACATATGAATCTTTAGCACATCTGGCATGTAAATATCTTGCGACGCCAGCTACAACAGTGCCATGCAAATGCCTGTTCTCACTTTTAGGTGACGTTGTGAACAAGAAGCAGGCAGCATTATCTCCTGCAAATGTAAACAAACTTGTTTGTCTGAGTGATTGGCTGACCAAGAAATAGGACTGAGTGGACTTGTAGGCTCTAAAGTTTTATATTGTTTTATTTTTGAATGCAGTTATTTTTTGTACATAATTCTACATTTCTAAGTTCAACTTTCACGATAAAGAGATTGCATTACAGTACTGGTATTAGGTGAATTGAAAAATACTATTTCTTTTGTTTTTTACACTGCAGATATTGGTAATAAAAAATAAATAGAAAGTGAGCACTGTGCACTTTGTATTCTGTCTTGTAATTGAAATCAATATATTTGAAAATGTAGAAAACATCCAAAATATTTAAATAAATGGTATTCTGTTATTGTTTAACAGTACGATTAATCACAATTAGTTTTTTTAATCGCTTGACAGCCCAACCAACAAGGCAGCCGCTTTTACTGCTGGACACTTTATGATTTGATACTGAACCTGGAGGTTTAAAGGGTCTTGAAACAGTGTCCTTGTCTTTCATCCCTCCTAAGTATTTCCACCCCCTGCAGGCAGCTGAGCCCAGTGTCTCATCTCTACACACTTTATTCTTATTTATATCACAAGGATGGTAAAATGGCTAGTAATTAATGTGGCCAAAAGATCCCCTATGAACTGACTGCCCTGACTCTCTCAACCTGGAGGATGTTTGCTCCTTTGCCAGTCATCCTTATTGTTTTGAAATATGGCAGTTCAGCAACTCCCTGTTTACTGGGTAAATATCTTCTCTTTAAGAACTCCGGCCCCTGAGATCACGAAAGGTAGTTAAACTCTATTGATAAGCTCCAAAGGACTGAATTACCCACTTACATTTGTGACTCAGAGAGCTCCTTATAAGTAATTCACGTATCCAACTGTTCACCCTCATAAACCAAATGTTCCCAGTATTTCACAGGGATACAAATTGCCTTTGTCTGAACAGTAGCTACGTTCTGAACACCTGCAGCTTGTCCCCGTTTTTCGTTTGTTGCTTTCTCACTCCCACATCCGGTTTGGCATCACTTTTTTCAGCCAGCGAGATGGAAAGTCACCTTAATTCAAAGGCACCCATACCGGTGCCACTGGCTGTACCTTCAGACATGAGTGCCTAAGATACAACTCCAGTCTAGGTACAGATAGGCAAGGATGTCTGCAAACCTCACACTGCCGAGTGAGAAAGGGGGATTTGTACGTTTTATTAGGAGCAGTCATTCAAAGTGTTGCAAACCAGTCCTGCAGACACGTACACACAAAACTGTGGCCTTTGACTAGAGCTAGTGGGAAAAAATGTGATTTTTGTGGGTAATTTTGAAAATTTTCTGTAAAAAAACAAAAATAAAAACCCCCCACATTCCTCCAAAAACATTTCAGGTTTTTATCAAAATATTGAAAACTCTCCCCAAAAAAGAGACTTTCCCCCATATCCCCCGAAAAGAAAATGATTTTGAAAAATATTTTCAGTAAAAATAATTTGGTTTTTTTTAGAAACCAAACTGCACTTTTTTAAACCCAAACATTTTTGTTTTTTCCACAGAAGACAAAAACAAACAACAAAAAATTACCGCAGAAAGTTACAACAGCAATGAATACTCTCTACAAATGTTTACATGTGTGTAAAAGAGCCATTTCCCATTGAAAAAATGTTTTGATGAAAAACAAAATCTCAGCCAGCTCTGTGGGAATCCAGCTTCCTGCCTAGAGGAGTTTACAATCCAAAAAGAGACAAAGACAAGGCAAGACATGGGATGACTAATTGTAGAATGAGAGAAGAAGAATTCCCAGAAGTGCAGGACATTGTTTGAACAGCTTTCCTTATAATTAACTTCAATTTTGCCTACAGTAGTTAAAATCCATGACACCGTCTTGCTCCATCCCTACTGACTAATGAGAAGAATCAAGTCCTCTTCTCTCCATATTGTCCATTTACATAGCAGACAGCTAGCCTGCCCCTCAGACTTATTTTTCAATATAACACAAGCACAACCCTCTTAACCTTCTATCCGATTCCTGTCCGGGCCCTTCTGAATACTATGTTCTGTTGATGACACTTCTGGCAAGAGTTCAGGTTTCAAGGGACAGAGCATGCTGCCTCCATACATGGCTTCATATTGTTGGTCGACCATGTGGTAAAACAAAAGAACAAAATGAGAATACGCAGCACAACAGATTTCAGCTCCTTTCTAATGAGTCACGAATTCATTTCTAATGCCACAATCAATTAATGTGAATTCCCAACGGGGTCCCCGCCATGTGTTTTGTTGTGCAAGATTAATGGTGAATATAAAATTATGTTTCCACCTTGGGACATCCCTATGAATCTGTAGAAAACCCATCTAACAATTGCCCATAAATATTCAGAGATTTGATGTATCACTAAGTCTTTTGTTACAGGAATTTATTATCATAAACATTTTTCCTCAGGCACTTTTTATGGCTGGCAGCACTCAGAGTACATTCTACAACTGTACAGCATGACACTCATCTTTGGTCTTATCATCTGTGATGTTATTTGAAAGTCTACCATATCAGAGGATAGGCAAGTATAAAATCCTAATGCCTCTTTGAACCTTTCATTCAAGGGTCTTTCCTAAAGGCTGGGAGACATGAAAATGTGAAAGCCCCATTTTACAGAGAGAGAAACTGAAGCCAGAAAGATTAAGGCCCAGATTTAAAAAAATAAACTCAAATTTTGTAAGTCTCTTGCTGCAAGAGTTCTTGATAAAAAGTAGAACAAGGGTCCCCAACGCAGTGCCCACGGGTGCCATGGCGCCCGCCTACTGGCCGCCGGACAAGCAGCCACTGAAATGTCGCCAAGAAGCGGCAACGTCAAGAAGCGCTACCACCGAAATGCCGCTGAATTTCGATGGCGATGCCTGTCGATGACGCCTCTCGACGTTGCCGCTTCACGAATTTCGGCGGCATTTCAGCGGCGACACCTCTTGACGTTGCCGCTTCACGGCTGCATTTCGGCGTCTGCTTGTCCAGCGGCCACGGTCCTTGGCGGCTAGTCGTCTGGCACCCGCCCCACAGAAAAGGTTGGGGACCACTGAAGTAGAATATGTGTGTGCGTTTGTGCATGGACATAGAGATAGTCGTACATATGAGGAATGCCATGTATTGGCATATAGGAACAGGAGATTGCTCATAAATATGTAGGTTCAATAAAGTTGTTGTTACACTGCAAACTGGCTTCCTCGCTGTGCAGTTTTTAACACCTCCATGTTTGGTTCCCCAAGTGTAGATATCCAGGGCCTGATTTTCAGAGGTACTAAGCACGTGCAGCTCTCGGCTTTCATTGGAATTGTAAAAGCTCAGCACCTAAAATTAGCTTCTATGGTAGGTGTCTAAAGTTGGGGATCCAGATATTTTGAAAATTTGGGCCTAAGTGACTTTTCCAATGCTTCATGGTGTGTCAGTACTAGACCCTGGCCCAGAACCCAGGAGTCCCGTTTCCCGGGTCCCTGCTCTAGTCATTCAGTTGACAAAATCCCATTGCACAAGACTCTGGCTACTCTGCCAACTTACACAAGACAGAAGCAAGCGTTCCCTGAAACAAACAAGCTGCAAAAAGAAATCAAATCATCTATTCACTTTCAAAAAGCCATATATAATATTTCTGTCTGGGGGGCTGGCTGTGGCCTCGATCGTTAAGGTGCCCCAAACATTTTCACCCTAACGACAGTATAATAGAGGAATTCAGAATAGACAATTATACTATGAAAGCCCAAGCCAGAATCAGGTATTTTGACATTAATCAGATCTATAAGGTAGCAGATCAGATTTGAATAATTGGCCTGGTATATGGTAATTCTTTCAAAGGCAGACAGCTCTATCCAAAAATCATTTCTCTAGGGTGCAGATTAGATTTCTAGTCTCTCACAGCTATTTTTTTCCCTATTTCATAACCAACGTAGCACAGAGCTGCTGTCTCCTCGGAATTTATCCAGGGCAAGGATCAGCCTGACAAAAAATGGATGCAAGATGGGGTAGTTTAAGGAACAATTTTCTTCCTTGCCTGCGAATATCCTGCCTTTTGAGCAGCTCAGTCCAGAGCCATTATTTTAGCAGCGCTTGGTTGTGTGTGAATTATGATACTGATCTCCTTTTAATGGCTTGTGTTGTCTGCAAAATTGCTGAAGCTTAATATGTGCTTATCCGTTACACCGCACTTCAGAGGTCACCTAGGAATCAATAGGTTGTGCTGCTTTCATAGACAACTTTCACTGTACCACGGCTGAAGGCTGCTTGTTCTCTTTCCCTCATACCCACATATATACAAACACACATATAGGGAGATGACTGAAAACCACATACACACATTCTTTCTCTCTCGCTCTTTGGTTTTCATGCAATGCAATAATCCCCTGGTTTAATACTTTCCAGCAACAGGAGGTGCTGCCGACCACTTGCTTTTCCTTTACCCAGCAATCAGCAATTAGACTTTGGGGGCGGAAGGGGGGGGGGAGTTGGAATAATTTGTTCAATTGCTGATTAGGTTCCAATCAACAGAGAATCAAAATAAAACAATGGAGCTGGTTTTGATCCATTGGCCGTGAGCTGTTTTCTCTAATGCTACGGATAACGCCTCTCATCTCATCTCCCTTCCTTTTATTTGTTTTTAACTGCATGAGCCGCAAGGAATAAGGGCGTGAGCTGATGCCTGTTAACGTCAATGGGAGCACATCCGTTGCCTTCAGTGGGCGTTGGATCAACCGCCTGACACTGCTGAATGTCACCGTTTGCTTCCGGCAGCTTGCCATGCTGCTCTTCATTCTAGGGAACCGCAACAGTCCCAGCGTGCTTCTTCCTGCAGAGGGGGAGCAGCTCAGATAGGCCTTGCTATTGAAAACAGCCCAAGCACACAATGACCAGGACCCCCTCCAATAACTTAGAAACAGGTGTAGGTGAGGACGTACATAAGAACGGCCAGACTGGGTCAGACCAAAGGTCCATCTAGCCCAGTATCCTGTCTACCGACAGTGGCCGTGCCAGGTGCCCCAGAGGGAGTGAACCTAACAGGTAATGATCAAGTGATCTCTCAGTTTCCCCTTTTCAGGAAGGAGCAGATGTATTAGAAGGATAATCCCATGACCAGCACCCTGCTGCTTTGCACACCCAGGGCTAGAGCTTGCCAAGAGCTACTGACACCTCTTGGGAAGGTGGGAGGAATCAGTGAGGTAGAGGCAATTCTGCCTGCTCAAAGGAGGACATTTTTCAACACCAGGGGTCTTTTGCATGGAAATGAAGGGGCCTAGGAGTCCATGTGCCCCCGAAGTGGCAATTCACTGTGTCATCACCGTGGCAACCATTGCTCAGTATTACTGCTCCATGTTATTATTCCATATCCTGAGGCCCTGCCTCTGATTTCACTCGGTCTTTACTCAGGTAAAGCTCCCTGTGACATCAGTGTCCCCAGGAAAGGGGCGCGTTGGCCCGCACTGAAGAGCCAACTCCATCCTGTTGTTGTGTTATTTTTAACCTGTTGTCAACCCCTGAAGGCTTGGCATGCTGATCTTCGCACAGGAGACGTGGCTGCTCTTCTGAGAACTTAATTAATGCCAGCACTGAATTGTAAAGCACAGCAGGAGTGTATCACAAGGGAAAACAGAGCCGCAAGGCCTGGCTGCTGCATTCCACCTTTTGGCCTATGGCGAAGTAGCCACCAGCCAAGACAGTAGTTAAGATGCAGGGTTCCTGGTCAACAGCGGCGTATTATCGCCTAGGCCGACAAGGCCTAGGCCTAGGGCGGCAAATTTGCAGGGGCGGCAAATTTGAGCACCCACAGAGAAGCTCCCCTCCCCGCCCCCCCCTACTCCAGCTCGCCTCCGGCTCCTCCGCGAGCGCGCCACCGCGTCCTGTTTCTCTCCCCTCCCTCCCAGCGCTTGTGCTGCGAAACAGCTGTTTCGCGGGGCAGGGAGGTAGGGGGGAGGAGGGGGAACGCAGCGCGCTGGGGGAAGAGGCGGGGCTGGGGTGGGGATTTGGGGAAGGGATCCAATAGGGGCAGGGAAGGGGTGGAGTTGGGGCGAGACTTTGGGGAAGGGGTTGGAATGGGGGCGGGGAAAGGGTGGGGTTGGGGCGGGGCCAGGGGCGGGTGGGCGGCAATTATTTCAGGGCCTAGGGGCGGCAAAATCATTAATCCGCCACTGCTGGTCAATGTCTCTTTCATTTAAATGTTCTTGAAAAAACAGGCCTGAGATATGCAGGAGGATCAGTTCATCGGCTGTTTCCAGCACAGTCGCGGATACCCCAAGGTTCAGCCCATTATAACAGAGATAGAGGGCTTGGATTTGGAGTTGTCAGGATCCAGGGTCTTGGTTCAAACTCCTCCGCAGGTCTGCGACTCAGATGCGACACACCCTGGCATGAACCCTTAGCATTCTCACTGCCCCAAAGGCAACAGCAGCGTGCGTGTCTATAGCTCCTTTCATCCAAGGATTTCAAAGCACCCATTTCCCACGGGGGGACTAGAGCATGGTGAGGTGGAGTGCCTTGCACAGGCGCACTCAGAGAGCCAGTGGCACCGCTGGGAGTAGCCCCCAGGGTTCCTAGTATTGTCTCCAACCGCCTAGACCAAAGTTTTGTTTCTCCAGGGAGCGATTTTCCGCTCAGAGCAGCAGCAGACGCTTTAATGAAGAACTGCCACGAGCGCTAACACATAGGGTGAGATCGGCGGTCTATTGCACTTGCTCCAAGATTTTTTTTCCCCCCTTTCTTTTTTTGGAGTACAGGGCAGAACTAATTTGGGAGTTCAGCTTACAAGACCTGGCAATTACTGTTCTCCTGCATGACTGCAGCTATGATGTCTTGATGCTACTCGCTAATAGATGATGCTGATGATGAGAAATGGGATTGGATCTTTGTCTGCAAATTTAATAAGAATCACCTGACCTATAAAATGCCCTTCTGTGTGAATCTCATGCCGGCACAGTGGACTCTCTGCCTCTCCTCTCCCCTTCAGCCCAAGTGACATTTAAAATGAGGCCTGTAATAGAAAGCGATTGCCCAGAAATTAATTGCAGAGAAAAAATTGATTTTTTTTTTTTATTCCATAAAGAAGAAACGAGTTTATTACCGGGGTTTGGGAGGTTCAAACTCCCTGGTGGTCACTTTCACAAAGCTGTCAGGTGGCTCCGGTAACTGCACATTTACCAAGGTGTTTAAAGGGCATAAGCCACAATAGACGGATTTAATTTTTGTGATGGGGCCACGGGAAGAAATTGAGCTCTAAGTTTTCAACGTGCCAATTTAACCCAAATGAAGTTTCTTTGCAAGGGATCCTCTGAGTTTTACAGAGTGCGCACCAGATGCCACTAGTCGAGATGCTTCTCCTTCCTTTTAGTGATCGATCCTTGGGTTTCAGTGGAGCTTGACATGGCTCCACCTCTGGCAGGTTTGGGATCCCTCCGAGGAACACGGAGCAACAGCTCGTGTTTAGCACTCAGCGAGCCTTCAGAGGCCTAGCTCTGATAAACACCTACAAATCTGGGTGGTTTTCTGAACCTTCCGGCTCTCCAAAGCTGGATGTCTCAATGACTGTTTGAGATCTAAGTGTGTTTTGTTTCTGACTAGACCAGAGGTTACGCTTAGATCTCAAAGCCCTTTGCTAAGGAGAGTAATCATTATAGAAGGGGAACCGAGGTACAAGGAGGGGATGCGTCTTGCCTGCGGTTAATGGCAGGGCAGAGAGTAGAACATGGATCTCCTGACTCAGAGGCCTGTGTGCTGCCCACTGAAGCTTGCTCCCCCACCAGCTTCATCCTATGGCGTTTCAGTGCTTCTGAGCCCACCCAAGCCCAGCAGTGCATGAACAGGAAAACCAATGGGAGGATGGAACATGTGATCAGGTGCCACCTGCTATCCTATCAAATACAGTCAACACACTACGCAGAACCCAGACTCACTTCTCTCACCCCTTCCTACGATGGGCCTAAACAGCCAAACACCGTAAAGCTCAGCTCAGACCTTCTCCCCCAACTCAGGTTCCTCCCCCTGCACTGCTCAGCCCGTGCCCTAGATCTTCTCTCTCTAGAGAGCTGTTCCTCCCGCCTTTATGTCCAAGTGAGTCAGCAGAACCCCCAGGAGGATCAACACCAGCTACCAGGGTGGGGTGTTTCAGACTGCCTCTCTCACATTCTAGCTTGTCTTACTCCATTGGCAATATCAGGAGAGAGAATGAGGAAACTCAGGGCTCACAGCTGTAAGTGGTGAGCAACTACAACAACATTCCATTAGCTGCCTGTTAATTGTTACCTAGGGAACTGCGGCAGGGGTGTTTGTATCCTAGTTCCACACACAGCAGAGAGAGCTTGCAGCAGGCCTCCTCCAAAGGGAAAACTGCAGAAATGAGCTGGCAACAGTCGGCAAACACTCGAAAACAACCTCTTTGAAGGTGTCTGAAGAGCAAGTCATAAAGGCAGGCAGTTAGGAGGGCTTGCTGCAGGGTGGGCGGGGGATGAGAGAGTGACATGTTAGGGTCAGGAAATGGCTGGGTGAGTTTGCTAACAGCAGGAAGCTATAGAGAGGATGGATTTCCCAGTGGTTAGAGCATTAGGACTTGGGAGACCCCGGTTCAAGTCCCTGCTCTGCCCCAGGCACTGTCTGCACACGTTAGAAGAGGCAATTGGAAGCCAAATGGTCAATGTACCTGATAGCCACTGCCCCAGATTTGGGTGTGTAACAGTAGCCCCCAGAGAAATCAGAGAGCCACTGTGCTAGGCACAGTACAAAGACATAGTAAGAGACAGGCCCTGCCCCAAGGATCTTCCATCCGCAGCATCTGATCCAGTGTCCAATGAGATCAATGAAAAGATGCCCATTGATTGCAGCAGCCTGTAGATCAGGGCTCTCGATAGCAAAGTATTCCACAGAGGGGAAATCGAGGCACAGAGAAATTGAAGGACTTGCCCAAAGGAATCTGTGGCAGAACCAAAAATTGAACCTAGTTCTCCCGAGTCCCAGTCCAAAGCCTCAGCCATAAGACGAACCTGTCTCTCTAACAGGCAGCCAGATACAATGGTGAGGGTCACATTCGAAAGGGGGAAGGAAGCTTTGTCTGCTATAGCCCCTTTCCTCGATCCGTTTCCTCTGTTAAGAACGCAGGCTCTTTTCTGACACTGTGGCTGCGAGGCAATCCACACACTTGGCTAATGACAGTCAGGGACTCTCTGCACAGCCCGGGGTGCGTGTTGTCGTGCACATTCCCATCTTTTGTTCAAACCCGAATGACAAGCCCTGTATGTAGGGACGAGCGTTTGCACCATCAGTGGATGTGAAAGCCGGGGCAGATCCAGGTGGCTCGGGCAGATTGGAGCCTATGCTACTGCCACAACAACACAGCCCCTTGTGTCAGCAAGTTAAGATGCAGAATTTTCTTGCCAGCCTCCATGTGTTTTAGCGACTTCATCTATCAATCTGTCCATGAAGCCATCACGGCAAGAGAAACAGAAAGCTAACAACTAACCTCACAGCAGCCTGAATAATTCAACATGCGCTGCAACCTTTAGAACCAGACTCAGGAATTTATTATTTGGCACTCCCGGTTTATTCCCACAGACAATTCTCTTGCTGGCCAAACAGGCATTTCGAAATGCTGATGGGCCTAATTTATAAACTAACCAGGCCCCTATGTCGGAGGCGAGATGGAAACTACACAGCAGCTCGTCAGAAGGGGCAGTTAATTGAAGCTGTCCCAGGTAATGCATGGGGTAGTGCTTGGAGCAGGCACGCCACGTGTTTCTTTTCCCAACTCTGCCACTGCCGGAGGAGTGGCATTGAGCATGTCCCGTCTTCTCTGTGCCTCAGTTTCCTCACCTCTAATATGGTGCTTCACCCCCCAAAGGGGTTGTGAGGCCCCCAGTGTTTGTAATGGCGCCATGAGATAACTAGCCTTTTCAGAAGGAAGGCGACTCCCTTTCACACAAAATTTGGAGGGAAGGCACTAGCCCAAGTCTCTCCGGAACCTGTCGTCTTGTGCTGGGCCTGTGCGTCTTTGCGGCAGTTCTTCGCTCCCCGAAGCATGCTCAGTCCACTCGACCAAATCGCCTCCCCTTGTCACCATGCACATAGCTCGGCGGAGCTACTAGTGGCAGCTTCTTTAGAGTCTGCGCTCCCTTCTCCGCGGTAGATGGCGTTCAGGAAGATGCAGGGCTGTCCAGAGGTTTTCTAGGACCAGTGAAAGTGGCTATTGTTATTTTGCACTGGAAATGGCTCCCAGCACGCGTCTCTTCATGTGGAGCTCTTGACAGGTTTCCCTGGTCCCAAGGAGGCTAGAAACCCAGGAGCTTTAGGGGAAGTCACAAATGCAAATGGCCAAATCCAGCTTCACTGGTTACATTTCCAACGTTGCATCTGGGGGGCAAAGGGCCAGAGGCTGAACAGCCTTTATATTTGTGGTGCTCTGACGCTGGAGTAAGGCAATGTGAAGCCGTGTCTCCGGCCCCAAAGGCTGGCCCTGTCCCTTCTTCTCCCGTCCCCCAAACGCCACCTTTAAAGCCCCGCCTCACAGTAGCCCTTCCTGCAGCTGAGTGGGTCAGGATGTGGGTCCTGCTGAAGCCCAGCACCTGACCTCTATGTGCTGTTTGCTGGGCACGTGCCTCTCTGTTCAGCTGCTGGGCAGTCCATGCAGAAGATGTCCCCCTATGGCAGCTGCAGGTGCACCAGGAGGTTGGCAGATTATTTGTGGCTGCTAGCCATCTCATTGCACCCACACGGGGCTCTTTGGATTTGCACATTCTGCAAATGCTGAGAGCAATCCGCCCCCAGGGGCAGTGCACAGACACAAATCTGCTTCCTACATGAGGCAGTTATCTGAAAACTGCAACAACCCCCCTCCCCCCCAACTTAGAGAAAACGAATTAATTACTTTTGTTGATGGAAGCCAGATCCAGAATTTCCCTTGGAAAGAAAACAAATCAAAGCCCAACAGGGAGGAATCTATGCTTGAGAGTTGTATGCAAATGTCCCGTGTCACATTATACAGAATTAATGCTTCAGCTTGTCTGTGCAGATGAAAAGGTTTTAGCTGAAAGAATCAATTAAGTTTCTTTGCAGACAGTCTAATCTAACCCTAGGGGAACTTTAGAGGGAGCTTATCCCCTTCCCTTTATTGATGGCAACAGTAAATCTCAGACTCATTATGGTATTGATCTTTAAAATATGGGTTTTCTATAACTCAAATGATATTTTAAAAAGGATTGTGTCCAGCTGGAAATCATATAACTTAAAAATATTAATCATCTGTGTTACAAATGTCACCTCGGCTCATTATAAGGGACTTATTTTTAACTATCATATTTACTTTTCACCATCTCTGTTTTCTTTCTGGATTTCTCTCACTATGAACAGTAAAACTTAAGTGGTTGGTTTCACTTTTGTGCTAGTCATTGTCACCGAAGGACCTTCCTCTTCCTCTCCATACACAGATTTGGGTCTGATCTCTCTTCTGTTAATGTAATTTCATTGAATTCAGTGGATTTTAGTGAGGGTTGGCAATTTATTATTTTCCACCCAAAAAGTTCCAACAAAAATGACTTTTTTGCCATTTTTCTTCAATGTCTTTTAGATTTTTGTCAAAATAAACCCTAAAAATTTTCAGTTTTGTTTGTTGGTTTTGGTTGGTTGGTTGGTTTGGTTTTTTGGTTTTGATTTTTTTTACAAAAATCTGAAAATTATCGATAAAAATGGACCCTTTCAATAGACATTCCCTTTTAGTTGGAAAGGCCATTTTCCTTCAAAAAGATGTTTTGGTGGAAAATTTTCAACCAGCTAGAGGGGATTTACTCCCAATTTATACAAACGTAGTTAGGAGCAAAACCAGAGCCTTTGGTTTTGAGTTTCCTTTGTATTTTCAAAAGTCATTATTTGCTATCATCTGTGGCATGATGCCCATTCCGTCTCTCCTCCTTTGACACTGTTGGCAAAGATCAAAAATTAATGTGGGTAAAAAACCGTCGATTCAGTGGCCTCTTGAGTACATGCATAGACCAAAGTCAGCAGGGACATGATGTCAGACTTTCCCTGGAAAACAGTAGGGAGGCATGTCTCAGTTTCTTGCACTTGGTGTGAATCAGGGGAGGATTTGACTCCAAGTCCCTGGCCTCCAGAGACTGGCAGGGGTCCAGAGACCTTAAAAATGCCCAGCGGTCAGAAAGGAAACGCAATCCTGTTGTATCTATCCAGACCAGGTGTAAGGGGAAGGCAGGTGCCCCAGGCGCCATCTTGATCTGGAAATACCTTGGAAGAATCAGACATTTTATTCTGATTTATGGAGCACAGTGTTTTGTCTGAGCTGGGTCAGACAACCAGGGCCAATTAACGCCCCCCCCCCCCCCCGAATAAGCTGTAATGAAGCTGATATGCATTTGCTCTAAAAAAACGCATGCCCTGGTGATTAACAGCCCTTCATGGCATGTTATTTTCTAGGCCACTGCTTGTAAGAAAGGGACATGGGCTAGTGTCAGAGGAGACGGGACAGGCTGTTCCATATGCTGCGATGTCCCCTCCAGCCAATAAAGCCCAAGGTCTAAGGCATGCATCAGCACTGACCCCCAGCTGTAATGTCGGGTGACAGCAGCCTCTCTCTCTCTCTCTGGGCACCTTTCTCCTTTCCCTGTGCACGTCGTTGTGTTTTAAACTAAGTTATAAAGAGAAGGAGAGAGCGCTTGGCCAAGGGATAAGGGATAGGACACCAACCCTCGATGAGAAATATTCATAGGCTCCAGCAGATCTGGCTGTTGCCACCCTCTGCTGGTTGGATGATAACAGACCTGCTCATGTCCACACCACTTGCTTTTTGCTGACTGAGGGAGCGCGTCTGCTTCTGGTGTTTCTGCAGCCACCCCGTGCCAGGTGTGTGGTTAGCTGTGCACTGCATTGCGGGGCAGGACACATCAGTGCCCTGATGGATCATGGCACAGGCTTCTCAGATGGCCCCGTGTCCTGTTCTGATACTGCAGCTTGGAGTCAGGTCACGGGGCTCCCCTGGGCTTCTGTATTATTATTAATACTGACCGGAAGCTTGCCCAGCTGCTTTCTCACTTGTTCTGGGGGTGGGGGGGGTGGAGAACAGCTCCTGCCATTTCCCAATGCGGAGCATCACTTCTGTTTGCAACCAGCCTTCCCTGGAGTCAGCACTGGCGAGATCGTACCCCAGCATGCGGGTAGGGAGCGCTGCTCCATCTAAGGGGCCAGTGTTCAGATCAGATGCAAAACAGCTCTCAGATACTACAATGGTGGACGCTACAGAAATCCCTGCAATAGACAAACTGAAGGGTTTGACAAGTCATGGTTGCTAGTGATTCCATGGCACTTTGTACAGGGGTAGCAGTGTTAGCCTGGGTGGCCTGGCTGAATTCAAGGACTGGGTAACTAATGCCATTCTACCTACTTAAACCCAGCCCCCGGGTGTCACTTGGATATGATATAAACATCATTCTGGGATTTATTAGCAGTAGTGTAGTAAGCAAGACACGAGAAGTAATTCTTCCACTCTACTCGGCGCTGATTAGGCCTCAACTGGAGTATTGTGTCCAGTTCTGGGCACCACATTTCAGGAAAGAGGTGGCCAAATTGGAGAAAGTCCAGAGAAGAGCAACAAAAATGATTAAAGGTCTAGAGAACATGACGTACGAGGGAAGATTGAAAAAATTGGGTTTGTTTAGTCTGAAGAAGAGAAGACTGAGAGGGGACATGGTAACAGTTTTCAAGTACATAAAAGGTTGCTACAAGGAGGAGGGAGAAAAAATGTTCTCCTTAACCTCTGAGGATAGGACAAGAAGTAATGGGCTTAAATTGCAGCAAAGGAGGTCTAGGTTGGACATAAGGAAAAACTTCCTAACTGTCAGAGTGGTTAAGCACTGGAATAAATTGCCTAGGGAGGTTGTGGAATCTCCATCATTGGAGATTTTTAAGAGCAGGTTGGACAAACACCTGTCAGGGATGGTCTAGATAATACTTAGTCCTGCCTTGAGTGCAGGGGACTGGCCTAGATGGCCTCTCGAGGTCCCTTCCAGTCCTATGATTCCATGATTCTATGATTCCTTGTGCTAAAGCAATGGGTGGGGTGGCAAGTACCAGCACATCATGCAGTCCACCCAGCAGTGACTGCACTCCAAGTGGCTGGGAAGTGATCCCCAGACACAGCAAACACCCATCCGTCTGCTGAAACGTCCTCCTGCCCTGGCAGCACTTTCTGCCTCACAGGGCAAATTTCACCAGCTCCTGGGTCTGTAAACAAGACACGGTGGCTGGGACTGCGCCGTGTGAAAGGCCCTGCCCCTTGTGCACTCATTCACATCAGTGCACATAGAGGGTAAAATGCTACCATTCAGATTTCAGGTTCGGCTCAAGGTTGGGGTGAAGGTGTGAGTTATTTTTATGAGCCAAACTGCTCAGTTTGTCCCTGACAGAGGGTGCATTGGAAATTGCTGAGGACAGAGTAATCTATAAAGACTATAAACCTGAGCATGCTAATAGGAAGTAGGAGCTCATACTCTGACGCAATGGACCAAATCAATCGCCGGTTTAACTGCAATGGAGCCTGTCTTGAATGCTGCCAAAATTGCCCTTTTTGAAAATGGAAAACCCGAGACTGTGCTGCAATGTTTGGATTTGAGGAAGCTGAGGACAAAAGCCAGAGGAAGTGTAACAACGGGGTTTCGTCAATGACACAGTACACCCTCGCCAGGCATCCGCAAATAATGTATTTTTAATTATGAAAAAAAAAAAAGAATTTGGTTTTTGTTCCCAGATGCGCAACTCACCCTGAGTATTCTGCAGGGGCCAGCCTCTGCCAGAAGTGAATGGGATTAGAAAATGCTATTGACAAACTGTGCTTTGGATTTTCAACTGCCAAGCTGAGGGTTGCAGCTCAGAAATATTAAAGGAGAGAGCCTGATTTACCTTCCAGGAGATGATAAAAAGCAATTGAAGATGGAGACAAACCCGTCAGCTGGAACTTTGCTTTAGCAACATCACTGCATCAGCACAACTGCGTCAGCCAGTTCTTCCATGCTCTAGTGTGAGCCGGGGATCTGCCATGTGAAAAGCAGAAGTGCACATAAAGTCGACAGCTTCGGCTTTTAAGGTACTGGCCTGGGACTCAAGAGATCTGGGCTCAGTTCCTGCCTCTGCCTCAGATGCACTTGGGCCAGGCCCTTAATCTTTCTGTGGCTCAACTCCCCATCTGTAAGATGGGGATAATAGCACTGCCCTTCTCTCACCCATTGTCTGTCTCCGCTATTCGGCTTGTAAGCTTTTCGAAGCATTCTGTGTCTGTACAGGGCCTGGCACAATGGGCTCCCAATTTCAGCCAGAGCCCTGGACTGATGTAATGTGAAAAACGAATAAGGAGACTCATTGAATCTGGTAAGGGGCAGGAGAGCTTGCAAGTGTTTAAGAACATAAGAACGACCATATTGGGTCAGACCAATGAGCCATCTAGCCCAGTGTCCTTTCTCTGACAGAGGCCAGTACCAGAGCTTCAGGGGGGCTTACAGAACAGGGCACTTGGAATGACCCACCCTGGTCTTCCCCTCCCGGCTCCTGGCTGTCAGAGGTTTAGGGTTGCCCTTAGCATGGGGTTGCATCTTTGACCATCTTGACTAATAGCCATTGATGGACCTATCCATTAACTTATCTCGTTCTTTTTTGAACCCAGTTATACTTTTGGCCCTCGCAATGTCCTATGGCAAGGAGTTCCACAGGTTAGTTGTATGTTCTGTAAAAAGTACTTCCTCTTGTTTGTGGTAAACCTGCTGCCTATTAATTTCATAGGGTTACGCCTGGTTTTTGTATTGTGGGAAAGGGTAAATGACACTTCTCTAGTCACTTTATCCACATTGTTTATGTTTTTATAGACCTCAATCATATCCCCCCCCCCTTAGTTTCTAATCTTGCTCCAAATGTTTTGTGCGAGGCAGCTCCAAGTTCTCCCCACCAGCCCCGAGTAATGTCCCAGGAGAGACAGAGTGAATGCATCTTGTTTATTCAGTGTCGCTGCCGAATAAATTACATTACAGACACAGAACTATGCATACAGCATTTTAATGTGTATTGTGAATAATGTCAGGCCCTCCCGGAGGGAATTGGAAGTGGATCTTGCTTGGCCTGGTTCTGCGGTTGTGAGGCCTCTCCAGCGTACAGTCACTTAATGCGGACTGACATCGCCCGGCTGATGAAGAGCTCAAAGCCGAGGTTTTCAAGAGTGACCAGTGACTTGGGGGCGCTCAACCTGAGAGGCCTTAAAGGAGCCTGATTTTCAGAGGGCAGGTTCTCCGCACCTCAGCCCAGGTCCTGGTGTCAAATTGGGTCTGGGGGCCTCACTTTTGTTAAGCTCAGCCCAGATGTGAAAGTAGGCCAGTACAGGCCAGTATGGCCTACTGGTAAGAAGTGGCTGCCAGTACCAGCCCGTACACAGCCATACACAGCTTTAACGTTGCTGTCCCTTCCCCCCCTCCCCCAGGGCTGCCGATGGAGGGGAGCAAGAGGGGCAGCTGCCCCAGGGCCCAGCAATTTTAAAAGATCCCAGGGCTCCCGGCCACCACCATCACTATCGTGGCAGCAGCCGGAGCCCCAGGCAGCATGGGCCGGGCTGCATGGAAGGGCTGGCTGGGGGAGGCTGACCCCAGCCCCGCCCCTTCTGCCCAAGACCACGCCCCTTCCTCCCAAGGTCCCACCACTTCCGGGGGCCCAGAGCCGGGCCCCCATACCAGTAAGTCTTATGTTACTTTCACCCCTGGCTCAGCCTCAGTCTTTTAGCTTCACTTCCTAGTACTGTATGCGCCCATTGTTCCATTCTTTGAGCTCTGTGGGTCAGGGGCTGTGTCTTCCCATACGTCTGTACAGCACCCAGCACCTCTTGGGCGCTACTAATAACACAGTCTCAAAAGCCAATGAAGCAAAGCGTGGGGGAACGGAAGCATCACACAAGCAAAGTGCTCGGGGTGGTGATTGGCGCGTGGCTCCTGGGTCCCATGCAGAGCTCGCTTTCCATGATGAACCAAAGAACCAGCAGTTTTGACTCACAGCTCCTACGTGTCTCAATGGAAGCCAGGCTTCGGCGGGGCCTCGCGGACCAGCTCAGGGAGGATAAACGGCTTGCGGGAGGTGGAGGACTGAAGAATCCCAGCTGTCATCACTGGCAGAGGAGGTCCTTGTAAGCAAAGCCAAGGAGACAGATCCCCAGGTGCCCTGCACCTCGGGCTGTCATTTGCACCGGTGCAAAGTGAGCGTGCTTGAAAGGTGCAGCCGTGCAAAGTGAGCGTTGGGCGCTCAGGCACATACCTGAGGTGCAGGACAGTGGAGAACCTGGCCCAAGAAGGTTCCGTTTGCTCTGGTGCGGGAGAAGGAGCCAGGGGCGAGATAAAGCGTGGCTGGGGGGCAGGGAGTTTGACGTGGTCAGAGCAATAGATCAGGAGCTGGGGTCTGTATGGACTGGGGGGTGAGAACTGACAGGAGCCGAAGGATGACGTCCTTTGCTCTGGGGACAGAAAGAAGAAGTGATGGGGGCAGAGGGCTGACGTGCACAGGAGAAGGTGGGACAGCACATGGTGTGGAAGAGGGCGAGCCTAGCATCACAATCAGAGAGGCAGGAAGATGGGTAGGAGTTAGGGGGAGGGTAGACAACAACATGGAGCGTGAGAGCTTGACAAAGAGCCACTGGAAGGAGGAGAGGCGTGGGCTGGGAGACTAGCTGGCAGGAACTAAATTATTCATCCTTGCGACCCACGTTAATTTAACTCCATCCATCCGGCAGTCATTTCACGGGCTCATGCAGAATGCGGCCTGCATAAATATTTCTGGTGCATACTCGGGAGTTAATTTAGCAACTAACCCTCTTGATTGGCGGGTTAGACACCCCCCAGCCAGCCCCTGGCAGAGATACTGGATCGCTCAGGGCAGTGGTAATGCTGCTTCCAATCCAGTCCAATTCAAAGCCTGTGTTGCAGTCGGCTGGCTTTTCAGCGGCCTCGCTGAACTGAGGCTAAGAGGCCTCAGGCTGGTCCCCAGTAGACGGGTGTTCACGTCCCAAAGCCCACGGACAGAAGGGGCATCTCGGGTGGCAGACTCAGCAGAGAGGCCAGGGCTGGGTGGGAAGGGTGTGGGAATGTCTCTCGCACCCCAGGGCATTGTTCCTCCAAGGCAGGGTAGGAGGATGTGGAAGTTTGCCCTGGTGCCACCACCAAGGCTGCGGATGTGATAGCGAGGCAGTGCGGTCTAGTTGTGTGAGCGTAGGGTTGGAAGTCAGGACACCTGAGCTGTAATCCCAGCTCCGGTACAGGCTCACTATTTACCTTGGGTAAATCTGTATCTCCCTTTCCCTGTCTGAGAAATGGCAAGAACAATTACCGACCTTGTGACGGAATACTAAACCCATCGAATGATCTGCTCCAGCTCTCAGGGAAGCCAATCACTTCCATGGGCAATGGAGAGTGTCCATATAAGGTTAGTTACCCAGAAGCACCATCCACCCACTCCCATGGCCACAAGAAGTGAGGGTCATAAACTGGTGAGAGGAAAGATACGGGTTACAATAATCAGCTCTCAGAGTTGCTCAGCAAGGCAGGTTCATATCTCCATGGCTCAATGCAGCCAGGCTCTTGGCTTTGTTTTGTTTTGTGTGCTTGTTTCTAAGTATTTATTGGAAGTATTTAGTGTTAATAAATGAACATAGAATTTGAAGCCTATCAAGGGGCTGGAGAGAGGATGAGGCATGGTTACTATGATTACTATTTATGGAGCAGGACCCCAGCATGCTAGGCACTGTACAATCACAGAACAAAAAGATGGTCCCTGGGCCAAAAATGACTTCAATGCGATCCCTCAAGTGCCCCAGACAGGCCATAGATATTTGGGGACCACTGGGATGAAGAATACTAGCTGCAATAAGACTGACTACTCAGAGATCCCCCGACAGCCACTGAGTTCTTGCCCCGCTATGCGAGCTGGCCCTAAGTAATCGGAAACCCCACCCCACCCCCAATGGACTAACGGAGGATGCTCATTGCTCTGATGGTCACTACCAGAGCCAGTGTGCACTGCTCAAAAGTCATCAGAAACCTTCCCTAAATAGAGTAATACCAGACGGACAGCTTCCACATGGAGGGAAGATATCACAATCCCAGGGGTACGCAGTCCACTAAAGCTAGGAAAAATGTACTACAAACCGGATACTGAGGATTAGAGATTGTCCAAACCAGACCTCCAAGAAACATAACCTCTGGCACCCCCAATTCGTTCCCCATGAATAATGCAGGCCCTTGATGTCAACAGCTGGGTTAAATATTTATCAAGAGTTTGAGTTTCTGCCATGATGCATCTGTGACTCACAGCAAAAGGAAACATCCTATGAATCATTTATATATTAGTAACTTGTTAAAATACACAGAGTTCGTGGATGCTCTAAATCTGAAATAGCTTGTTCTCAGTCTCCCCTGGGTCTTCCAAGAGCCGAGTCTGGAGCCAGCTCCAGGAAGGGAAGCTGTTAATGCTGCTAGATTCATGTGCAGCCATGTTAAGCTTGTGAGGTGCCATGAAGAATTTTGCAATTTGCCATGACCCCCCGGCACTCCCATAGAAACCCTGCATTCTGATCAGTTGGCCGTAAAGAGAGAATGAGGCTAAGAGCACAGATCTGAACTATGCATGTGGGTCAGAGCTATCTGGAGACTATTTCAGTTCTGAGCTCTGGAGGTCACAAGCAGAAACTCACAAACATAGAAGCATAGGACTGGAAGGAACCTCGAGAGGTCGTCTAGTCCAATCCCCTGCACTGAGGCAGGACGAAGTATGATCTAGACCATCCCTGACTGGTGATTGTCTAACCTGCTCTTAAGAACCTCCAATGATGGAGATTCCACAAGGCATGATAAAAACTTGACTCTACTTTTTAAAACCGTGAAAGAAGCTGGGATTCAGTTCAGCTTTGGGGCCAGGTGATGATGAGCTAAGGGGGCGTGGTGGATAGTCAAGCCAGGAAGAAAGGAATGTGAGCAAAGGGATTTAATGCCCCCCAGTCCCAAAATAAAGCTAGAAAGGGGAGAACTTCCTATGGCTCTAAGTCCAAACCCACCTGACCTCCTAGCTCTCTCCTTGCTGCTGGTTTATATTCTCCCCCTCTGAGAAATAGTATGTTGCAAACAAGACTTTCTAACGTTCCCCCAGCACACTTCTGTCTTCCCATTGAGACGAACAGCCTACGTTCCTAAGCTAGGAGGCAGAAGTCTAGATGGCTATTCATTGTATGAGTCCAGAACTGGTTGCTGGGGCTCCTGGCTACCTTGGAATAAAGTTTTAACTCCTCCCTTGCCTGGCGTCATACAGATGTCCTCCACATCCCATCCCACGCCAGAAGGCTGGTCTTATAAAGCACAAGACTGGAAATCAGGAGACCTAGTTTCTGTTCCTGGCTCTGTCCCTGACCCTGTGTGTGACCTGGGGGTCAAGTCACTTATCATCTTTGTACCTCCATTTCCCTACCTTTTAAATGGGGATAATATTTCTCTGCTTCTCGAGGGGTGGGGGGGTGAGCCTTAATTCACTAGTGATTGGAACGTGGTCTGGGATCCTTGGACGGAAGGGACTAAAGAGGTGCAAGGTATTGTCTTATCCTCACCCCACTAGGAATCTCTCTCCATATATCTATAGCTGATCTGATTAACAGAAGCAAACAAATCCCACAGCTAATTTTATCTCCAAGGCAGACTATTATTAAGGTGTCATTACTCTCCGAAAATTTTGATCTTGCCCAGCCCACGATATATAAACGCTCTATATACTCAACTGTATGATTTATGGTTTGCCATCAAGAGACAATAGAAAAATAATTCAGTAGTGTCACTTTTTGTTCCTTTTAAAAAGCTTGCTGCTATTAATGTTTACCTGATATGAGACTTGCAATCAAAATGGGATCGGCGAGGTAGGAAAATCACAATCTTCATTTGACAAAGATGAATTACTGTACCTTCAAACACTGTCCCCCTAGCAGGACTGGAAAACCATCGAAAGGGTGGCTCCGAAACCGACAGAAAGGAGATCACTTTCTATTACGTGTTACAGGGTAATTTCTACAGAACCCTATTACATTTCTATAAAAACCCACTAGTTTCATTCCTAAATAAACCCTATAGGACTTTTCCATATGGACTGCAAATGTTTTGTCCACCTCTAATCAGGAAGATTCATTCCTAGGTTCAGTTTTGAAGCTTCCTGGTTGGATAAATGGCACAGAGATCAGATCTTCATAGCAAAAGCAGATCCTCCAGTTCAGAAAGGATAAAAGAAATTGCATTTATTTGTCCTCTCCCTGCTTTCAGAAAAGAGGCCCCAAACCCCTCCAAAAACCCTAAACAAAAAAACCCCTCCCACACAAGAAAGGTTATTATAAACTACTTCCATGCTTTCTGGGGGGATTATTCTTTGTCCTATGCCTCAGGTTGTCCTGTTCCTAATTTTCCAAGATTGGAGAGAAAGACAGAAGGCTTCAGTGAAAGAAGGAGGAAAACAAGAATGCACTCCCTTTCCCATTTCATTCAGAGCTCATTCTCTCACACACTTATACCACACAAACCAAGGAAACCCAGAACAGGAAAGAAATTAAAATCTTCTCTAAGGGAAAAAGAAACATAAAATCCCAACAGTCTCTTAAAGGGCAAGCCACCCCGTTACAATAAGAACTGCCCTGAATCTTCACCCAGGACTCAGGTCAGACCCAATCTCAGACACCTTTTTGAGGTACAAAAGTCTTAGCAATTTTCCCCGGGATTTTTCATTTTTGCACATCTTCTCTTCCAGTTCACAGGTAGGATCAAGGGACCAAAACACAAGGAGAAAGGCTTTTTGCGAGGTGTTTCCAGCCAGAAATGGGAACATCTCACAAGAAAAGATTATCCCGATGAGGGTCCCAATTCAATCTTGCAAACTCAGAACTTTGGGATCAGATTTGGGGATGTCTCCATGGGAAACAGAACCCCAGCGTGATCCCACTTTCCCCCCTGTATTCCAGGAGCAACAAGTGATGTAGCAGGCAGGCTGAGAGACCAGTGCAACATGCTGAGGCTGTGCTGTGTCTCTTTCAGCTTCCAGGCCCCTTGCATTCCAGATCCTTCACCAATCTAGGTCCCTCCTGAAACCCGATCTTCTTTGTACTCATCATATTTCACGGCCCTCTAGAGGTACTGGGATGGCATTCACTGTCCTGCACAGAGCTGCATCCCATAATACTATTGAATACCCTCCCCTAGGATTGCTGAGTCTTGCATTCTAATGCAGCGGTACCCACCACTAATAACCGCATTCGTGCTGCCACTTCAGGCTATTCTGAGTTCCGCTTGCCACTCTAGATTCCCCCGAGACCATGAAGCCTCTTGCGCTGTCCTAGTGCTGGCTGCTTCCAGTGCCAGCGGACGTGCTCTAGGTCAGTCACAAGATCAAGGTTTGGAGGTTCCCAAGCACCACTGCACTTAGAACATGTAGCAGAATGGGAGAGCCCAGGCAATAGTCTACAGCGGCCCAGACAGCTGCAGACTAGTGAACAGAACCAAAATACACTCGATTGCAAAACCCAGCCCAAGGTACCGGCTCCTAGCACCTGTGAAAAGGGAATGCATGCAGGGCCCAACCGGCAGGGTTGTGGGTCTGGTGTCTGTGGTTGATGTATTGCCGGCATTTGTACCTGGCACCAGGGAAGTGACTTCCAGAATGCCGCATATTATCTGACTTTAATTCTGTAATTGTTATTGAATCTGCTCCCAGAGACCCGTCTCTTTGTTGGGCGCTGCCTTCTTTTGAGTAATACATCATCATCATCAGCGGGCTTGGCTCTGGATGATGCATTTTGCCAGCACCTCATTAAAGCAATAACTCGCTCTGGTGAGGGATGAGCGCAATACATCATCCAGAGCAGACGAGCAAGTGTTACTAACGAGGAGGAGAGGCACCCCCGGCAGAGCAGGACGGGGAGAGAAGAGGCACTTTAATTACAGGACGGGGAGGGATGCCAGAACTGAAGGGCTGGCAAAGCACAGCGCTAGGAACTATGTTATTGTCAGGTTAATGGCATGCACTGTTTGGGGAGTTCAGGGATTTTATCTGGTGGCCAGCAGGAGTCTGGCTCGAAGAGTGTGGCACATGGACTATACCATAGTGTCTGATCTGCCGCACAGTAGGTGCCACATACATACTAGTTCGTTTGGGTACAGACTCCTTACAAACACAAACGAATTAAGCCTCAGAACTCGTTATGGGCCCCATGCACAAGGCACAAGGAGATGGCATGGCTTGCTCAGCATCCCTCTTGAGTGCACGGCGGCACTGGGAATAGAACCCAGGCGTCCTGGTTCTCATTCTGCTGCCCTACACCGCAACCCGGCCTCCTTGTCGCCGCGCAGTAAGTAACTAGAACCGGACTGCGCTGGTGTCCGCACCCGCCACAACGGAACGGGATGTTCCTCCAAACTCCGCGGGCTCTTCCGACACTCATGCACAGGAGATGGTGTGAGGCTAATGGCGAGGGGTAGCCCAGTGGCCTGGCTACCGTGCCACATGTGGGACCCTCCTGGGGCGTGATGTGCCAGGCCCTGCACCCCCAGGAGGAAGTGCTCACCCAGAGGTGAAAGTAAGCCGGTACGGGCCAGTACGGAGGACCGGTAAGAAAAGGAGACTGGCTGAGGGAGGGAGAAGCCTGCCCCCTGCATAAGAAAGGTTTAAACTCAGCTGTTCCCTGCGCCCCTGGGGTTAGGAGCCGTTTCTGGCATGCTTGTTAATTTCACTCACAGTTGCTGGGGGGGGAGGAGAGAGGAGAGGAGGGGAGAGGAGGGGAGGGGAAGGGTGTGTGTGACCATGGCAGGGGCAGTTCTTTTCTGCCCCCGGGATGAGGGGATCTCCTATACACAAAAAATACAATCAAAATCAGGAACCATTTCCAAGTTCAAATCTATCCCATTCCCTCCCCAGAGGATCATGGTTGTGATGTCCAAACTGCTTGCAGCTCCTCTTTGAAATGTTACTGTTTAAAAAAAAAAAAACACAAAAAACATGGAGAACATGGTGGGAAGATGTGTCATGATGATCAGGGTTTATTTTGGGCAAAGCAATTTTGCTAAAGCAACTAAAGATTCACAGGGAAAGCAAATAGCCCCCATAGACAAAACCACACAGGGACTGGAGGGGAAAACTGGATATTCAGGGAAATTATTGTGCCTCCTTTGAAAGAAATAGTAGTTTTCATTCCACCCTCTTTATATATTGATTTAAACACCTGAAATGTCCTTAGGACATTGTAGGCAGGACAAAACAAAAAGAGATCTGAGATTGCGCCCTGAGTGCAGAGGCTGAAATTGACAAAACTTTCTCTAAATATCTTGTATATCTCATGAAGGCTATTCCAGTTGTCCTTCATTCACCCCTGCCTTCCCCTACTACTAGCCACCCATTGGTGTGCCCCCTGCACTCTTTTATGTGCCTGGAAGGGAGATTAAAAAATCCTTGCTATCTGACTTGCTAGGAAATAGGGAGGATCTAGGGAAAGCGGGGCACTGGTGGGCATGGGGCAACGCAGTCCCTTGCCCCCCTGGCTCCCTCCCTGGCTGGCTGGCTATGGTTTTTGCCTTGGTTACTTACTCCTTGGCAGACCCAGCCCAGCGGCATCTGCTGGCTCTCTGCAGGCAGCAGCAGCCCACAGGGGCCGGTTGCTGGGGTCGCTGCGGGTCGGCGGCAGGGTGCAGCTGCATTGTTTGTGACACATTCATACACATACATACTGTATGTATTACTATCCCGTGGGGAGGGCGCCGGTGCCCTTTTGAGGGGTGGGGGGACAGGGGAGACAGTATTTCTGCTGCTCACACCTCAGGAACTTCTGTAAGAGGCAAGGTCTGGCTGGGCACTGCCAGCGCATCTGTGGGCACCCAGCTTTTGGGTTACTGCTTAATGGTGTCCCCAGGAAAACTTCCAGCCTCAGCAGCTGCTGTTCTCTCTTCCAGGCTGTGGGAGGGAGCCGCCCGGGAGACAGGGGAGGAGACGGAGGTCTGGGGGGCATGCGGCAGCAACAACACAAGCAATAGGGGGTGGCAGGTGGGGGCTGCAGCTCCAACGGGAACCACTACCCACAGCAAAGCCGCCCCAGCCCCCGGCTCAGTCCTGGCATGTGGAAGGTGTGAGTGGGCCAGCCCAGCGGGGGCAAGAAAGGGGCATCCATGGGAAGGACTGGATGGAGCACAGCATCCTTATAGCAACTCCCACACTGGGCCATACAGCTGCTCTCGCTGCTCTCCCTGTTGTCGTGCCATGCCTCGAGATGAATGTGCTGCACGTCGGCCCTTTCCAAGCCACAATTTCACATATGGCATGGGATTCCACTGAGTAGAAGGAGGTCCCACGCATGAAATGAATAGCAGGTCCGCCACATGACGAGTGGTAAGTGCAGTACGTTTCACTGTAATGATGTTGTTCATCACACTGAATCCCCTTTCGCAGTCAGCATTGCTTGCAGCAAGGGTGTCCACTGCAAGGATGAGTTTTTTAAGTTTACCAGGAATGTTTTTTCCTCCAAAAGCCTTGAATTCAACAAATCCCTCAGTTGATCAGCCAATGCTCTTCTTTCCTTTTCTCCAAAATGGGGATTCTCTGGATTCTCTTGCCATTTTTCGGGATTCAAAACTGACAAATTGTTAATTAAGTTCTTATAATTGGAAGACCTTTCTTCACGTGTGCTTTGATCGGCTTTGTTGGAGGCAGTTGTAAATAGCAAGCCCGTGCGATTACCATGTGGGGTAGCCACATGAATGTCTTCCTGGGAAAACAAAATCTTCTTGTCTTGCTTCACAGATCTAAATCTACTCTGATCCAGGTATATTCTAAATGTATATGTACAGTATGGATGGATCTCTCAAAAAAGATAGCTCTTCAGTGTAGGAGTTGGACCAACAAACAGCCCCCTGGGGAAGGACGGACTCCATTAAGCAGCACACATTAAGCAGAAGTTCCTGAGATGTGTTAGCCCAGAAACACTTGTCTCCCCCCTTCCCCCCACTCCTTAAAAGGGCACTGGCACCTTCCCCACAGGACAGTAATACATACAGTATGTATGTGTATGAATGTGTGTGTCACAAACAATGCAGCTGCAGCCTGCTGCCGACTGCCCCGACCCCAGCAACCGACCCCTACTATTGTATTATAGTAGTATTGGAGATCCCCTCATCCAGGGGGCAGAAAAGAACTGCCCCTGCCATGGTCACACACACCTTCCTCCCCCCCGCAACAACTGGGAGTGAAACTAACAAGGATGCCAGAAACGGCTCCTAACCCAGGGGGCTGAACTGCCCAGGGAACAGCTGAGTTTAACTATTCTTATGCAGGCAGCAGCAGCAGGCATCTCTCAGCCAGTCTCCCTGCTCACTGCAAGCTAGAGCCTAGAGGAGATCCCCTGCTGAGTGGGGAGTGGGGGAGGAACGCAGAGCCTTACTGTCTGCAGCCTGGCTGGAGGAGGAGGGAGGAGACGAGAAACCAAGGTGACAGTGAGTTTTCCCCTTCCACCTGCTTTTATTAGCTCTGGATTTAAGCTGTGCAGTCAAATGCTTGTATTTGTTGTGTATATTAGTATTGGAGATCCCCTCATCCCGGGGGCAGAAAAGAACTGCCCCTGCCATGGTCACACACACCCTTCCCACCGCAACAACTGTGAGTGAAATTAACAAGGATGCCAGAAACGGCTCCTAACCCCGGGGGCTGAACCGCTCAGGGAACAGCTGAGTTTAAACTGTTCTCATGCAGGAGGCAGGCTTCTCCCTCCCTCAGCCAGTCTCCCTGCTCCTTGCTGCAAGCTAGAGGGGAGACCCTGCAGCCGCTGCTGAGTGCCAGGCAGGGGGAAAGCACGGCCTAGCGTCGGCAGCCTGGCTGGAGGAGGAGGGAAGACATGGAGAAAAATGTGACAGTGAGTTTTCACTTTTTCAGGCTTAGTCCAATATTAAAGTTTTATTACAAACAGTATTTTTAATAGTAGTAGCAGCTTTATTTTCTATATCTATGTCATGCAATGGGAGGGATCCATGAAGTACGTAGGAGAGGTGGGTTGCTTGCTTGCGATTGGACCATATGGGTAAGAAATGTAAATTACTTTCACCCCTGCCCAAACCCCAGGGCTCCCAGCTGCCTCTGCAGCTGGTAGCTCTGGGGGTGAGTTAAAGGACCCGGGGCTCCTAGCTTCAGCCGGATCCCCGAGCCCTTTAAATCCTGATTTAAAAGCCCCGGGATTTAAAGGCCCCACCTCTTCTGGTAGAGGCCACGTCTCTTCCAGTTGAGGCCCCGCCCCCTCCGCAGGACTCTGGAGTACCGGTAAGTCCTTTAAGTTACTTTCACCCCTGTGGTCACCCCTCCCCCGCGGCATTACCATTAACAGGGCAGCCCCAGGAGATGAGTGAGCTGTGTATAGAGAATACAGGGAGCTGGTTTGCTGGGAGGTGGGGGGGTCAGTCCTCTCTCAGCCTGGGTCCTTACACTGGCACACCTCCTGAGAATGACCAAACAGGCTCTTTTTCTCTCTTCCTTCCCTGCTAGCAAGGAGCCAACTTTGGGAGGGATGGGAGGAAGCGTGGCCAGAGAGGAAGAGAATCAACACTCATATGTGAGCTACCAAGTGCTGGATGGACTGTGCTGCTGGCTGGGATGATTTAGTTGGGAATTGGTCCTGCTTTGAGCAGGGGGTTGGACTAGATACCTCCTGAGGTCCCCTCCAACCCTGATCTTCTATGAACTTCTACTCTTCTACTCTGCTCTGGTTAGGTCTCAGCTGGAGTATTGTGTCCAGTTCTGGGCACCGCATTTCAAGAAAGATGTGGAGAAATTGGAAAGGGTCCAGAGAAGAGCAACAAGAATGATTAAAGGTCTTGAGAACATGACCTATGAAGGAAGGCTGAAAGAATTGGGTTTGTTTAGTTTGGAAAAGAGAAGACTGAGAGGGGACATGATAGCAGTTTTCAGGTATCTAAAAGGGTGTCATAAGGAGGAGGGAGAAAACTTGTTCACCTTAGCCTCTGAGGATAGAACAAGAAGCAATGGGCTTAAACTGCAGCAAGGGAGGTCTAGGTTGGACATTAGGAAAAAGTTCCTAACTGTCAGGGTGGTTAAACACTGGAATAAATTGCCTAGGGAGGTTGTGGAATCTCCATCTCTGGAGATATTTAAGAGTAGGTTAGATAAATGTCTATCAGGGATGGTCTAGACAGTATTTGGTCCTGCCATGCGGGCAGGGGACTGGACTCGATGACCTCTCGAGGTCCCTTCCAGTCCTAGAATCTATGAATCTATGAACTCATGGCCATTTCCACCGGCGCTGCAGCCTGGGGCTCTGGGTGAGCCCCTCCTGCCAGTCACTGTAGATTTAAGGGGGCTCTCAGCTCTGCCCCAGTTTGGACCAGCGGGCTTTAGGGTTTCTCAATGGTGCTACGGGGTGGTCTTCTGCCTGCTGCAGAACCCTGCTGATGGCAGGACAAGCCATTGTGCCATCCCAGGTCAGGACCAGAGTCCGCTCTGCTCATTCACACTCAGTAATATTGTTAGCCTTAAGGAGACTTCCTGATCTCCATGGGAGCACAGGGCGCGGAGTACCATACTACTCACCAGGGGTAAAGGCAGCCCATTGTTAGCAACGCCTATTCCCAGCTCCTGCAGGTGGAAGGGGGATGTCCTCCTTTATTTTCCTAACGGAGGCCAGCAGGCTGTTTGAAACCACAGCTAATTCCACCTTGACTCTGACCCCCACACATCTGTAGTCAAAGACATTTTTCGTGTGGGTAAATCAGAGAGAAAGGAATCGAAATGTGTTCTCTATTATATTTTAACATGGGGATGATCCAAAGTGTGTGTGTGGGGGGAATCAATGGCCTTTCATCAGCATTGCTTTAGCTGCCATCATCACAAGGGGGTGGGAGGGGAGCTTTCAAACAAGAACATTTTGGAAGTCCCACCCCCCTCCTTTTTAATATTAAAAAAAAAAAAAAAAAACTAGTGTCCTAGAAGAAAAGTGTCCGAGTTTTGCTCTGCATGTGTCAGTCAAGATGACTGAAACATAATGAAGGAAAGAAGCAGCACGGAGGGAGGACAGCTGTTAAACAAGTGATCTGTCACCTAGAAAAGATTCCAGAGGCCAACGCTCACTGGGTGACACGAGCCGTCAGCTGCCAATTCATCCTAAAAATGCAACAAAGGGCCAAACTTTCTGAAAGTCTCAACTTCATTGAAAGAAACTCTCAAGATGAAAGAGACTTGCCCGATGTCCTGGAAAGCATGACCCATGGGACTACCGCAGATTCGGGCTGCAGGACCCATCTACCAGACACAGGAGCAGCGTGGCACCGGCTGGCTCAGTCCGGTGTCCCGTCGAGGAGGGCAGAGAGAGGATGGTGAACACAGGGGGGTGACAGCCTGGGGGCTCCTGCCTGCACTTTCTAAAAGCTGCCCGTGGCTGCTTTAAGTGACATTCTCCCAACGTCCTGGCATGGGCAGAGCACACAGCATGATGCTGTCTCTCCGGGGCCAGGCCTTCCTCTCTTTTAAGCCCATCCACTTTCTTGGAGCTGTGCAAGAGACAAACACTGTGGATGTGCCATGCTGCCCTCATGCCCTTGCACAGGGAGAATGAAGGCAGCATCCTATGGTGCTTCATTGTGAGGTGCCCACCTCCTTATCCAAAGGGGGGCACCTTGCATCTCTTCATCCCTGTGTGTGGCTCTCAGGACCATAATGGTCAGACTGAGACCAGCTGTGGCTGCACTGGGTCTCCTAACGCTGGATCCATTGGTCTTAGTCACCGTACTGCATGCTTCCAGTGTCCCCATCTCTGCATCTCTTGTAAGCAGTGGTTTGGGCTTGGCGCCAGACCTTTTCCGTCTCTCCGATGCCAGGCGATTTTCTTTATGAGGCTAGTTTCCTGTCTCGGTGCTTTCTCCTCACGCCCCCTTGTTGTTGTTTTTTCTAACCCAAGCAAGCCACGTGCTTTGTGGACTTATACACAGACAATGAAAAAACGCCTCCAAGGTTATATCTGATCGCCATGCCACCATGTGCCAGGAACAGCATGGGGTATTTGCTCTGTGAAGCCACACTCCCTGATGTCGTCTGGAACCTACATCTAAACAAAATGACATTTGCACCCTCAATCCCCTTCCCCTCCCAATATGAAGACACCAAGAAAACCCATGTCTGCGTAAAGTCCTGTTGAAGTCAAAGGAACTTACGCATTTGCTGCAAGCTGAAATGTGCTTAAGAATTTTGCAAACTCGGGGCCTCGGTCCCAAGCTATGAAAGGCCAGCGCATTTGTGGGTTTTTCTCCACCGCTGTAATGCTCTTTGAATGCCGATGTCTTGTTGTTGTGTGGGTATTAAATCAGCTTCCACAAAGATAATTGCTTTCTTGCTTTTCTTTTTTTTTTTAAATGAGCGCCAACTCAAAGTCGGGAGGGGAAAAAAACCCACCATAATCTGTCGAAGGTGCCACCAAGTTAATTGGGAGCAAGAGGGACATCGTCTTCAAAGCGTGATTTTAATCAGGCTGGAGCTCATTACGGGAGAAATGCCTGGCTGAAAACAGAGCTGCTCTCACTCAAAGAATAAATGAGGTTGGTGAGATCCAGGCCATTGCAACTGCAAAAGACATTTCAGACTCTCTCATGCATCACCCCTGTCTAAGCTGCTGCCTGACTGGCAGTTGCACTTTCAGAGCCTGTATTAACAATGTGACCCTGAGCCACAGCTCCCCTTAATGGCTGGCAGAGCGGAAAGATGCTCTTGTGACTGCCGCACTGGAGCAGCATTCAGTTTCCCACTTGCCCACAGGGTTTCTTGGGTGAGTCACTTCCTTTGTGTGACTCAGTTTCCCATCTGTGAAATGCGGGTAATCAGACTCCTTTCTGGCACTCTTTGCCTCTTTTATCGGTGTCGATTGTAAGCTCTTTGGGACGGGGACTGTCTCTTACGAGCACCCTGCATTTGGGTGAGTCGTCCTTAGGTGAGAGGTGTCACAAGGGTAAAGATGACTCATGTAACCAGGAGTCTGCGGGATCAGATGCTCACTAAGGAAATACACCCAGTAACGACACTGAGAGATGTGCCTGAGCAAGAACATCATTTTGTCCATAACACGGGCAGTAAGACCGGAAATTTTACAAGTGCCAAAAGCATAAGCTCTGGGAGTGAAGCTCAAGTCCCCAGAGAGGAGCTAGCAATCTCCAGTTCAAAACCTGCCTGGCTCTTGGATTCCTGCCTTGCTATAAAACAACCAGTGTTGTCTTAAAAGATGCCCAAGCCACCCCAAAGGAGCCAGAAGAGAAAGCGAAATGCTGTCCACATTCTCCACCAGGCAAACCTTTGAAAATACCATGGCTTTAATCATGAACTAAAAACCAAGGGTTTAGTCTAGGAACCACTTCTGCACTTTGGATCATGGAGGAAGATGAGGCGGGCAGAGAAGGGAGAGCTTTGGCTGGCGTGTGAGGTGTCGGGGATTTCTCACTCAGATGTGAATTGAAATGGTAGTTCTCTGTGGGTGTGGAAGCATATACAACAGGCCACAAATTAAGGCCCAGATTCTGAGCAGTGCTGAATGCTCCCAACTCTTGTGGACTTTAGCCGGCGCCAAGCGCACTCAGCCCTTGGAGAACTAGGCTGCCTAAGCAAATGGAGGCAGCAATGTGATTCTATTTACATTGACTTTGGAGCTGTGCCAATGTACCGCCAAGTCTAAACCACTCATCCAAAGGCACGCAAGAAGTGGCCAGGGCAGACACTGAACCAGGAACTTGGGTTCCTAGGCAGTGCCTAACCACAAGGTCACGCTTCCGCTTGTGGGACAACTGTTCAAGTGGTAAACCCATGTGCTCCTTGCTCCTTGCTTTAGGTTCAGAAACAGTTTGCTTTGGAGATCACAGTCGACATTTTAAACCAAATAGGGACTTCAAAGAGGAAATAGAAACCAAATAGAAACCAAAGTCGAGTTCCTGAGCCGCAGCTGCTACTTGCACTACAGTCGCATCTGGAGGTCCCCAACCAAGGATCAGAGCTCTGTTGTGGTAGGCGCTGTTCACACACAACAAACAATTAGCCTGGCCCCAAAGGGTTTACAATCAAAGTATAAGATACGAGACAACCAGTGGATTGACGGCTCAATTGGGTCAGAAATCCCCTCTTGCCCCACTCCAAGGAGAGCCCATCATCAGGGAGTGCATCATGGGGTACGTCTACACAGTCCGTGGCAACAAGGCTCAGACTCGGGCTTACACTATTGCCCTACAAATAGCTGTACAGCCATTGGAGCTCGGGCTCTGAACCGTGGTTGGGGGGCTGGGGAGAGAGGCTTCAGAGCCTGAGCTCCAGCCCAGGCCACAATCTCAAAGCACTGTCTACACAGAGCCCAAGTCTGTCAGGCCTGGCTGGGCGGCTCACTGCCACGGGCTGCAGAGGGCTGCAAAGGGGAGCCCTGGAGGTCTAGGATGATGAAGACTAACCCAACCTTCCCTGTACCGTAGGATGAAACATCAAACTTTGTTTTTAACTCACCTTTCAAACGAAACCCAAATCTGTTCCAAGGGTTGAAAAAAATGGTTGGCTTTTAAAGAAAACAGGGGGCGGGGAGGGCATTCACAAGCAGTGCAGACCCTACTCCATGACATCATTTCCACAAAGAGGCCCTAGAAATATGCTGATTGTGTAGCTTTGGCAGGGGAAAGACAAGACAGGGGAGAGAAAAGCTCCATCTTAATTTAAGCCGACTCGTAAATGCACAGCATGAGTCCCTGCACTCAGAAAGAAATGCACCATTTGTCTGACGTGATTATTCTTAAACAATTATATTATCACTAGATGAGATTATTTTAAATTAATCACACATGGAGCACTGTAATACCTCAGATACTGCCTGCGTTTTTATTAGTTTTCTGTCCTTCATCAAATCATTTATTTGCAATAACAGTGAAAGATTTATTAGGCAAGATTTTAGCATCGTGTTTTCCTTTTAACATCTCTTTTTTTTTTTTTCTTTCCGACAGACCATAAGCTCTTGTATTTAAAGCTAGATTGACGGTCAGATCATACGAAGCCTTCCTCCCAGCTTGGAAGCAATGCAGAGGGCCAGCACCCAGAGGGCCATCTTCAGGAGAGGACTTGAGTTTCAAAGACCCGTGCCAAGAGATGGCTGGATTTTGCAGATATAACATGACCAGGTCCAGCACTCAAGGGAGTCTGCGTCCATGTCGTCCATCCTAGATCATTTCTATCACTGCTAGGAATGGAAACGATCTGTTGGTCATGGAGCAAATTCTATCCTGTTCCGTTGGTGTAAATCCAAAGTAACTCAGCTGAGGGTCAGTGGAGTGACTCTGCATTGACACCAGTGCAATAGAGAGCAGAATATGGCCCAGTGAAAGTTAAGTTTCTGGTTTATATGGATGAAGTCATATGCCCTTTGCCTTTTCTGCACGGCTGCTAGATACACCTCGCCAGAGCAGTCTTTCCCGCTCCTCCTGCAAGTTCTTCAGCATAAAGGACCCTGGGTAAAATCTTCACAAGTGCCTTAACCTGAGTCCTATTTCCAGACGTGTCTTAGGCACTTAGGCTCAGCTCCCCAAAGGTGTCTAGGAACCTCCCACTGCGTCGAGGTGCAGAACCCAGGGAAGGGTATTATTGGAGTTGCTGGGTATAAATGACGGGGGCTGATCTCATTCAGAGTAAATAGGAACTTTTGCCCAAATTTCAAGTGGAATTTCATTGATCACGTCTCTTTCTCTCTCCGGAACCATAGGCTCTCAGCACCATATCTATACCTTAGAAGGGCCTTTTCCCGTCAAGGTAGCCACAGCCATTATCTCTTGGCTATTTGTGCAACGGTCTTCGAACATCTGCAGTTCGGCTGTCGAGCTGAAGGTGACTCGTTCCATCTCCTAAATGGAGCAGCCTGGGGCTCACTCATTCCTCGCTTTCCCATGGCTCGCAGAAAGCTTCACTTTCCTTCATCCTTGGTCAGCCTTGGCCAATGACCGCCGAGACAAGGCACGCATCGGTCCTCTCTCCTCGGCAGCATGCCAACCCTGCAAGGTGCCGGCCAATGATAGGAGTCATTCAGCATCATGGAGAGGAAGGATGGTCTAGTGGTTAAAGCACTGGGCCAGGTGTCAGGGGATTTGAGTTGAATTCTTAGCTTGACCACTGACTCCCTGTGGAAGCTTGGGCAAGTCCCCTCATCTTTCTATGCCCCAGTTCCCAGCTGTGCCCCCTCTGTCTGTCTTGTTTAGATGGTAAGCTCTTTGGGGTAGGGTCTGACTCTTATGTGTGTATATACAGGGCCTAGCACAATCCCCACCCCCTTTCCAAGAGAGCTCGCTAGATGCTATTGTCATACAAATGACCATGTGCGGGGGATCCAACCCAAAGTCTCCATGCTGGGCCCCATCTAGTTCATCTCCCATCCCCACCACTGGGGACATGGCTCCGCCCTTCTGCCATTTCCTATGTTCCCCCTCCACTTTCGTTCCTTTCCCGGTGCCCTCACCTGCCTTTTTGCCCCGCTGCGCAGTTCCGAGCCCGGCAACTGCTTTCCCACCTAGGCTATCGGAGGCAGCGAGGCTCCTTTTTCCTGGCAGGAGGAAACTGCGCCCGTTCTCCTCTGCACAGCAGCCTGGGAACAGACCTGGAGAGTAGAAACTTCTCACCTCGGTAACGTGTGAATTGCATCTGAAATGTCATTAATTAAAGCTGGCGGTTCCCAGCCTGTCCTCCTGCAGGTAAGTGACATTACTGAGAAGCCCATTGCTGCACTGGGGGAGAAGAGGGAGGGGCTGGAACTCACACAGCAACAAGGCATTAAAGAAAAACATTCGCCTCTGCCTTCTCCGGTGGGCAGCACATGGGCTCGTTCTCCCCAAATCCTGGACCCAGTGGCTGCCCTCTGTCACTGTTGGCTGCAGACAGTTCTGGTCAGAGCAGAGGTGGTCAGACACGACGTTTCTCACTGTGTTTAGATTGGGACTCAGGAGCTCTGGGTTCAGAAAATCACACAAGGGAGTTAGTAGCAATCTGCGCCTGTTTCCCAGCTGTAACATGGCTTTTTTCATGGCTATGTAGAGTGCAAGCTCTTTGGGTCAGGGACTCTCTCACTACATGGATGTACAGCACCTAGGACCCCAGGGCCCTGATCCCAGTTGAGGGCATTAGGCACTGCTGTAATATAAATAACAACAGTGCTTCATACTCAACAGTAGTAGCTGGAGTTGTAACAGGAGCTGGGAGACTAGAATGGTTCTCGCTCTAAGTGATGAAGGTTTCATGAGCCCCTGTGCTTACAACCTGGAGTATAAATACTACTACTTTTCACTCTGCATGCGCCTCTCATTCCAGACCCTCAATGACGCCCTTCGAGAAGTGGGTAAGTATTATCATCCCACTCTGCAGCTAGGCAAAGGGAGGGACACAGATGTTAAAAGCTCCACAGCAAATCACTAGGAGAATGGCGTACAGGAGCCGTTGTAGCAATGAGCCCCCCTGTCGTAACCACTAGACCATACTATGCTGCCTCCCGGAATGCACGACGGACCGGGAAATGAAGTCTCTCTCCGGGAACATAAATTAAGGAGTGTAAAAAATTCCATAACCCCAAACTAGGGGAAACAGCCTCAGTACTGAAAGCCTTATGGCCACAAAAGAAGCAAAAAGCCATTCTTCACTTCAGCGCATAACGCCGACCCAGTGCTGAGCGCTTGGACCCTGCCACCGCTCGTATTAATGCAGCGTGGAAAGCAGCGGAGCAAGCAAAAGTCCACCACTGCAGTGCTCAAGCCAAGTAAAGGAGAGAGACAGGCTTACGGTCCATTCAGTCCTATCTTGGCTGCAAAGAAGGTGGCAGCTGGTGGCCGTGATGAAACAGACTCGTGTGACGTGAACACCTCTCCATTAAGAGCTGGGCTGAGGACTGCCAAACTCATTTCACACCTGCCACCGAATAGCCACATTTTAGTCTCAAGGCTCCATGTTTAAAACCACAGGGCACAAGGTTGCCTGCAGCCTGAGTAGCAGCAGGGCTATCATTTGAATTTCATTGTATTGTTTTTATAGTGGTAGCAGAAGGACTTGGAGGGGCGGGGGGGGGGGGGGCGGTAAAGCTAATTCCACTTCTGCTGACCCAATGGCATGGCTAGAGAGATAAACCCCCTCATTTATCCAGGCAGTTCAGCCCTGAAACTTTTGTTACATTTTCACTTTAATTACATGTCCTACTAGAGGTGTTCTGCAATTATCTTCCTTTAATTTCCTGTAGCAACGTGCCCTCTAGACCCTGATAGCCTCCTGGCCAGCCGGGCTGGCCTAGATGGATTACAATTACACATACAGTATCTCTCTGTCACGCTTTCCCAGCTGGGTAGAAAATTAGCAAGGAAAAAATTTCTATAGCTGGGTTGTTGGTTTTCTTCCCTTGCTTATTAGACCTATGTGAGATTTTTTACATTGTGTCTCTGCGGGTCTTTTCTCTCAGAAACTTGTGGCAAATCTGTAGTAGGGATTTGTCACACCTGGGCTTTCACTGCATGACTTTCGCTCCTAATTAGGCTACAAACACATCTGACTCGCATCTTTTATCCAGGGTGGCAGCGACCATACGTAATTCCATTTTCCCTGCTGCGTCTTGGTCACAACCTGTGTAAAGCAGACCGTGATGGCTCTCCGTGCTGTGTAGAGAGACAGGAACTGAGTCGCTACCAACCATAGGTGTTTGCGCCAATGTTTTGTGTGATTGAATGGATTATTTTGTCCCCTTTAACTTCTGGAAAGTCTCTTCAGGATTAATTTATCTACCAGAACTTTTGGGGTCAGTTGCAGGACCCAATGGCTTCTTACAGCTCTCACTGAAACTCAGAACTCTTCACTTGGGCTCTGTGGCGCAGAATCAATAGCAAACCCTTGTGAGAGACAAGTAAATGTTTGGATCTGTGGGTTCTCTAGCTCCCTCAGCTCCTGACCTCCCGAATGTACAGTCAAGGAGGAGTCGGTTCATTCAGCTGAAGTTTGAAGCCTCACAAATACATCATGGCTTTGAAAATCCAACTCAAACTCAATGTCATTGTGACTTGTGGTGCTTCAAAGACACTACGGGCTGGGGGAGCGGGGAACAGGGTGAATAATGAACAGGCAGCGAGAGAGAAAGGAGCAGCAGAGGGCGAGAGGAAAAGCACTAATGACAAAATAAATACACCTAGTTTCTGAACTAGCCCAGCTTTTGCGGGGCCCTGGGGTAGAGTGTTTTATCCCACATGGAATCTATGGGTTGGAGAAACATATTTTTATTTTAGACCAGATCATCCTTTAAAAATGGGGTGAAATGATACATGTGGGGAAGCACCCCTGTAGCCACGGTGCTCTCGCTATTGGTATGGTCCAGCCTATCACATGCCTCCAAAGTCATCGTGATGGGGCACGGCCCTCCACCCCCCATCCTGATCAAGTGAGAGTCCCTGATCTTCACCTGAAGCCTAATGGAACCACTTTGAAGTTTAAAAGTCAAATCCAGGTAACGTTCTGTCTCCACAGCTCCAGGCTGAAGGTTTCCTCATTTCTACATGTGTTGGCGGCATACAAGAAGTGGGGATTTGAATGAGGGGAGGCTGGAGGCAGCAGGAAAAGGAAATTGGTCCTTCTGATTTAGGGTTGCCAGTGCCACCTGTCTGGGTTTTCCCCGGACAGTCCAGGTTTTGTTTTCTGTGTCCGGGTGCCATTTACGGTGGCCAGGTGCCCGGTTTTCGACTGGCAAGTCTGGTTGAAAAGGGGACATGGCAGTGTCCAGTCTGATGTACTAACTGGACACCAAAAGTCCGGTTACCACGGGGCAGGGAGAGGCGCCGGGTCATTAACCTGTGCCAGCCCTTGCTCAGCCGGGGCCAACTCTTACCTGCAGACGGGCTCCTTGTCAGGCTGCCGCAGCTCCCGTCCCAGCCCCAGAGCAGAGGGAGCCCAGCTGGGGGCGGGGGAGGTGGAAACGATCCAGCAAGCAATGGGGGAGAGGGGGAGAGGAGCAAGTGATGGGGGTGGGGCCTTGGGAGGAAGACACAGAGAAGGGGGCAGGGCCTGCTGGAAGAGGTGAAGAAGGGGCGGGGCCTCAAGGGAAGAGGTGGAGATGGGGCGGGGTCTTGGGGAAAGAGGCAGGACAGGGGGTGGGGCCTCGGGGTACCAATTACCAGCACTTAGAAAGGTGGCGACCCTATTCGGATTTCCGCAAGACCAGAAACTACCAGCTGTCTGAAATGTCACCTGCTCGACTGGAAAAAACATTTGCTGCCAGCCATGAATTGTGAACTTTCATTTGTTTCCTCACAGAGCTACAAGAAACAGAGACGTGTTGAGGCCTGGCTCCAATTCCCCCCAAAAGGAATGAAAAGGCTGTGGAAGAGTTAGAATCAGCCCCAGTCTCACCTTGTCCATTGAGTACCAGGGTATGATCTTCTCCAGCCTCGCACTGGCCATTTTAACACTGAGGAATGTCAGCCATTTTGCAGTCAACATTTGCCCTCTGCTGGCGGTTTCTGCACAATCCATCTTTCACTCTCAGGAAAGGGTCAAAGGGAGAACAAAGCATGTGTCCCTGTTGGGGGTACTGTTGGGCCAGGGAGGGAAATGGAGCAGTTGCTTTTTTAGGATTTATTTTCCTTGGTATTGCCAACCACGGGGCCAGATCCTCCATAAACCAGAGTAGCTCCGGGATCTGACCAGCGGTTTCCAGCCCGCTCCCAGGTCTAGGAATGTATCATCCCGGTCAGTGCACACTGTACTATTGGTAAAGCTTGGTTGCTACAGACTGAGCAAAAATCCCATACTATGTGTATATAAAGGTTCTCTTAAAAAATTCAGTCTGATACCCTCCGTGTTTTGTGAACTGCTTAAATGATGTGCAGATGACTGTGGTCTGGGGTCCTTTTTTCTTGATTAGCACCGAGTTCCCAGCCTACAGACCACCCTGCAGCTGAAGTGTCACTAAGCAGTCAGGCCACGAAGCCCGGCACTTATATAATTTATAAGATACTTGGAACCTTGCCAGGAGAGCCAATCAACTGGCAAAAATTTACATATTAATGAAATCTCATAAATAATACATGGCACCCCAAACAGAGCTGATGGTAGCTACTGGAACACCAACAGCATAAACTGTCTATTTAAATTACTTCCATTTTGCTTTTTTTTTTAACTTAGAAGAAAGGGCCTAACCCTGAGCCCCTGCTTAATTATATGTATAAACCACATTGGTGAATAATACATGAACTCCATTTACTGTCTCCATTATCAACTGTTGCAGAAAATGGAAATCCAGTGTATTTATAATTTGACTTGCGCAGGTTCATGACTGCCCCAAAACACGGTTTGTAGCGTAGAAAAATGTCATTTAATACCAATATGCTAAACGTGGCACCTGTAGCTCTATCTAGCTACAGAACTTATATGACCCCCTCACAATCTTTATTGTATTTATCCTCACCACACCTCTGCTTGATAGAAAAGTGTTATTGTTAATTATTAGTAATTTCCACGTGGGCACGGAGAAAGGTTCTACCTTAGCCCCAGCAAACCCATCACAGCCTGAGATCTTGTCAGATGTCCTGAACTAAGAGTTGATTCCTCGGCTAGGAGTCTTTCAAGGGAATTCCTGGGGTTAGGAAAGCGATGCTGGTGACTGCCATGGGGTCTCCCTAAAGCAGTGTCCTGGCACAGTGCCAGGCACAGATGTGCTGCTGAAGATACCTTTTGTGATGTATTGAAGTATTGGGAGCATAAGCTTTTGTGGGTAAGAACCTCACTTCTTGCATCTGAAGAAGTGAGGTTCTTACCCACGAAAGCTTATGCTCCCAATACTTCTGTTAGTCTTAAAGGTGCCACAGGACCCTCCGTTGCTTTTTACAGATTCAGACTAACACGGCTACCCCTCTGATATTTGTGATGTATTGTAAAGCCAAGTCCTGACTACTTGTGATCATTAACAATCTAGTGGCACCCCTTTCAAGCCCAGGGGTTCCCCACCACCACCAGTGTCCTGGCTGTATTTCAAATGGTTTATTAATTCTCTCCCTATTGTCTTACACCACGCAGTGATGTTCCTGTGTGCTGTTCAACTGAGCGCCCTCGTGGCATGCCTGCAGTTCACTGCGGGTGCTGTGATTCTCACAACGTTCTGGAAATGGCTTTGGGATCAGATACGTGAGTGTCAGGTCACTGATCAAATGCAGCCAAAAAGTGGAAATCTGGTTATTTCCTTGCATCACTTTGGAAGGAGGAACAACAGTGCCAAGGAAAATTCCTTCGTTCTATTTCTCTCCCAAGCTCTCCCATAAATACCTTTAAACATATTTCTCTCTATGCTGACCGTTAATAGGCTGGGGCTCATGACACTAACCTACTTCTCAGCCTAACGTGCCATCTCCTATTGCAATAGGAGCACCTCCAAACAGCTCTGTGCATCAGGCAGGGGACACCACATGTCCAAATTGTCTCAGCATAAGGCGGGAGCTTCTTGAATTGCCTGCAGCTCCCCCGGGGAGCCTCTGGGGGATGCATTTAGAGGCTGTATAAACATTTCCGCTTTAGCGCAGCTGCTGAGCAAACTCTTCACCTGAAAATATGTAACTCAGCCTGCACCCAACATAAGGCCACAGAATCTCACCCACCCACTCCTGTATCAAACCCCTAACCTATGTCAGAGCTACTGAAGTCCTCAAATCATGGTTTAAAGACTTCAAGGTGCAGAGAATCCTCCAGCAAGTGACCCATCCCCCATGCTGCAGAGGAAGGCAAAAAAAACCCAGGGCCTCTGCCAATCTGCCCTGGAGGAAAATTCCTTCCCGACCCCAAATATGGCGATCAGCTAAACCCTGAGCATGTGGGCAAGACTCACCAGCCAGACACCCAGAAAAGAATTCTCTATAGTAACTCAGATCTCACCCCATCTAACATCCCATCAAAGGCCGTTAGGCATATTTACCGCTAATAGTCAAAGATCAATTAATTGCCAAAATTAGGCCATCCCACCATACTATCCCCTCCATAAACTTATCAAGCTTAGTCTTGAAGCCAGATATGTCTTTTGCCCCCACTGCTCCCCTTGGAAGGCTGTTCCAGAACTTCACTCCTCTGATGGTTAGAAACCTTCATCTAATTGGGATGATTGCCTGGGATGATTGAGTTGGGGATTGGTCCTGCTTTGAGCAGGGGGTTGGACTAGATGACCTCCTGAGGTCCCTTCCAACCCTGATATTCTATGATTCTATTATTCTAATTTCAAGTCTAAACTTCCTGATGGCCAGTTTATATCCATTTGTTCTCGTGTCCACATTGGTACTGAGCTTAAATAATTCGTCTCCCTCCCTGGTATTTATCCCTCTGATATATTTATAGAGAGCAATCATATCTCCCCTCAGCCTTCTTTTGGTTAGGTTAAACAAGCCAAGCTCTTTGAGTCTCCTTTCATAAGACAGGTTTTCCATTCCTCGGATCATCCTAGTAGCCCTTCTCTGTACCTGTTCCAGTTTGAATTCATCCTTCTTAAACATGGGAGACCAGAACTGCACACAGTATTCCAGATGAGGTCTCACCAGTGCCTCGTATAATGGTACTAACACCTCCTTATCTCTACTGGAAATACCTCGCCTGATGCATCCCAAGACCGCATTAGAGGAGGGATGGTGGCTTTTTTTATTATACCAACAGTGAGGCACTAGAATAATGATAATACTTTGCATTTCGATAGCTCTTTACATCTGCGGTTCCCAAAGTGCTTTACAAACCAGTCTCACAACACACATGAAAACAGGCATGTGACTAGGCCAAGGTCAGTGTCAGAGCCAGGAACAGCACTCAGGAGACACGACTCCCCGTCCGCAGCCCTGACCTCTAAACGACTCTCCCTTGTGACAAGATTAACACTCTTCACCCTGTCAAAATACTACGGAGAAATGTGCAGCCCTTCCACGTGGCTCTCCGCTTAGTGAAATCACCAGCAAAGATTTTTCCTTTTTAAATTTATTTTTAATAAGAAAATGCCTGGAAGTTAGTTTGAAATTGTTAATATACCCTAGACAAGGAACCGCTCATGTCCGGGGGCTCTCACATAGCATAAAAGCACACTCCAGGTCCCACACAGATTGTTCTCTGCATAAAAAACACTATTTGTAAACCTAAAAACCGAAGCCAGATCCAAAGGTGCCATTGCCTCCAATCTCCATAAACCTTTACTGGGGTCTTGTACGCTGAGCTGTAACACGAGTGGATAAGTAGAGTCTAGGCAAAAATATCAATTAAGTTTATAGCTAGGAGTTCAGCTTCAGCTAATAGAACCAGCTCCTCACAACAGCATTAATCAGAAATGATTATGAACGTATCTCATCTAATTGTCTGCAGCACAGGCTGGCTAGAGGCAACGCATTGAGAACCAGCAGTAAATGTACATGTATTGTCACACAGGCCATGTGGCAAGTACCATGGGTAATAGCATTAGTCAGTGGCACTTGGCCTCTCCAGCTAGAAATCCACTAATTGTCATTATCCCTGGAACTCTTTGTTCTTTCCTGAGTAGCTGTTTATCTACTGTGGACTGTACCTCTAACAGAAGCAGTTGCTAGAGAGAAGATGATATAAAGATTGGAAAGGAACAGAGACATGGCTAAGGGTCTATTACTTCTTTTCCCAAGTAATGTTTCTTTCCTAGGTCTCCTGTTATCTTCATGGCTTACTTCTTTTCTCATCTCTTTTATATACGGTTGGTAACACACTAGAATCATTTACCCAGCAAGAATGGAGGATCTTCACATTTATCCTGATAAATGAGGTTTGGGGCAGATAAATGGGGGTCAGTGTGGCAGCTTGATTTAAATAGAATGTGAACTGCAGATGTGGGGGGTTGAGAGTCTCCAGAGGCAGATCTTTTGAAGGAACCCGTGTAAAACAAAATTTAATTAATAAATAAATAAATACATAAATAAGCTAGATGTCAATCTGGAGAGATTCCACTCAAGGCAAAATTATTTGAGAGGAGTTACTCTGAATTTACATCACAGTACATTTACGTCCTAACTGACATCAGGAATTGGCCCGTCCTGTGTGGAATCACAGCCCTTCTTCAGCGGGAGTTTATTAAAGAAAACAGCGACAACTACAGGCCAAACAAATAGCCTGCCACGCAGCTCGCGTTCCGGCTTTGTCTGGATCCAAACTGCAGGGGATTGATTGGAGATGAGCCTTTGACTTGGGCTCTTCTCTGCCTTTTATTAGTGAGCTTTTATATATATACATATACATATATATACATATATATATTATTTTATTATTATATTTTTTTCCATTCACCCTGCTCCTTCTGCACCTCCTGGTTCCAACAGGAACAGGACCAGAAGTGGGTGTTCCAGCAGTAGGTGTTCCAGAAGTGGGTGTTCCAGAATGCCAGGAGCCAGGCTGTCCCATCGCATTCCCAATCCCAAATCGCAGCAAGAATCTCATGCGAAATCCTGTCCTGGAAGGGCCAGGTGTCCTGACTCAAGAGATGCAGATAGTTTGGGGAAGGATCTGAAATTGTCTTTGGGACCATAGAGGTTCTATTGACTGGACCAGGGCTCTGACGAGGAGATATTTGCGTGTCTGCAGTACACTGTACCTTCTTACTTCCGTTCCCAGTGTACACATGATAATGCAGCTTCCCCATTTCCCCCTGGCAAGGAGCAAGCTAATAGATTAAAGAGTGGGCTCGCCATAGGTCCTGCTTCAGAACCCACTGCATATTTAGCTCCTGCTGATGTCTCCACGGTAAGGGACGCTCGCCTTCCACCCATCATTGTGCCACTCAAGGCAACAGCTTCAAAAGCAGCCGAGCAGCCAGTGTGTGCCAGAGGCAGGACAGAAACTGGGAGCGATTCTGCTAGCAAAGGGCTTTGACTTGCTCAGTGGCAGCTGTTAAAAGCCTGCTCTCTACCAGCAGTAACAGCTCTCCCTGTTGTGGCCTCTCACCAGAAATGAAGAACAACATAAATAACGGAGCTAGTGCTGGAAAACTGGTCGGAGGCCGGAGACGGAGCAGGCACGCGAGGGGCTTCAAGGTTAACCCACAACACTCCTGCTTACTAAACAAGCGGAGAAAACTGGTTACGAGTCCAAATTCTTAATGGAATAGACTTTGGCCCTGATCCTGCAATGAGCTCTCTGCAGGGACTCTTGCGTCCACAGGGAGTTTGGGGGGAGGGTCAAGGCCTTACAAATTACTGCTGGGATTTGTGGCACGTGGCACACGCAGTACAAGGCACTGCCACAAAAGAAGTGGTCACGTAACAACCAGTCCCGGGGCCTATGCTTTCAGATCAAGGCTGGCTGCCTCTCTGGAAGGCACGCCCACCACAGGTTATCAGGCTCCACCCCGGCATAAATGGGTGAGATTTAATCATCTGGGTTAGGCAGGAGGTCAGACTAGATGGATCTAACGGTCCCTTCTGGCTTTAATCTATAAACCGGCTCTAGGCGAGCAAGCAGAATTCAACCCTGCCTCACCCATCATCACCAGGATTCAGACGGCAAAATCGCTCTGCCTGCTGAGACATCGCTTGCTTTTCCCACTCCAGGTGGAGCTGGTGGTGCAGCAGTTAGAGGAAGCATCCTGGAACTCACCGAGTCGTGAGCCAGATGGGTCTGTCTGGCAGTGACAGGGAGCCTAGACAGAGAGCCCCATCATGCTGCTTTCACAGAGCACTTCAGAGTGTAACGGCCCCCAGAAGTGCACTACGGTGCTTGTAGATTAGCAAGTAAGGCAGAGTCTCCTAGTCAGAATGAGCTTTCACAGCCTTCCTGGGGGCTTTAGCGCTTTGATTATAGAGAAGCTGTTCAGTGCTTCAGATCCCGAGCATTTGACCCAGCTGATTAAACCCTGAGCACTGGATCTGGTTCAATTCCTCTCCTGAGTTGTTCTGGCACCTTTTCCTGAGTATCACCCCACACTCCAGCCCCAAGAAATTCCTGCTATGCAAAGCGGGAGGCTAATACAGGAGCTTCACCATTGATCTAGGATTGCCTCTTTATTTTCCCTTTAACTCCTTCCTCCTGTCCCCTTTTCAGCACTTTGCAACATCCTGGGCACATCACTTCAGGATTCCTAACCAGGCCTTTGGAATGATCAGAGACCAATGCCCCCCCTCCTTGCCCCTGACAATCATCCCAAGTTGGATTCTGAGCCACCCCGGAGGCAGGACTTGTTGGAGCTAGTCCAGGCTGCATAATGCAGACTTGATCCATGCCAAGAGCCGATGGAAAGAGCTGCTAGAGGGAGCCATTGCAGGCTATATGTTTTCTTGGTCCTACAAAAGCCAGAAACTATGCTCCATGTTCTGGAGCGCCATCTACGGGCACCTTAGCTATTGACATAGAGTGAGAGGTCCAGCACGCCTGTAACAATCAGTCCAGCAGATGGAAGTCTCATTCATTCAGCTGATCCGGGAGCAGCATCCCCTTTGCCGGTGAATAATGCAACTGACGACCTACCTCTAACACTGCCATGAGGAGCTGGCAGACAAGTTAGCTTAATGACGTCCATTGTCTGGTATGCCAAAACATGGCGGTTCCCTGTATCTTTTGACAGCCTGTTCCACTGTCTGAAACAGCCTGCACCAGAGGCCAGGTCCTTCGCCCTAGTTAATTACCTAAATTATTTAAATCTAAGGTTTGTGTTTCTCAGTCCATCACCTATTGCCTTTCAAATCGCAGCCCTGTCCTATGCTCACATTCACCTCAGCCAGATTATTAAAACATCCTCTTTACAGCACATCAGCTCACACGCACTTCACCTTCCAAATGTGAACGGTCATGGGATTGGGGCTGCCTGTGAAGGACATTGGTAATCTCACTGCCAGCACTTTAATGTTCAGGCAGAGAGAGAGAGTGTGTGTGTGTGCATGTGCATGCGCTCACACACAGATGTGCACACGTGTGCAGATGTGTGTGGGAAGCTCTGTCCATGCTCTGATGGAAGATCTAAGGATCAAATCAATTTTCTCTCTCTGCCGCTCACAGAAGAATGTCAAGAGAGACCGATTTTAAGCCACCCACCCTGGCTGGCACTTTTATGACTCAGCTGCGCATCTGTGGAGCTCAGCGACGCTGGGCCTGGGGAAGAGCTACCTGCCCTGAGCGGTGGGACTGGGAGGCATTCGGCCAAATCCTGCCGTCCTGGAGGGAGCAAAACTGTGGCTGATTTGGAGCATCACAGATTTTAGCCCCTGGTGTCTGTACAGCAGGATGCCTCCAGGAGCGCAGGGAGAGTACGCTGGGCGGTGAGACGTGCTGCCTCCTCTATGCCCAGTGTAACCAGGCACCAGTTCACACCCTGTGGGGGACCATGATTCCCAGCAGCAGTGACCCCCGTGTCATCTGGCCAGCAGGTGCTGACTGTTTCTTTCTGATGTGGCCCTGGCTACCCTGGTTGCATGCTAAGGAGACCCACAGACTCAAGCTGGGGCAGCCTGGGGCAGCCGGCTTCTTCAGCAGAGTCCCTCCCTAGGAGCACATGATACCAGCGCTCTGGGGGCTGCACTGGCTGCCTGTGGGGGTCCTAGAGAAGTAGTTTACCATGTTGGTTTTGGCCTAGGAAGCTCTAAAAGGCCTTCTTGGAAGATGCAGAAAATGCAGACGGCATGTTCACTCCAGCTGGAGCCCCCTCCGAACAACAGAGCACGTTCCCCATGAGGACACCCTGACTTTGGTCTCTGCTCCCCCATGATCTGAAATAGCCTGAGTCTGTTGAATATTGGGCACACTGCAAAGTCTGTCCATTACTGGGCTAAGGACAGGGCGGATGGCTGTGTGAAGTTGTATTTTCAGGTTGGGGATGTGGAGCAGCTCCTGGCTTTACTCTGAATTTGATTTTCTTAATATTTTTGGCAAAGGTGCCCAGGGCTGAGGACAAGGGCTTTTTTGGGTTGTTTCCCGCCCCCCCCCCCCCCATACCTTTACATCAATAACCAAATACCCAATAAAAATCAATCTTTCCCTATTGGGTTCCTGATGTTCACCAGCTTTATTCACGGTTGTATTTTCAAGACGCTCCCCAAAACCACCATAGATGCCCTGTGTATGCTTCTAATCCATCCCGACTTTCCCATGACAGGCCAAGAGGCTGCAAACATTTTGGTGAACACTAATAGCAGCAGCTGTTGCTGGCCTGTGGAGGTGTGGGGAGGGGGTAACAAGATTCCATCACACTGTTTTCCTTACCATGGTAAAACTTCTTTTGTCAGATGGAAGAAAAATTCCTATTAATAAGCACGCAAATAATCCCGTGTGTCACTTCCCCAGACAAGCCCGGAATTGCTAACGGGATCAATATTCCAAGCTGACTAATAGTATCAATGGCTTCTGGACGGTCTTATGGTTAAAGCTTTGGACTGGGGCTCAAGATGTTCAGTTTCTCATTCCGCCACAGGCTTTCTGGGTCACCCTGGGCAAGTCACCGGTCTCAGTACCCAGCCTTTGTCCTGTCTATTTAGACGTTAAGCTCTTTGAAGCACTATGTGTCTATACAGAGCCTATCACAAAGGGACCCTGATCTTGGCTGAGGCTTCTAATGGTATGTCTACAAGGCAGTTAAATACCTGTGGCTGGCCCGGGTCAGCTGACTCAGGCTGCAGGGTTATAACACTGCAGTGTAGATGTCCGGGCTTAGGCAGGAGCATGGGCTCTGAGATCCCCTGAGTGGGGAGGGTCCGACAGCCTGGGCTCTAGCCCCAGCCTAGAGGTCTACACTGCAGTTTCATAGCCCAGCTGCCCAAGCCAGCTGACACGGGCCAGCCACAGGTGTTTAATTGCCATGTTGACATACCTAGGTGTTGCCGTACTACCGATAACAACAGTCTGAGGTGAACAGCCATTGAAGAGAGTAGCCTCCTGAGGGAATTCTGGTAGGCCGGAACCCCTTGTTGAGGAGAGAGGATGTGCTCATGGGAATGCTACTAACATCCAGCTCTTCCAGGATGTCAGTGAACCTGAGCATTTCTATGGCTTCCTCACCGTTGCACCATCGCACAGGCCAGGCTAATGTCAATGCGAGCCAGGCCTAGAGACAGGAGGAGCTGAGTGGCTGCTAACCCACAAAGCAACTCCCCTAACACCCCTCGTAAGAGAGGCTCTTTCGCCTGATCCTGGGGCCTCTTCTTGTCTTTCTCTAAGGCACAGGGGCACCTTGGGCAGCATGATCCCTGGGGATGGGAGTTCCTGACCAAAGCACTTACTTGGATTTATCTATACTCAAGAGTTTTAAACAACAGGAGGGAGGGAGAGAAGGAGGAAGTGGGCATGGGAGAGAAAGAAGGGCAAGAATTTCTAACTCCGTCATCAAGAGCAGGTGTTGCCATCTCCTCACTCTATGATCATGAGCAGTTGGTAAAGCACTCTGTAGGCTTTTGAATTCAGGAGTTGTGATAGGCTGCAGTCAATCAATCCTAATCTCCTACAGCCCCTTGCATCTCAAAGCCTTTTTACATATAATTATTTCTTCCTACCCCTCCTGAATTCTTTGCTAGCATATGCAATACGTGCCACATGTTTGACACTTCAGGGTATAAAATAGGCTCATAATCAGCTATGGGGAAGCCAAATACCATGATGTGGGGGCATGGGAAATACCTAGATGGAGGCAAATATCACTCCCACTTTACAGCTGGGGAAACTGAGGCACAGATACAGTCTCCTCCAAGGGCACGCAATGAGTCAGTGGCAGGGACACACACTCAGACTCCAGCTGTAACTATAAGACAACGCCACTTTGTTTTCTCTGGATTACATTTCTGTCGTGAAACCAAAGGCTTTATTCTTCCCTTTCTCAGGAATGGCAGCAGAAATCTTACTACATTTGCATAAGACCGTTCAAGAAGTGAGTGATGCAATCCTCCTCTTTCTAGTCGTTCCACGTAAGACTGAACAGCCCCATGCGAGGCATACGCTATACCACTCATGCATGCGGAATGACTCATTTGGAACTATTTTTGCTGGACTCACATGAACCTACATATTTCCGAGTTGGTGCATTTTTATCTCTTGCTTTAAATAGCACAGAACAGAACAAAATGCCCCCCATGCTACCCAAGCAGGTGACAATTTCCCTTTCTTCTCTAGCAGATGTCTTCACTATTAATTATGGACCTTAAAAATGTATCATGAGTGAATTTGTTTCCTCTCTTCTGTCAAGGCAATTTCATGGACAAAGTAGCAAGAGCACTATCTTGTGTTTTAATGTCACTTCAGTTCAGGCAGTGCACTCAGAGGCTGCATTAAGTTAAACTGAGTTGCTTCTATATGAGATATTTGTAAATGAAGTGCTCTTTAGGAAGCATTGAAATTTAAATGGAATCTCCAAGGTCTCTGATATAGGAGAAGTCAAAGGGCTTAGTTAATAACACAAGGGAAATTGGGGATGGAGGATTCCTAAGGTCAATTGCTTTTTATAGTAATTCTCTTCTCATCTCTTCTCTTCCATGGAGGAGGGGAGGTTTGGGAGGGTTTCCCCCCCCCCCTTCATCAGTTTCCAAAATGTTGTTTCTTTATTACTATTTCAGCCTGGTAATTCAAGGACAAAACTGGAAGCCTTGGCTTCACAGTGCAGTCATTGCCAGCCAGACATGTCTCATGTCATCCGACCGTGCAGCAAGATGGAGCTGTCACTCTGGCTTGGGGAAAATTTCCATTCACTGACTAAGCTGTAGAAGGAGAAACTCAGGTTGTGATGCCACCATCATTAGAGCCTACTGTGGACTAAAAGGTACAGCCTTTTCACTGCACTGGGGGTTTGTTCTTTAAAATGTTCAGGAGACTAAATAACGGAACTTAGCCAAATGTGCTGTCTAAAGACAAACCAGTACGATACAAAAAGGAGACATGCACGCCCTCCTTCCAGGAAGTAAGCCTTATCTCAGAGATACACCCTCAGTCCCACTTCTGTTTATACTCTGGTTGTTTACCAGTTAAAAGCGCCCACTTAAAGGTTAAGTTTAACCCACTGGTGTAGGCCGGCTTTGCCCTTGGCCCCTCCCTATACTTTCCCATAGCTCGTTTTGAACCCTGCATTCCAAACATCGGTTAGCTATGAAAGCACGTCCTACGTGTACTTGGTACAAAGGATTCATGCATCTTTGCTTTGACAAGTTTCCGATTTTCTAATGCCAAAACTGACCTCAGCTTTGCAAAGTGTTGTGGGATACTTGACGTGGGTGAACAGGATTGTGGGAAGAGCATAATAGATTTAGTTAACGTACCTTCCCAGCACCCATCTATGTCATGTATATTACATTAATGCCATGTGCATCATACCTGTTAATGTGGTGTACTCTACACCTAACCCATATGAATTGGCTAACACTGCCTTCACCTTACGCTGGTATCCGAAGCAAACAGAAGAGAGGCTCATGATGCTGCTCCCTGTGGAGAACCCCAGGGCTGGGGGGAAATGTTTCCAACCCAACACATCCCTCCTGATGGCAAGGATGGGAGGGAGAGTTGTTCAGTGTCAGTGTCCGCCTGAAGTGTCACCTCTAAAGATGGTGTTTCTCTGGGGAACGACCTAGCGTCTTGCATCAGATCCGCAATGTGGCTGGGCCTGCGCTGCCATTTCCGGCGATGTTGATATCCAGCAGCTCCCAGGTCAACACCAGGCATTGTTTGTGTGCTGGCAAAAGCCACGCTATTAGGTGGCATAGGTACTGACTCCATGGGTGCTCCGGGGAAAAATTAGTGGGTGCTCTGCACCCACTGGCAGCCAAGCTCCCCTCTCCCCCACCCCACCTCCCCCACTGAGCGTGCCGCGTTCCTGCTCCTTTGCCTACCTCCCAGCGCTTCCTGCCTGGCCACCGCCAAACAGCTGTTTGGCAGCGTAGCAAGCTCTGGGAGGGAGGGGGAGCAGCAGGAATGTTGTGCTCTCAGGAGAAGAGGCGGGGAAGAGGTGGGGCCGGGGTGGGGAATTGGAGAAGGAGTCGGAATAGGGGCAGGGAGGGGGCAGAGTTGGGGCGGGCACTTTAGGGAAGGGGTTGGAATGGGGGCAGGGCGGGGCCTCATGGAAGGGGTGGAGTCGGGTGGGGCCGGGGGCAGAGGGGGGTTGAGCACCCACCGGCGGGAGCAGAAGTTGGCGCCTATGTTAGGCGGGTGCTTGTTGTGTGGGGTAACAAGAGGTCAGAAGCAGAATAAGAAAAGCAATGAATGTGGGGCTCAATTGGGGCTTTGCCTTGTGCCCACCCCCCTGGTCTAGGGCAGGGCATTCGCACATTGCCCAGGAGCATCCCAGGAAGCAGAATCACAGTTCACCCCTTGCTTCTGCTTTGTTCCAGGCTTCATGCCCCATGCCCTACACCCGCGGCAGCGTACATCTGCCAGCACCGCTGTATTGGCCAGCCCAATGGGGAGCTAAAGCTTGCCACCCATTCTCCACCCACTCCTGCCAACACATGTGGGCGCTCGGGGGGCACCTTATACCCTCTTACGTACAAAGTGGGCCTTTATTAAGGAGCTTGATTCAACTACATGCGCAGAAGAGTTCTGGCTACTGACTGACAACACAAACAACGAAACGCAAGGCTGACACATGACCTCATCAGACCAAAACCGCACGGACTGATTATCTATCCTGAGGGCAGGACAGTGCCACTTCTGAGAACTGTCGATTGACCCTTTCACGAGCCTCATATGGGCACCAGCATCTCAAACGTGCCTACCCGTTTACTTAAAGGAGACCCTCATAAGTAGCCCTATCTCCTCCCTTTGGAAGGGAGTCGCTGAGCATTTATGGTGCCACCTAAAACTCTGCTGCTGTCACAGCTCACTCCATTTACATTTTGTTCGACAAGATGATTGCAAAACGCTTCCCCTCTTTGCCCACAGTCTCAAAGGCGTAATTGCTTTCGAAACTGTTTCAGTCGCTATCATGTTGCAATTCACCAGAATAGCTTGTTTATCTGAAGCACAGGCCCAATGTTATTGCCTGCTGTATTGAATGCATTTTAAACATCTCCTCCGGGCTATTGAAAACTCTTCTCTTCTACAAACCAAGGACCCATTTAAGTTTTATTTGCATGATGACAAGTCTCTTTCCATTTAGTTGTTCTACTGTCTGCCAGCATAATCATTATTTCTCTCCATATTTTCCTCGCTGAGCCTTCTTCTCTCTTGCTCCATGTCGTAGGCAGTGATATATGCTTTTAAGGTGGAATGGAGCTGAGATGACTGCAAGCTTCCCATCAGCAATAAAGTTAAATGTTCTGGATGCTTTTGGGTAAAGAATGAAGTATCATTCTAAGCATTATACTAGCTTTAACTAAGATGCACCCACAGTACATTTGTGCATTGAGCAGCATTCCCTTAAGACAGGGAAGAAGTGGTCAAGGTTCAGATAGCCTAGACTGGATACTTACTTTGTCCTGTATATCAACTATACTTTCATACAACTTCTTATGCCACAGGTTGCAGCTCAGTATTAAAAAGCAGAGAGGAAATCCAGTGGTTAGATCAGGCGAACGGGTGTCAGGAGTCATGGGTTCCCCTCTTGGCTCTGACACTGATTCATTGTGTGACCTTGGGCAAATCACGCTGCCGTTCTGTGCCTCAGTTTCCCCACCTGTAAAATGTGGGTAATGATTCTTATCCAGCCCAGGGGAGGACTTAATTAACAAATGCATGCAAAGGGCTGGAAGGGGCTGTGTAGGTGAAAAGTATTCCCCCACCTTTGCAATACCCCCCATTTTCAAATGCCCCGGCCAGGCAGGAACAGGTGAGCTGCCCAGGGAAGTACCCCAGCAACCAAACACTGTAGCTGCCTCTGGCGCTGCACACATCAACACCACATGTCTCCAGAGGTGCCTCCTGGAGCCCGCGAGGAGGCTGGGTACAGGGCACCGATCCCTGCTGGCAGCGCCAGCACAAACACCAAGGCAGCACATCTCGTTGCCCTTGGTAATAGCTATTCAGAAGCAACAGCTAGGTGCTGCAGGGAGAGGCTGCTGCTTTGCCTCCCACCCCAATTTCTGCCCATGCTTTGGAGGCTGTCGTGGCCGCAAAAAACTCTGCAGGGGGCCGCATCTGATGAACGCTGGCATTGTGTATGGAAAGAGCCGTAGGCTTGACCAGTGATTTCCTCACAAAGGGGGAAAGGAAGAGAGGAGTGGTGGCAAACTGTACTGATCCCAAGCAGAACAATTGGGATCCGGATTTTAAGCCGCTGGAAATTTGAGGGTGTTCAGATCCCTAGGAGTTTGGTTCAGCCATTATGTAGAGCTCAGGGCCAGATGTAAAATTCAGACCCAGGAGCCTATGCCAACTTTGGAGAGCATGTGCATATGGTCCATATGAAAAGTACCACCAGGAACTGGGTTTATGCCAGGATCGGATTCCAATCCGAACTTCCCCGAAGTCGGACGGGGCTCTGATCTGGTGTTCCACCACAGGCAGCTTGCTACAAAGCAGGTGGCTGTGTGTTGCTGAGGCTAGCTGCAACACACTGCAACCTAGAGAAGATGCCCAGAGATGTCTGACCAGACCCTAACAGAGAGGAAAGGTGAAAAGTTCTCCGATAACCACAGCTGGAGAAACCATTCAGTCCCTGTCTAAGGTTCACCCAGGGCTGGTTTGAATGTACCTGCATTTCTGCCCATCCAACGCAGACAGCTCTGCTGGAGGGATTGTGCCTGTGATGGGAGGGGGGAGGGATAGCTCAGTGGTTTGAGCATTGGCCTGCTAAACCCAGGGTTGTGAGTTCAATCCTTGAGGGGGCCACTTAGGGATCTGGGGCAAAATCAGTACTTGGTCCTGCTAGTGAAAGCAGGGGGCTGGACTCGATGACCTTTCAAGGTCCCTTCCAGTTCTAGGAGATGGGATATCTCCATTAATAACATCATCATAATAATAACATGAAACACACACAAATCTCTCTACACCAGGCTGACCCAGAAACCTTCTGACCCCAAGCCTCTGCCTCCCGTCTCATCTTTATCCAAGGCTCCGTTAACTCGATTATGGCTCAACCAAAACCACAATCTGTTTCAAAGACTTGAATGATTTACTGTGACAGCTCACAGGGCGACGCATTCAGAGGCAGAGAACACACAGAGCCTGTCTCATGGCCCACACACAAACTTTCCCGTGGAATCTGGAGAAAGCTGATAATCCCTGCGCCTTAAAGCTGAGGCAGAGACTTTGAGGAATCAGTCGCAAGGAACAAGTGAGGAGGAATAAAGGAGAGGGGCCGGGATGGCCCTTGGCAGCCTGGCCATGGCGGGCGTTGTTGCTTCGGCAACAGCATGGGCGAGTCACACAGCAAGCAAGACATCGTGGATAGGAAGCGTATGAATGTTGATGACATCACTCAAAGACACAATAATAAAAGAAAAGTGACACACTAGCTAAATGTGTCATGTCCCCCCAGAAGTGGCTGGGCCACCTGGAGGATAACAGGCCAACCACTTCTACCAGATAACAGAATGACTCTTTTAACTCAAGTGGCAACGGTCTGTCAGGCTTTCGGTGCTCTAGATCCTGGGTTGAGTGCCTGCCGATGACAACCTAGAGCAGGGTTTGTTGCAACACAATGGCATGAGGCTCCGTGTTAAGTCTCACTGTCTCCCAGAGCAAACTGCATAAGTTTCCAAATGGAAAGGTGACTTTTCTCAGTGCCGGCTCAGCAAACTCCAGCTGAGCCTTGAGAGTCAAGCTTGATGCAGTAGCCTCATGCAAGTGCTGACATTATAAATTCTGCATCCTTGAAACAGAGGGTAACTATTTAGCAGCACTAACGTTTAGCCCCCCACTCTGGATCCAGCTTTGTGCTTCCCCAAAATTTGGGGGTGTTCACATGCTGGGTCAGGCCCATTATTGACAGGTCACAAAGTTCTGATCTAAATCTGACCTTCCACAGAGTTCCACGGTGTTTGGATCTGGAGTTCTGATGTGGACCTATCCCTAACAGTCCATGTTTTGTTCACGCCTCCCCAGACGATGTATTGTGGAGGCTGGAAAAGTCCAGAGGATAAGAGGCACTGTGATGGATGATCAGGCTCCTGGGTGACAAGAAACCTTGGCTTGTTTAATCTGTACAGGAGAAAGGGTTGAAGGAACTTGTTTTAGAGGCAGTCCAAATTATGCATGCTGTCGTGTGCCTCCCCCATTTTTCTCTGTAATACAAGAACAGGACGACACTTTGAAATCAAAGGAAATGGAATCAGAACCAATAAAAAAGAAATGCCTGGTTATATCTATGCAGCAGGCAGTCAACAACACACCAGATGGAAGGCATTGCTGCAGAAGGTCATTGAAACAAATGCTGTGGTTATATATTACAAAGGCCTGGGCAATTTTATGGCTGAGGAACATTTGTGGCTATGCAAGCGAAGACAGTGACAAGGGTAATCAAGGCTAATGCTTCAGGGTATGAGCTGATTGCCTGCAGGGGTCAGGAAGGAATTGACCCTGCCGCACATAACATTGCACAAATGGCTAGATAATTGATGGGAGGGCTGCAGCATTCTGTATTGGCTGCTGCTGGACGTAGGATAACAGAATAAATGGACCCATTGCCTGATGAGGTATGACAATTTGTGTGCAATGAAATGTTTGTTGATAGCAATACAAACAGAGGAGCAATGGGTTCGCAAGGGAACAAGACGCAGGTTTGTATAAAACCATCATTTCAGTCAGGCTGTGTTAGCCCAACTAGACACAGGTGCCTTAGGCATAAGACACTTGCAGCAAACCCCTGAAACTCACATGGACTTAGCAGGACCAGCTGGAGTTCAAACTAGGACTGGAGACAAATTTGAGGCTAAGTACAAGCTAATTAAAAGGAGCTGTCAAGGACAAGCAATTGCAAACAAAAATCCTAAAAGACCCATTTGAATTCCCTTCCTTTTTAACCCATTGCAGGATGCAGGCGAGGGGCAGTAACGCACAGCTGGTTAAAACTGCAGTGTTCCCACACTGGCCGAGACACATACCTTCTCTTTGGTATGAACGACAGGCACTTTTCAGTCTGCTCACTGGAACCCCGACTACAACCTGGATGCCCGTTTCCTCACTTTGGAATCCAGCCTCGCAGCCATTCTACGCAACTTTCCACACAGTCAGCAATGACCAGTGATAACCCACGTGTGTCACTGCCCCACCCGTGATGGGATGTTCGAAAAGCAAACCAGCCAGGATGCACTGCGACAATCGAGGCCACCGTCAACGCGATTTCACCGAAGCCGGAAAATGTCAGTCGTTTCACCTGGCTCATCCGAATAGCTGCAAGAAAAAACATCTCCTGCAGCTATGGAAAAGGAGACAGCCCAGGCTCAAAGGCAGAAACAGGAAGGCTATTAAAGGAGTACCAAATGCAGGTGCCTCTGGGGTTGACACCACTGTCCACCGCATTATGGTAGTAGAACAGCCTCCTCCTTTTGTATCCTTGAATATTAACAGGGTAGGTTGGGGAGGCCGGGGATTAAGCATGATCACAGCTAGTATACAGTATATGGTGCACCATTCATGCCAGAGACTCCAGCAGCTGCTGAATTTCATTTGGCTCAACACAGATGGTGTTACAAAAGTTCTGGCCCCACCTGGAGAGGGATGGCTGCTTTGACCGCCTTACCAGGACTTCCACAGCGATCGTAAGAGAGGGTCATTTTCGTTAGCGCACGGTTCTCTGGTGACATCTCTGCCAGCGATGCACTAAGCAATCCCGCACGGAGGGTGCAAAGGAGGGCTGTTCCCATAATACACACACAAACGTGCGCACACACCAATTCTGAAGTGCTGCGTGGCACGCGGCTGAAATTCATTTTATTGGGGTTTATGCGGCTTTCAGTGTGTTTGACATGCAGAGTGTCTACAGCACAGCTGTTCCTGGAGCACCTCTAATTAACGATTTCCCAGGGGAGTCTTTGGGAGCATCAGTGCACTGCGCTGGCTGGACTGTAATGAGAGATCCCCAATTAAAGCAGTCACAGGGCTTGTTCTCGCCTATTACTCTGCACCGTCTAACCCTGTGAACTTTTTCTAAATCATTAGACAGCCTCATTTTCCAGTTTCCTACAAGGGCCTTGTTGTGTCCCTGAAGATTGGTAAACAGCTTCCTGGATTGGACTGTCTAGCAAATATTCCTGAGTTTAGCTGGCTTGTGATCTGCAGCCTTGTGTTCTGATCTGAGGGGCCTGGGTGGGAAACCTCCAGGAAAAAGCCAGGGGGTTTCAGAAAGTGGTTTGGGTGACTTGGTTAAGGCTCACTCTTCTAAGACATCCATGTGAGGCAAAAGCCCAGCAGCCTGTCTATTCAGCAGCGCAGGTCACCATGAATATCCCACCTGCGTATTCTGCACTGGCATCCCAGGAAGGCACAGTCCAGTTCTGGCACTCAAAACTCTTCATTGACCGGGTCCTATTGACTTGAGAGATCACTGCTCCCACCACAACCACTGAAATCATAGAAATGTCGGGCTGGAAGGGACGTCAAGAGGCCAGCACGTCCAGCCCCCTGCGCTGAGGCAAGACCAAGACCATCACTGTTGTTTGTCCAGCCTGTTCTTAAAAGCTTCCAGTGATGGGGATTCCACAACCTCCCTTGGAAGCTGTTCCAGAGTTTAACTCCCCTGAGAGTTAGAACGTTTTCCCTAATATCTAACCTAAATCTCCCTTGCTGCAGATTAAGCCCATCACTTCTTATCCTACCTTCAGTGGACATAGAGAACAATTGATCACCCTCCTCTTTATAACAGCCCTGAACGTATTTGAAGACTGTTCTCAAGTCCCCCCTCAGTCTTCTTTTCTCAAGACTGAACATGCCCAGTTTGTTTAACCTTTCCGCATAGGCCTGGTTTTCTAAACCTTCTATCATTTTTATTGCTCTTCTCTGGACTCTTCTCCTATTTTTCCACATCTTTCCTAATGTGTGCTGCTCAGTAGAGGCCACAGAACTCCAGCTGAGGCCTCACCAATGCCAAGTAAAACAGGACAATTACCTCCCGTGTCTCTCATACAACACTGCTGCTAATATACCACCGCATGATATTAGCCTTTTTTGCAACTGTATTGCACGGTTGACTCTTGTTCAATTTGTGATCCACTATAACCCCCCACATCCTTTTCAACAATACTACTGCCTAACCAGTTATTCCCCATTTTGTAGTTGTGTTGCCCGCCCTAAAGGGCTCGAGGGGACAACAATGGTCCGTGGCCCGGTGTGCTTAGCACCGATGAAGACACCGAGGGGAGAAAGCAAGCCAAGTTTATTTCAGAGCTCTGAAATGGCACTAGGAGACCAGCATGTCTCAAATCCAGTGCAACAAATACAAACAAATTTTACCTTTTATACCCCAAACTGTTTACATACATCTCTTTGTCTGGCTGTTCCCCTACCCCTCCCTTCCAGACAACTGTTACAATAAGCTCTACATAAGCTTGTGAGAAAACTTTCCCAGTCTCTGCGACCTTGGGTTAGATGCCTGCAAACTAACTACCCCTCCTTTCCCTCCTCCTTATCTCTATTATTTCTGCTAATGTGAGTGAAACTGCAGCCGTCTGCTAGAAACGCTGACCAATACATTTCTGCTTCAGCCTGCTTCAGAGCATGTAAGCAGTTAGCATAGAAGTAGGTGAGAGTTCACAAGATGGAGTTTGGGGGTTCAGATAGGCCCAGAGCAAAAGAGTTTCATCGGCACTTCTGGCCTTCCGCTCTCCTGAGTTACCTGGTAGCTATGCCTAGTGGACCCCAACAGTTGTGCATTTGATTTTTCCTTCCTAAGTGAAGTACTTTGCACTTATCTTCATTGAATTTCATCTTATTGATTTCAAATCAATTCTCCAATTTGTCAGGATTGTTTTGAATTCTAATCCTGTCCTCCAAAGTGCTTACAACCCTCCCAGCTTGGTGTCCTCTGCAAATTTTATAAGCAGCCACTGCACTACATTAGCCAACTCATTAATGAAAATATTGAATGGTATCAGACCCAGGACTGACCCCTTTGGGACCCCGCTAGAGACGCCCTCCCAGTTTGATAGCAAACCATTGATGACTACTCTTTGAGAACGGTCTTTCAACAATTTGTGCACCCACCTTATAGTAATTTCATCTAGACCACGTTTCCCTAGTTTGCTTATGAAAAAGTCGTGTGGGACTGTCAAAAGCCTTATCATGACTTCCCATGAAAGTTACGTCTCTGGAAACAATGCTATGTTCAACAAGCTGAGGGAGATCTGTGGGGGCAGAGGGCAGAGCTTTGATGGGAGCTGGAAGTGGGTCAAGATGGTGCAACTCACTCCCCTGAGAATTAAAAATGACTAGGCACTTCAGGACATTCAGGCCTAAATGCAACACTCATCTCTGCCGTGTAACTTTCCCTCAATAATTTCATAACAAAGAGACAGACACCAACTGCAAACTAATAATCAAGCTCTTGCTCCTAAAGGAAGAAAGAGGGAGAGATTTTTGTATGTATTTATTTATTTTAATAGTTGGGAACTGGGGTCCAAGTCAGTAGGCGGATAGGTTACATTGATTCATCACCAGCTTCCTTATACATTTATATGCTTAGAAACGAAGAGCACCTCTAGTGGAATAACTGCAGAGAGCTCGCCAGCTCTGATAAGTTACCCTGGGTGCTGGATACCTCGACCAGGACTCTTCACAGTAGTGGCTGAGCTGGCCACGGAGGTAGCTACAGGGCAGAGTTGCTGAGTAATACAAGGTTTTAAATGCGATTCAAGGGAGTTTTTGATTCTTATCAGAAATGTGCCCTGCTGGGAAAAGGCCAAATCCTGAGACTGTGCAGGAAGCACTGAAAGGAGCAGGTGATGGCCACTAACAAGGACGCCACAAGCCACGTAGCTCCTGATGCTGCAGTGAACTCACCAGAGCTGAGCACCGGTTCCCTAGGAATACTCAGCACTTCTCTAGTGTCTTTCACCGAAGAATCTTTCAGTGCTTCACAACCTTTAACCCATTCAGTGTGTAAACATACCTACCAAGTAGGTAAGCAAAAGCCCCAGCCAGGAAGTCACATCTGCCCCAAATTTCCCCGAAGGACAGGGACTCTGGGGTTTTGGCTCCATCCATTATGGAGATGGGGGTCAGCTCCAGCTCCCCAAAGTTTGGAAGTGGCCAGAGTTATTGGCTCAGTTCAGATAATGCCCATTATCTCCTCTTTCTGGAGGGGGGCAATGACACACCAGGATAAATGACTTTCCAAAGGCCACATACAGCAAGTCAGTGGAAGAACGGGGGATGGAATGGGCCAAGTCACAAAAGGAAGATCAGAATCAGATCCTACAAGGACCATACTTGCTTTAGGGTGAAATAAAGCTAGTTTACTACAATACAACACATTGCAACTTGGTTCTAAAATAAAATTGTGGCGGGTTTTGTCATAAACTGACTTCTCTCTCCTTCCCTTTCCCAGCCCATGTCTTGATTGTGTTTTCCCATCTCCTTTGTAGAGAAGCAAGAACACTATTTCTATGTAATTTAATTAGGTTTCCTCTGCTTTATGTCCCAGGACATAAAGACATCATGAAATTTTAAAATGCAGTAATTTTACACCAAAGGATTATTCATACAGCAACACCGTTGCTAGCAACAGAATGTAAAATGATCAGGATGTGTCTGCACTGTATTTTAGTGTATGTCGGAGATTTATATGATCCTTCGTGGAGTTATTATGATCATTATGTTGGATTTTTGGGGAGATGCTTTCTCTTCAGTAGTAGATCTGATATTGTATGTCCTGCTCCTGGGCTAGCTGAGACTTGTATTTAGAATGCTAGAGCACAACTACTTGTCGGGTAATGGAATCAGTTAGTGTCAAGGATAGCATCTTAATGGATTCAAAAACTTTTTTTCCAGAGGTTGCACCCCATTTGTGATGGGAACAGCTGAAGGCATCATGTGGACATCACTGAGGACACCGTGATCACCCAAGAAAGAGATCTTGGAATCACTGTGGATAGTTCTCTGAAAACTTCTGCTCAATGTGCAGAAGTGGTCAAAAAAGCTAACAGTATGTTAGGAACTATTAGGAAAGGGGTAGAAAATAAGAGAGAAAATATCCTAATACGACTATATAAATCCATGGTGCACGCACAGTTTGAATACTGTTGCCAGTTCGGGTAGTCCCCATCTCAAAAAGGATAGAGTGGAACTGGAAAAGGTTCAGAGAAGGGCAACAAAGATAATTAAGGCTATGGAGTGGCTTCCATATGAGGACAGACTAAAAAATATAGGGCTGTTCAGATTAGAAAAGAGATGACTGGAGAGGGATATGATAGAGCTCTATAAAATCATGAATGGAGTTGAAAAAGTGACAAGAGAATTCCCACAATATAAAAACCTGGGGTCACCTGATTAAATTAATAGGCATCAGGTTTAATTCAAACAAAAGGAAGCATGTGTTTTCACACAACCAACCTGTAGAACTCATTGCCATGAGATGTTGTGGAGGCCAATAGTATAATTGGGTTCACAAAAGAACTGGATAAGTTCATGTAATATAGGTCCATCAATGGCTATTAGCCAAGATGATCAAGAACGCAACCCCATGGTCTGGGTGTCCCTAAACCTCCAACTGCCAGAAGCTGTGACTGGGAGTCAGGGTGGATCATTCTATAATTGCCCTACTCTGTACACTCCCCATGAAGCTCTGGTAAGGACCACTGTCAGAGATTGTATACTGGGCAAGATGGACTATGGTCTGAACCAGTATGGATGCTCTTATGTTCTTATGACCTAAAAGCATCATGACTTGAGGACACCATGACTTAAAGGCACCTGGAAATGAGGACATCGTGACCTAAATACACCATTAGGGATAAATCTCTGGATAGGCCATGGATTATAACATCTTATTTCCCCCCAAAGAAAATTCACATAACACAGTTCATTAGGGTAGGGAGGAAATACTCTGGTCCTCTGGTAAATTAATGACAACTCTGCCCTGAAAAAATTTTAATTGCAGGCTTCACAACCACCATGACTTCCACTGCAAAAGAAGAAAGGGTGGGAAAGGAGAACTCAGAAAAATGTGCAGTCAACTGGCTTTGAATGCAGACCAGCTCCACGGCACATCAGGAATCCTCTTTCCAAGCTTCTTGCTTTTATGGAGCAACTTTTAGTATCAGATGTCTACTCTTGCTGTTATAACTGCGTGGCTCCGACAGTGAAGGGTAGTGGCCAATGCATGGATTTTGGCTAAGGCTATATGACTAGTGCTTCATCAACTGTTTGCTGTGGTAGATTTAATTTGGGTTGAATTGCCTTGCCCTTGGTGACGCATATCTACTGTCCTGGAAGCAGAAGGATCATTTTTCTGATTGATTAGTTATCTGTGGGCCCGATTCAAATACTTTGCTTGACAATTCTGCCTTGTGCATCTCAATACAGAAGAGGATGCACACTCGATATGCATTTTAGGTTATAGGACAAGATTAGGAACTAACTTGGTTTAGCTAGATCAAGGAGACCTATCTCCATGTCCAGGTAGAAATGGTCTTTCTTAATCAGTTGTGGCCTTATATTTGGGGACAACTCGTTTGGGGGGAGGGGAAAGTTTCCTGCTCGCTTGTTTTAAATTTGGGCTAAAGTAATCAGACAAAACAATGCAAAATCAATTTTGCCTTACCAGGTGAAAAGTCAAGCTTATTGCTCTTTCAAATTGAAACATTTCACATTTATAACTGCTCTTTATGGGTGGTTTTACCTCCAAAAATAATAACTTTGTTTAACATTTCACATTTGATTTGTGAAAAAAAGACCAAAGTAACTTTTGCAATCCCTTAGATTTCTTGGTGGGACACGCTGATCCGCAACATCAATTGCATCTTCAGCCCATATTCTCCCTTCTTGCGAGGGTCTAGACATCATGGTGACAACATCGGGAGCAGACTCCACCTCTAGGTTGCCCATCAAAGACCAAGGGGTGGGATTCAGGTAAAGCTCGGTCACCCTAAGGGCCGAATCCAAGTCCTGCTGAAGTCAATGGGAGTCTTTCCAGGTACCTTAATGGAAACTGGATCAGGCCCCACAAGCTGTGTCTAGCCTAGAAAATGTTCTACCTTTATTTGCAGTGGCACCAGCCATGGTAAAAGCACTCCTGGAGACACGGCTCAAATATTTTTAACCATCATGTCATGAAAGCCTCTCTGCCAGGGGTACCCACACCTGAGCTCTCTCTCCACTTGTGATTTCACCATGCCTAGCACTGACGCAGGTACGCTGGGGCCTGATCCAAAGCCCATTGAAGTAAATGGAAAGACTTACATTGATCTCAGTGGGCTTTGGATTAAGCCCCTGTTGCTGCGGGCCACCAAATGAAATTAATGAGCAGCAGGTTTAAAACAAATAAAAGGAAGTTCTTCCTCACACAGCGCACAGTCAACCTGTGGAACTCCTTGCCTGAGGAGGTTGTGAAGGCTAGGACTATAACAGGGTTTAAAAGAGAACTAGATAAATTCATGGAGGTTAAGTCCATTAATGGCTATTAGCCAGGATGGGTAAGGAATGGTGTCCCTAGCCTCTGTTTGTCAGAGGGTGGAGATGGATGGCAGGAGAGAGATCACTTGATCATTACCTGTTAGGTTCACTCCCTCTGGGGCACCTGGCATTGGCCACTGTCAGCAGACAGGATACTGGGCTGGATGGACCCTTGGTCTGACCCAGTACGCCATTCTTATGTTCTGGGAAATGAATGCTCCATTTTCTAGAAGAGATGCATCCTTGTCCCTAGATGGAGCCTTTCACAGGATCTAGCCCTTAGTGATTTACATTCGGCTTGGGAATGCAGACTTGTAAAAAACTAACAAACAAAAAATACCAAGTGTGCTACCCAGCCAGGGGCCCACACAAATGCTTCCCTCCGAGTTTCATTTTGTTTTGAAATTCACTGGAAAATGAAACAGCTCAAAACACTGCATTTCCCAAGTCTCAGAAAGCAAAAGCAACAATGGAGCAAAGCTGAACTGACCCCATTGATTCTCACAGCTGGGGCCGCAAAAAAATGGTCAAAGAAAACACTGTGCAGAGAAACTGCCCCTTTATAACTTTAATAACCAAAGGTTATTGGTAACACAGGGAAAGAAATACCAGGAGCAAATCCTGCCTATCTTACTTATGCGTATAGCTCCATGGACTTGAGCAACTGAATTTTTGATGGCTTATTCCAATGAAACCTCTGGACTTCTTGATATTCACTTATTAATAGGCAGGTGGGCAAACCGCCTGGTCTATCCTCTGTCCAAACAATACCTCAGTCCCGTATCTTCCTCTGAAGCATCTGGCACTGAACCCTGTTGGTGACAGGATAATGGACTAAAGGACCCTGGGCTGACCCAATTCCTATCCGAGGTTCACGAGGGCATGACAGTAGAACTTGAATAATGAGATAGTTTAGAATCTGATCATTCTTTTTCCATGTTTTTATCTACAACTCCCCCAGAAACCACCCAACCATGCCCACACAATAAAAAGGAGAGAAGAAAAGGTAATAAGATTCCAAATTGCCTTCTCCTGAATTCAAATTGCTTCATATATTATGTTCATGATAACTACTGTAGTTCCTATTTTCCACCAGTCCCTTTTTTATACAAGACAAGTTCTCGTGTTAATGAATTCTAGATTTTCATTTAATAAATGTTGCATAGGAAATCCTCATTATTTGTGTCTTCATCAATCTAAACGAGAGACACAAAATGCCCCTTCCTAAGTACCTGGGATCAATAGCGTATGAAGCTCACGTATAAATACTCCACATGCTGCCACCAAGAAGAATTCAGTAATTGAAAAGACCTTATAAATCAATAGAGCTAAATTGAAAACTCAGACAGAACTTCACATCATTCACCCACTCTCTTGTTAACACTTTTCTGTACTTTTAGAAAAAAATATTGGCCCAGTTTGGAAGAAAAATTGAATGTTCTGCTTTATCCCAATCATTCTGTAAATGCCATGGGGCCATCCAGTATCACCATCTCTAATTATCTGTCTTATATGTTCTGATTCTTTTTTTAAAAGCTTCACTAATTATCTTTCTCTTTTTACTTAAACAAAAAGTAGATCAGTTCCATTGTAGCTCAGTTTGTCTTTTCTCTGTTGTTTCAGTATGCCGTTGACTAGCGTTTGGAATTAACCTGGCCCCAGGAATCTGGTCGTTTTTCATTTCCTGGGAGCATCCTAACAAAGGGTGAGCAAATTGGCTTGGATAAAAGGAGAATCTGGTCCCTCTCCCATGAGCCCAACCTGCACCTTTCTGAGAGGGTTGCACAACAGAAGTTTGGTTTGGGATTTTTCAATTTCATGCTGCTTCTGGAGTCTGAGTAAAGGTGTTAGATTGTAAACTCTGTGGGGCAAGGATTGTCTTGTTCTGTGCCTTTACAGAGCCCAGCACAAGGGGGGGGGCTGACCCATAACTAGGGCTCCTAGGTGCTTGAGTAATACAAATAATAAATCATAATAATAATGGATTGGCAGAGGTAGAAAATTTAGCCCCTATGCATCTACAGACCATGTATAGCATGAGCAGTGACTGAGCAAGCTCCTCCCTCACCCTGCAAATGGAGCCCAGCCTGACGTGGTCAGCAAGTCTTCGTACTTGTAGAAGAATGTCTTATTCTTATGATTATTTTACTGTAAGTTAAAATGCTTTTTCATAGCTTTGATTTACTGCCCAAGAAGAGTCCTGACCAACAGAGCAGGAGAGGGAAGCATTTTGTTGATCCACAAAACACGGGCAGCGACAGCTCAACCATCCCCACCAACGTGTCTCCACCCACTTCTGAAGGGACCTCTTCTAGGACCTGCTCCAAAGCCTACTGAAACCACTGGGAGGACTCTGCAGAGCTGAGGGTGAAGTTCATTCCCCACAGCCCAGTCACACTTGGTCGCCCTGCTGAGACTGCCAAGTGGGGGTGGTTCCGGGGAGTTGCAATGGATTCTACTGGCAGGACCAGCAGCTGGTTTTTCTCAATGGAGACTCCGCTGCCTTTGCCCGTTATCACCCTTGGGAATCCCAGAGCCCATATGCGGGGCCTTCAAGAAGTGATGCAAAGCATTTGGATTTGATTCAGCACCTGGGCAATGGTTCCCCCCTCCCCCCCTTTATTTGTTACGTATGCAGTGGTGGTAGCCATGGTATGGGCAGATTATTGTTCTTGCCGTGCCTAGAGACCCCAGTCAGGCCCAGTGTGCTAAGTACTGCACAAACGCACCGGAGCCATGGTCCCTGCCCCTCAGTGTTCACAATCTAGTAGCTTATAGGCCACATCCATCCCAGATGCAACGCCACAGACCCAGTGAGTTATATCAGGGATTCATTTTGCTCTACGTGCTCTAAAAAAAGATGCCTTTGGGTGGCACTCACCCCGTGCAGAGGGCTAGCATGAGGCTTACGCAGCATTTAACTCTACAAAATGGGGCAGAAGTGGACTGAAGTGGCGCACAAAGCCCTGAGCTGGCTATCTCCACCAGGGTGAGTTTCACCCTACAAGAATAATTACTAAAGCTTCCAGCTGGCTGATATGCAATCCACCCACGTCAGCAGGGACTGATCCCTGGCACCATCTGACCTCTGGTCTGCAGGATCCGGGAGAAAGCAACTGCTGGTCTTAGCCCAGCTAGTCCACACCATCGAACCCGTTCAGTCCTGATTTCTCAACGGCACTCTGACTGCTGGTGCATTCTGCTCAGCCTCCTGCAGTGCAGGTTAATCCCTGGGGGGCGGCAGAGTTTAAACCACTCGAGTGATCAAAGTAATTTCCTTCATTTATCTCTATATAAAATGGAAAGAAATGTGATAATAGCCTTAAGACATGTGATTAGGTTGAGCTAATCATACCCTGGAGGCAGAAAAGGCTGGAGACTGTATAAAGTTCCAGGACTGAGATGATGTTAGCATCACAAGCGTCTACATTAGCCCCTGTTGTTTCAGCACATGAACGCTCTAGACAGAGTTTACCTGAGAGCCAGTGATTTGTGTCTGTGACGCTGGCAGGCCAGATGCCAGCTCTTGCCCAGGCTGCAGGCGTTAGCTAAGAACCGAAAACCTCATAGCTGGAGACCAGATCACCTGGATGTTAGTTTTGCTCAGAATAGGTACTAGTCCTCATGTAGTGTTTGTACAGACATTTCACGATGATATTAATCACCAGTGTGTTATGAGCATTCAGAAAAGACCTCACTCTGTACACTTCGATAATACAGTAATATTGTATCTATTAGTAGAGGGCAACGTTATAACTGTTCTGTGACTGCCCTTCTCCTGTTGGCCACGAAGGGACAGATCTAGCTAGCCTCATACCCACAGTGTCTCTCTCTCTGGACCTTTATAGTCCCTTTAACCATGATACCCGAGTGCCTTACATTCAGACTCAGATCTGGAGAAAACAGATCCAACTCCACTGATTTCAGAGGACTTCTACCCCCTTACAAAAGATCTGAATAATGCCCAACGTATCTAATTCCCACCTAACTCGTGGCCTGACCTTATCTTCATGGCACTTATTCGCGAGCAGGTTCTGCATGAACAATTAATTCCATGCAGAGATCATTTGAATGTTAAGTGACCTTTTTATTTATTTTGCCCTTAAAGCGGAAGAAGAAACGACAGACGGGCCACGGGGTGCTGGACAAAGAGCTTTTCTTGCCTGCAGTGAACACAAACTGTAGCAGGTCTTTTGAAGCCGCCTTGAAGGAGAAATGACAGAGCAATACCACCTTAGAGCAAAGTAATGCTTTGTTGGGGGTTACACCTTATTCCTTGAGTGCTTTGCAGCTGCTCCACAAAGGGTTGCCTGTCTATTAATGCTGTCCCCAACATCTATTAGGTTTGACCCTCTTACAGCACAGTTTGGAAGCCTTTAAATCCATCAAGGAAGTTCAGTTTCTTTCTTTCATTTTTTTTTTTTTAATCCTTTCCAGATTGGATTAGAGCCTTTCAGACTGGAAGGAAATAGCCACAGAATTTAAGGCCATCGAATCTGAACCTTGTATATCACAGGCTGTAGAATGTCACCCCATCATCCCTGCACTGAGCCCAAAGATGTGTGCTGGGCGAAAGCAGCTCTTCCAGGATGGCATTGTGATCTGAAGACTTCGAGAGATGGACAATCCACCACTCCCCTTGGAATTCCCTTGCTCCTGATATTGACTTTTCCGATAGCTCAGTGGTTTGAGCATTGGCCTGCTAAACCCAGGGTTGTGAGCTCAATCCTTAAGAGGGCCAGTTAGGGATCTGGGGCAAAAATCTGTCTGGGGATTGGTCCTGCTTTGAGCAGGGGGTGGGACTAGATGACCTCCTGAGGTCCCTTCTAACCCTGAGATTCTATGATCATTCATAAATAACATTTTGTGCTTCTATAGTGCATTCCATCCAAGGCACTTTAAAAACATTAGTTAATTAAGCACCACCACGCCTCTGTGTGGCAGGTTGCTATAATTTAGAGATGAGGAAACTGAGGCATGAGAGGTTAAATGACCTAGCCAAGGTCACAGTGCAAGTGAATGACAGAGCCAGTAATAGGTCCCAGGAGTCCTGGTTCTCACATGACCACTGAAATCTGCTCATCATTTTAATGCATTCCAGTGAAACTCATTCTCTCTCCTCTGAAAGGCTGCCCGAGTGGTGCCATTGTGATGACACATTGCAGTGCCATGCAGCCGTCATCACCACTAGAGATAGACCTGAACGGGGATGTTCAGTCCAACCTCCTGAGTTTTAGGGAAATTTGGCTCTGGGTCTAGATTCAGAATTTGCAACTCAGCTCCGTTTCTTACAGTGCGCTCAACTGGAGCAACAGATCCACTTCATTGCTCCCGACCACCTCTGCTCCGGCCACCGCCATGAAAACCCTGGGGAAGTTTGGATCCAGATTCCGAACCCAAACTTTGCAAGTTGGGCCCATCTCCACTCAGTCTTTCAGCGAGTGTACCCATAGGTGCCCTTAATAACGCTGTCGGGGGCCAGGGCAGAAAGCAACCTCAGCACTTTATGGTGTTCGGCAGAGGTGAGAGCTCGACAAGGGATTTTAGTCATACCACACTGCGCTCCCCAAGGGGGCCCAACACATTAGGGGAGAAAAAGCCGTCAGAGCGGAGTGGGCCTAGCAAGAGAAGCCCCGAGCCAGATACAAGCGATCGTGTTTTGCAAGCTCTGCTGAACTCTGGGAGCCCCCATGCGCTGAGCTAGCCTAGCAAATTTGGCCATAGCCCTTGAGCAAGCCAATGCAGATGCTCTGCGGCTCACACCAGAGGTTATGTTATTCTGCTACTAATCTGCATCCAGCGTTGCACTGGGACATGAAAGGCATGGCCGCCACGCTCACTCCCGGCTCTGTAGTTATCTATCTCAGGGTTTATGTGCCACTGGCGGCTGCTGGCACCCGCCCACCCACTTGCAGAGGAAACTTCTGGGAAGCCTGGTTTGATCACCGTCCTCCAGCTGCCATCTCTGTCGTGCCAGTGGTGCTTTTGCTCTTTGCTCTCACACGGCTGTGCTAGGTGAAAGAGCATTCATTAGTGGAACAAAATGCCCAGGGACCCATTGGCCAGGCAAGCCAGAGGGGTTTGACAGGGTGCTGCCCTTTCTACCCAGCCGTGTGCCTCCCAGCACCACATGCCGCAGCCTGGCAAAACATTGTCCGAGGTCGTGACTGCGATATTGTCGCCAATGAGCTAAATTTCAGATCCTCCAAAGGTATTTAGGAGCCTAATTCCTGAGATCTTTCAAATCCTGATATCTTTACTCAGTCCATCCTCATGCAAACCTCCCCCCTGCGCCATCACTTGGGCCTTGAGTGACTTTAAGAGGAGTTTGTGCATGCAAAATCGGGGTATGAAGTGACTCAAGCTCTTAAGATTTGGCCCCCTGGCTCCAATGGGATCTTTATTCAGTCTGAGTAATGTCTGATTAGCAACTGAGTCAGGGTCTCAGGATAAGTCAACATGCACAGCCCTCCCATTGGGGAACAGCATCACATGGGCACTGAAGATTTCCTTCTGAGCTGAACAGGGGACCTGAACCGACATTTGGCTGGCTGAGAAAGGTGCCATGACGGAGCAGCTTTTACAGAAGTACTGAGCTGAACCTTCGCTGGCCCCCTTGCAGTGAAGGCAGCCTGTACATGTCCCCAAGAGAACAGTGTCGAAAGGAGAGGAGATGAAAACTTAACCTCGTCTACACAACAGAACCCCACACAACTCAAACGCTGATGCACACAAGGGGCACACTCATTCTCCACAGCCACACAAAGCAAAACCAAATTAAGGGAAAATCCAAAATCAGGGGCGCCGGCTCCCACAATTTTAATCACCTTTTGCAACGTTTGGTGTTTTTCTTAAAGCCCCTTTGCATGTGCCTGGGTGAGACTCTCTGCTTTCATTTTAGAACAAGGACCTTTCAAGCCCCGATGGTTGTAGAAAAAAAGCTAGAAAATCCGACCTGAGTGCAGCCACCGGAAGACAAATAAAATAAACCCCGTGTTCATTCATTTTTTAACTGCCCTGAAATGCAAACCACGCCAGGTGGGTGAAAATAAATAACAGCTTCTGTTATAAGAGGTGGGGCAAAACCAGCCCACAACAAATCAATGTATTAAATAAATTCCATGCAAGAACTTTAAAATAGAGCATGGGCAGATTCAGAGGAAACAATTAACACAAGGCAGCATCTGGGCTGGCTGAGGATCATTGACCGGCATGGAAAATATGTTTCCAAATGACTTACAATATGCAAACAAAATATCCATCCTACTAGTCACTAATTCTGTCTCAACCAGGCTGATAAGAAGAGACAGAGAGAGGAACAAGGACATAAGAATGGCAGCTTGATTTCCTTGTATAAGTGTCACTCGATTAGCGGACTCTAATATTAATTCCCTGCAATTCTCTGGTTTCTACTTGTTTTGGAAACTTTCGTAATAACTGTTTAAATGACTCATTTATCAATTAAATGTGCAATTTTGCAAGGCAAATTAAAACCCATGTTCTTGTTTAATTAATAGGACTGCTTAATATTAGATAAATTAGGGATATTGTTGATGAGCTAATTTGTTAATTAATGGAAGCCTTGGGGCTCTTGTTTTATTAAACTTTGACAAATTCTTTAATCTAAGCGTGGAATTTCTCCTGTAGAAACACTAGCATTTTGCAAATTTGCTGGGCTGATTTATGCCTCTAATGCACCTCATGGAGCCACTGCCACCAATGCAGAGTCAGTGCTAAAAACCGGCAAACCATGACCTCTCCATTTGCGCACACTTATGGCAACGTTTTACATCCACTTGACCCTCACTTTGCAAAGAGGTAAGGGGTGACACTCGGTGCAAAGCAGGGGGCATCAGTTCCCAAAGTTGCTTCACTCCCCCAGGGCAGCCAAGTATCGCAAAGGCAACACCAAGCTACAGAGGAGTCAGGTGGCTTGAAGAAGCCTGCTCCATTCTTGGAAGTGTTTTTCCCCATGCTCACAGTAAGCAAGCACAATCCGTGGCCACCTGGAAGTCTGAGGCCACATGGATGGATCTGGCAAGTGAATTTAGTGCTGGTGAAAAGTGCCAGATTATCAGCCACTGGAGAGTTAAGTCCCATGTTTACTCACAGGACCCTGTTAGTACAGGAAATAGGAGGACAAGTTTCCCCATTATACCAGCTGCTAATGATTCTCGCACATCTGTCCTGAAGGTATCCCCCACTCTAGGGGTGTGGGTCATTCAGTCTCCATGACCTATTCTCATTTCTAAGCTTTTTACAGACCTTCAGCGTGCTTTGGTTTCTCCTAGTGAATGTTTTCATTAACTCCACTGCCCTGGTGTTCAGTCACTGCCCGAGCTGTATGAAGTCATCCTCTTCATTCAGTGATGCTGCCTCCACTGAGATCGGTCTCTGTTTCCAAATCCCCCATTGCCACAGCATCTAGGCACCAACATTTGTTGCTTCGGCGTGCTAGTTTGTCACACTAGAGCTGTGCTGACCTGGTGAAAGTTATTCCATGAAGTTCACCACTGAACTATTGCTGTTTCATTCCTGCTGCTCAATTTTTGCTTTTCCTCCAAATGCAACAAAAAATGGCTATTTTTGCATAAAAAATGTGCACAAATTCAAATGTTAACGTTTAAATTGTGAAACGCCATCTCATAGACTCATAGACTTTAAGGTCAGAAGGGACCATTATGATCGTCTAGTCTGATCTCCTGCACAATGCAGGACACAGAATCTCACCCAGCCACTCCTGTAACAAACCCCTAACCTACGTCTGAGTTACTGAAGTCCTCAAATCGTGGTTTAAAGACCTCAAGGTGCAGAGAATCCTCCAGCAAGTGACCCGTGCCCCACGCTGCAGAGGAAGGCGAAAAACTGCTAAAAATGGTCCAGCTTTTGCTCTGAAATTGGCCCATTTTAACTGGAAAAGGTACCGACTGAGTGGTCTTTGGTGTCATCAGCTATTTTTGAGTTTCTAACACTGGGCAAATGAACTCCAGTCATTTCACTTTTTCTTGTGAGTGTTTTGCAAGCTTACTCAGCACTTTCTTCTTAGCCAGGTTTCTAGTCACACTAGTCTCTGGGTTTTCTTGCTGCAATTCTACTGCCCTGCGTTTGACTCTTGGAGGTCCCAGTTTGAGCCTTAGCTAAAATGATGTGCAGTAAGTCCAGCCGCCATAAATTGTCTATGCCAATTATAGTGCCTGGCTACCATAGGGCAGACATCATCTCCTCCATGGTCAGAAATCTTTTCCTGTCTGATAAATCTTATGCACAGTGGCAGGTTGTGCTTGTCCTTGCATACAAGGGCGAGGACACCTAGATGGTCTAATAATCGATGGACTGAGTTATACGGTGTATGTGACACCCATGAAAGGGTTAATCAGATATCAAGCCTCAGTGGATGGCAGCCTCCTGCCCTCCCGATCATTGATCAGCCAATAGCAATATATTCTGATGATGTAATACTCCCAACTTTTGTTCCATTGGTCAAGTGTGCTGTCAATTAATATCCTGCCAGGGATAATGCCTGCATCTGTAATTTTCACTCCATGCATCTGAAGAAGTGGGTTTTTTACCCACGAAAGCTTATGCCCAAATAAATCTGTTAGTCTTTAAGGTGTCACCGGACTCCTCATTGTTTTTGAGGATACAGACTAACATGGCTACCCCCAATACCTGCCAGGGATTTGTTTGGGTCGATTTCTATGAACAGTGGTTTTCTCTGCACCAGTGGAATTAGCTGGGGGCATGCGTGTATATTTAAATTAGTTCCTGTCAAATTAAACAAGTTGTTTTTCTGACTTGCCACTAGACTCTCAAATAGGATAATTCCAAAAAAAAGATTTCTGAACTCTGACATCCAATCTTCAGTGGCAAGCAGAGAAGATAACTTGGCCTCCTGACCCTGGAAGAGAAGCTCAGAGAGAAGATGACATTTTCAAAGATCCCATGCAGCTGCTGAGTGTATGGCTGGCTGTTGGGATGAACCACATGCTAATGAGCACAGAGCTCAGAATTCTGGCAGAGATCCCCATCACAGCCAACACCTGCAGGATTGTAATTTTGCTACACATTTGATGGGCAGTGGGGGATTCGTCAAGATGTAATTCTAGGCTGGGTTTCTCAGGGTATGTCTACACTGCAATGAAACACCCCTGGCTGGCCCATGTCAGCTGACTTGGGCTCGCGGGGCTAGGGCAGCGGGGCTATAAAATTGCAGTGTAGATGTCCAGGCTCAGACTGGAGCCCAGGCTCTGGGACCCGTAGCGCATGTCTGAACTGCAGTGTAAGCCCAGGGTTTGAACTCAGGCTCACGCCTAATCCCCCTTCTGTCTATACACAAATCATGCTAACCCAGAGCTTGGACCCAGGGTCCTAGGACCCCATGCAGGTGGAGGGTCAAAGCCTGAGTCAAGCCGGGACCCAGGGTTCAAGCCCTATTGCTTTCCAGTGTAGACGCAGCCCCACTGGACTCGTGCTCTGGGAGTCAGCCAAAGTATCCTACAATCCCAAGGGCTGACTTGCTTTGTCCTCTGGACAGTCAAGTTTTCCACATGCTGCAGCATGAACAAAGGGCTAGAGTGGCCACATTTTGGGAGGGCGCTCAGAAGTCTGGGATATGGGTGGTTGGATTCAGGCCCGCATAGTCCAGTGTAGACACTGGAGCCCCAGGTTGGGACCCAGGATTCAACAATTCCTAACCTGAGGTTACAAATTAATGTAGATCCTCAGGCTCAGGGTCTGCTAACTCGAGTTCGGCTAACTCTGGGCTTATGTGGCAGGGGAGCTGTACCCTGAGGGAAAGATCTTAAAATACTTGATGTGACATTCAAGGTGGTTGCTTTAAATGCACTTTCAATCACAATTTAACACAGCTATAAGGGTTCATTTGGCTGGCAAAGCCATCCCAGCCACATGCTGCTCTGCATGCGCCAGTCTGGAGAGCTGCCAACTGCAGGGTCTACGTAATTTTCAGACACCAGCAAACCACCAGGATCAGTTGTCACTGAAGCCCATTTGACAGAAAACATCATGGGTTGTGGTTTCCAAAGAAACTGGAACAGGAAAAGCAGCCGGGAGGAAAGAAACTAGATTGGAGCTCATGAGACCTAGGTTCATTTCCCAGCCCTGCTACGTACTCTTTGGGTGAGTCACTTCCAGTGAGTCTCAGTTTCCCCCAACCTGAATCTGTAAAATGGGGATAACAATCCATCCATGCCTCACTGGAGCATTACAAAGATAAATTCATTCATGTTTGTGAGGCACCCAGCTATAGGGTCGTGGGGGCATTATAAATTATAGACAAATGAACCAACCTGAGGGCTTACATGCTGCGTAGATCCTGCACTGGCCCTCTACCTGGAGTGAATGTCAGCTTTAAGGAATATATCTATGGTGTCTTCAAAGGCTCCATCTCCAAGACGGCACAGGGCAAAAAATTCTTCATTCATAGTTTATTCCCTACATTTTAATCTCTTTCCCTCTTTTCAAACTGTCCATAATCAAACTGGGAAACTCCCAGGTGTATTCTTTAATCGAAATTCTTTCTGCGTTTCCCAGTGAATAACATTTGGTTTTTAGTAGAGCTGTTCGAAAAATGGGATTTCCAGCCAAAGGGAAATTCCAATATTTGTTTTTCTCCCCAAGAGGGACAAAAATTCAAAATATCAAAAATGTTCACAGAACAAAAATGTTCCCCAAAACATTGCAATTCGTAAATGTCAAAAGGAACATTTTTGACATTTTCCAATCACAGCAAAATGTTCCACTGAGAATTGTCCCATTGGGGGAAAAAACTGGAAAGCTTGGTCAAAATTGACATTTCCCCCCGAAAAAGTTTGATTTTGATGAGACCCCAGATTTCATTAGGAACATTTTTTGACCAAAAAAATTCAACCAGCTCTAGGGGGAGCTTTTGAAAGAGCAGTTAGGCTGCTAACTCCCATTGAAAGTCAACAGTTAGGCGCCTGTCTGCCAAATGTAGCTTTGAAAAGCTTCACCTGTCTCTCTAGATTGTTCATTACAGGAGATGCAGAGCGTTGTTTCTTCTCTCTCCAGGGATGGTTTTCCCAAAGCCCAAGGCTGTTCTGATCCAGACATTGTTTCAGGGCCTTCCCAGCCTTTCTTCCTGCGTCTAGTATTTTGGCAGAGCTGCCAACAGAATTATGCCCCTGCCATCGCATCTGAAGACTACAAACATGCTGCTCTGTTTGCCAGCCCCCTGAATTTATAGCCAGTGGCTTGGCATGGAAATATTTCTCTACCCTTTTCCTTCACAAAAATTTATTTCTGCTGCCTAAGAAGAGCATGAATTCTTAGCACCCGCAGTGCCAGTTCTGTCTTTCGCAGAACAACATTCCAGCCTTTCTTCCGGGGAAGAGGGGAGAAAAAATCTATTGACAGTTCAGAGAGAAACTTTAGGCAATTTTTTAAAACGATGGAGGAGCTCATTGTACATGGAGGAGCTAAGTGAGCTAATTTGCTTTAATAAATGGGTTGTGTTAATTGAGCTCATTCTTGTAAATTAATAAAATTCTAGCAAATGGACAAAGCTAGTGCAGCTGTTCAGGGGGAGATTTCGGGGGGGGAAAGGGATTAGTTCATGTTTTGAGGATGATTTTTTTGGCAATGGCTTGTAAAAGGAATGGGTGCATTGAACAGTGTGTATAGCTGGGACTCAGGGGGGCAGGGTCCCCATTCAGCATGTGTTTAAGTGCTTTGCAGAATCAGAGATCTCCAAATGTCTTAGGGGAAAAAAAACATTGATGTTGATATGGGCAAAATAGTGATAGAGATGAAAAGGTTTGGATCCTGTCCCAGCGACCTTCGCAATCCAGCCCCTCCCTCCCTCCCCCCCCCCCCCCCACACACACACCTTAGGGGCAGAATGGAAGCAGGGAGCTAGAGGAAAAAGCTTTTGTCAAACCCTTCCGCCTGTTTCTACCGCATGACCAGAAATAAAAGGCTTTGTCTCTCATTCCCACACAACCCTAAACCATGCAGTGCCCCCTGCTGCCAGTAGCTCTGACCTTCGACTGCCGTGCCTACAAGCAGGGTTTTCCCAGCCTGCGTTATGTAGCAGACTCTGCAACATAAAAAGATGAACCCATTTTTATTTTATTTTCTTGTCAATTGCAACTGGGTTCAGGACGTCATCTCAGAAAGCGGCCCCCGCCCCTTCTCTTGTACATCCTAATCTCCTTAAGTGCTAGCAGATAGTCACTCTGGTAACCTTTGTTCCTTCCTACACTGATGCTGCCAACATTACATCGCGCTATTTCACGCTCTTTAGACTACATAGCACATTTCAGCTTAGCCACTGCTTTATGGTCCTAATTTATATTCTGTAAAATGGCACTGCTACTCATGTTCAGGGCTGCTGCCTACCTGACTAATGCTACCCACTCCCAAAGACACAACATTGTCAGAAAGAGGGACGAGAGAGAAGTGTAAGACCTTTAGTATTGGGACCGAAGAACCCAAGCAATTGATACTGCTCCAACCTTCATGGGACACCAACCCAACTGTCTGGGATGAATCCAGGAGGAAGGGGGTAGGGATTATAGTCAGGGAGGCAGCCAGGGAGGGGGTCTCAACCCCACAATCACCAAACTTGTCATGCACATGTGATCTAGGCCAATTTCCCCCTGTGCCCACTAGGGGGAGCATTAAACCCAGTAAGGTAAAATCAGACTATGGGGCAAATTTTCTGCAGGCAGGTGGCAATTATTGCAGCTATGCTGAAGTCAATGGAGCTCTGTGGAGAAATTGACCCCATAGTGTGAAAATATCACCAGGAAACCCCAAGTCAGTGGAGTTTATAAGAGATCCAAAAATGCTAGTCAGGCTGGGATGGGTGCAGTTGGGTTGAACAGGTCACTGAGATCAGCACAGGTTTTGAGGGACAGCACTGAAAGCCTAGCTTGGGATTCCAGTCAGGAACAGGTGCTACACCCCCAAATTCCAGTCAGGAACAGGCTCTCCACCCCCAATTCCAGTCAGGAACGGGCTCTCCACCCCCAATTCCAGTCAGGAACGGGCTCTCCACCACCAAATTCCAGTCAGGAACGGCCCCTGCCCCACTGGGTTCCGGTCAGGAATAGCTTCCCTCTCTCTCTCTCTCTCTCTCTCTCTCTCGATTTGGAGATGATGCCCATTTTCCACTGAACAATTGGTGACATTCAGCAAGTGTTTCTGGAAAATGACCCCTTCCGAGCTCCACTGGTATGTGCGCCAACACATAATGTGTTAACTGAGGGAAAACACCTGGGTATCAACTAGCTTTGCATTTCATTGGGAATGTGCCATTCACCTCTAGTCATAATCCCCAAGCCAGAAACCAGCAACCTGCTCCGATTCCCCTTTTCCATCTGCTGCTGAAACGGAGTCACCCTGCCATTTGTGTTCAGAGCTTTCAAACCGACCCTGGAGCCGATCCTTTGCTGCCTCTTTACAAGCCCTGTGGTGCCTTAGAGCCTCCTGTCAAGCTCCTGGAATCAGTGCAAAGGATCTAGCTAGCTATTTATACCATGCTCGTTGCCCTGGTACCTGGCACAGTTACCAGGTGAAGTGCATCTCTGATCCGTCCTGGTCTCTTTGAGGCCACCCCTCTCGGCCTCGGGCTGTCATCGCTCATGTGGGATGGAATCACGCAGACCCCATGTATCAGCCATGACCACCTCATCACTTCTGACTTATGTCCAGACCCCTCAATTCTGTTCCCTCCAAAGCAATGACAATGGTAACCAGGGACCAAACAGCCTCCTGAAAGCAAAGTATCATTTATTCAGAACAAACACATTTCAGAGAAAATAAATCTTAAAAACAATACACCAGCTGATACACATGCCTGCTTTTCCCTCAGGCTTACCATCCCCTGTGTCTGGGAAGGGCCAAGGCCTTCAGACTCCTTCCACGGCGCTTGCTACCTAGGCAGCTGCTGACAAGTGACAAACGCTTCACAGGAACCAAGACACTTTTTAACTGTCTGTAGCCCTTTGATCTGGTAACTCCAGTTCTGGCCAAATTAGGCTGGAGACAGGATTTTTGAAGCCAGTAGCTTGGCCCACTGTCTTTCAAGTATGTACCTAGATGGTCTTATCTGGGAAGCCATTGTGTTGTCTCCCTGTTTGCTCTTCATACAGCCCCTGTTGAATTCAAGCATTCTGGCTATGGAATAAACATTCTGCTACCCCAGTATAAGTTAACGGTCTTTCTCAATAACTAGGTGACGTTTCAATGTTCTTAGATTCTTGCATAGCCGTTCCTACGCTATTCATAACATTATTACATATCAGTTCTACTTCTGTCACAATGCCTCTGCAGCTAAGGATTCTGGGTTGTGTCTGAGTCGGAGCTGAATGCAAAGTGACGGTGTGAAATTGCTTGAGAGACGTGCCACTGTGGAATATCTCAGCAGGTCCCCAAAGTCCAATGCTGTGCACAGTGACGAATCTGCAGCCATTCTGCAGGCACTCGGGACGTCGTGTTGCCACCAAGGATGGATGGACAGCAGCACCTGGAGATATGGGAAGAAGGTATTGACTGCAGTGAGAGAGACAGAACCTCCCCCGCCCCACCCCCCCACACACACACTAGAACCTAAATCTAATCAGCACAGGGAATGATCAGACTTGGGGCTGCAGCTGTGGTGAGAAATTGCTCACGCTTGGCAGAATATATGGAAAATAAACCACTGGGTGATGTGCTAAGTGATCAATTTCTTCTTACTGCTGCACTTTATTTATACAGGCCCACTACTGTAAATTGTACATTACATTAAAAAAAAAAGGCTAATTTACTCCGAATGGGCTGTGCACCATTTTTTCCTCCAAAACAGATCAACCCAGAGTCCAAGTCAATGGCGCCCTCACTTATTTTTAGGTATTTGTGCCTACTGCACTAGCCATCACGTCATCAAGTAAATACAGAAAGCCAGGCAGCTGCCAGCAGAGAGGCACTGAGAGCCTCTGTTATCTTTGTTTTAAATGGACTGTCTGTTCCTGGGATATATTTGCTTTCAGCCCTGAAGAAAAAAAAAAGAAACAGAAGCTTCACGTTACACTGCAGAAGTTTACCAAGTTTCTGGCTCTCTCAGCAAACTTATATCCTAGCAATAGTCCAAGATAATGCATACGCACTCCAAGAAGGAACTCAAAACTTACAGTTGGATTAGGAGATGATTGTATTTCACCAAATACTTGTAGAAACTGTGAAAGGAACTTGCCATTTGGCTCATTTTTACAAATTTCAATTTTCATTGCCTATGTTTGCACCCTTTTTCTGTAAAAGGACAGGGTGTGGTCCATGGTAAACAAAGGAGACAAAGCTGGAACTCAAGCGGTGTGGAAATCTTTTTGTTTATTTGTGGATGAAGCTGTTTTCTTTAATAAACACTTCCTCTTTAAGGTCTGTGATTCCATATATCATGCCATGCACTTGTCTTGAATACTTTGTTGAACCTGTCCCCTGGCAGGAATGAAACAGTGAATTTTAAGCAATTATTAGAGAGTATTCATGGAAAGTGAATTCTGACCTCATAAGCTCGACTATTTTTCTGGAAACCTGATTCTAGGGGCTGACTTCTCTGGCCCACTTTGCAATGCTCACCAAGCAGTGCTGGACCAGGTCCCCTCCCCTTTTCTCTGCTCAGGTGGGGTGGAGAACACGAGGTTTCAGAATACAAACAGAGATCAGAAACTATCTACGGGCCAAGAAATGCTCACAGAAATTATCCCGTCAGTAATTTCTTATATGGAACAAGACTGAGAAAATTAAAGGCTGCTCAGAGGCGATTCTTGACCAGAAATGAAAGGATTCAGATAAAAGGGCCTGCTATGAGTTTTTTGCTCACTATAGTTTTTAAATTCAATTTTCACCAAGAAAATACTGCAGCCAATGGGAGTTAGTGAGTAAAGTGAATAAGAACCATGTGATTTGTCCCATGAATAATTAATTTAGACTTAATGCCACAATATCATTCCAATTGCTGTTCTCTGCTATGGTATCCAAGCTTATAAAGGAAAGGGAGCATTTGTATAAGGTTGTTGCTTCCTCAGCAGCTAAAAACAGGGCTGTGGACCACCAATGAGAGTGTATTCTGGTGATGACAAAACAGATCTGATCCCTCTTCTCCTTGCTCAAGCAAACTCCCAGTGGAAGCTTTGTTTAAGAAGTGCAGATTAAATAACACCACTTTGGACTCAGCCTTTAGCATCTTGACAGTGCTGCAGAGACATTAACTAACCACGCAGTACATGTCCCCTAAGATCCTGCCAAGGGGCCCTGCTGGGCAAAGCTATGTGGAAGCAGAGAGGACTGGAATTTGCTCTGACTTGTTTCAATTAAACTCAGTGGAAGCCATCTCTTCCTCTTGAAGTCAGCGGTTAGTTTTTTGTCTAATTCAGCTCCTGTTTCTCAATGGCTTTTGCTCAAAACATGACAGGCAGCTTACAAACAAATACACTGAAATATACAGCAGGTAAAACTGCAGACTACACAGAGACTTGGGACACAAGGCTGCCCGGGAACCACAAACAAACAATACAAACACCACCTAAGAAACTCAAACAAACTTGATGAACCACGTGCTGAACCTCACAGTTACATACTCCACAAGCATCACTTTAGTTCACAACACACTGAACGCTGTTCAGGACATTGGGTCTTTTGTGAGTGCATCTCCAAAACAGATGCAGTGTTTTTTGGATGAAAGTGACACCAAGCAGCATCTACAGGAGTTTTCTTACACCCACTGGTCTCAGCAGGAGGCACGCCTCTCCATTGTCATCGCCAATTACGAACATTTGTTTCCCACTGTGGATCATCTACAGACCTGCACAGACCACAGGTGTGACACAGCTGCATGCATAGCCAGAGCAATGGAGTTATTTAACGTTCTGGTCTGTAGTATTGTTTGCCAATACAGCAATATGTTACTCCACTGAGCAATGCTCTTCAGAACCCATCTCGTCATCTTGTGAACGCCAGCCAACAAGCCAGCAGTTTGATGTCACCACTTGGGGACAAAAGAGTAGGCTGCACTTATAACTATCTACAGGAGAGATGTGCCTGTGAGAGTGGAAATAACTGTCTTAATGCTTTGTATAGCTAGACTGCAAACCCTGAGATCGAATGCCCCAGCTTCAATACCTCAGAAATGCTGGCACTAATTGTCCCACTTTCAGATCGCTTAACTGCCCAGCTGAATGATCGAGTGTGTAGTTCTTTGACTGAAAGCCCAGTATCTCCTGCCCAACAAGCTAGCCATGCTGACCCCAGCCATGTGGAACGAGACAAAGAATGAGGCCATGCTTCTATGTCTAGAAATGGCTGATGCAGGGCTCTGGGGGCATTCCAGGTCTACCGAAAGCAGTAGTGATGTGAGGGATGTATCAGAGGACACTGTTACGCTCTGCCCAACATCCACAATGTCTGAAGAGTGCTGCCTGCCACGCCAGCGTTCACTGCTTCAGCTTTGTTCACTTGCAGCTGTTTGAGGCGTTTGAAATGCTACCTGTGTCGCACCATGATGGAGACGCGCCTACCAGGGGTGGCACTGAGGAGCATCCACCATGATGTGGCCATTGAAAGGTTGCAAGACTTTGATGCAAGAGGAATGCAAAGAACACAGCTTCTCTTCCAGGACTGACCACAGTAAGTGCACCTTTAAAGTTTCACTTGTATTTAAATGTTATCAGTATCTAGTATTAAAATGTCTGATATATTTTCTTGATCATTAACATTAAATGACAAGTTGTGTTATTACCAGCATCATCCGTTTGGTTTTTTAATTACCTCTTTTGCTACTAAAAAAAGCCTCTGTGTCATCACCATGTTAAGTTAAAGTGAGAGGGGTTCGGTTGTTCACACCATGTGAAAAATTTCTCAGGCCTCACCTCAGGGCTTGGTCCATTATGCATAATGCTCATGTTCCTTGATGTTGTTATCTCCCCCCATTCATTCAGCGTTGAGCTAATGACTTTACCCTTCCATTTATCATTACAAGCTGCTCAAATCAAACAGGTCTCCCGGAAATTGCTACTTGATTTCCTTGTTTATTCAGTAAAAGAATTTTGGGTATTTCGAAATGCCATCAGTTATTCCCCCGCCCCCATTTTCTAACACTCCAGCCTCAGATCAATAAATTAATTCAAAATTATCTAACAAACACTCAGCCTGTAATTTATTTTTCATAAGTGTTAATCTAATTCCTCCTGAACGTTATGCCTTTGGGACTGTTGTGAATTAGGAAACTATTCAGAACATTTCTCCAACGTTACTTAGGCAGAAAACATCAGACTGAAAATAATAATGTCAGGCTCTTTTTAAAGATGGTTTTCAGAGACCCAAAACATATTTCATTTTAATTGATGTGTTGGGTTCTATATTTACCAGTTCACTCTGGAGCCCATCCCTTTGCAACTCACTCCTGTCTTTACTAACCACTATAAAATGAAGCTTACTAAAAGCCTTGATGTGATGTGGCTTTTATTGTGATCCAAAATCATACTTATCCAGGGACCAATTTCTGTATTAGCTGCAGTAGACTCCTAAAATACCAACTGATTTCAATCTAGGGCTTTAGGCATTGGCAAACTGTCTCCTTGCAATTTATGCTCAGGTCTGGGAAAGTTTAAGAGTTGCAACAAATAGTTAAAAGTGGCTCAATCAGATGAGGACACCAAAGCTTGTGAGTTGCGGCTAGGCATTGCATGGCAGGATTTTGCACCCAGGGAACATGGGACAATAATGTTTTTAGCTTATCAAATCTGGAGTTCTTAAAAGCTACAAACCAAGTCATTCCAGATTGCTCCTCTTCCTTTCACTTTCTTGGAAAGCTGTTATTAAATATGATGATACAAACTGCAAAAATCTCTCTGTCGGTGCAACACTGAGAACTGGATTGTAAACCAAGGCTCTGTCCTGAGTAAGGATCAGTGCAGCACAGATGGCTGATCTTTGGGTTAAATGGGTAGCTTAATACAGGGCTTTATCGAGCCTTTAACGGGTGCAGCAGGAGTGGCGGCAGAGACACAGGGCCTTGCAGATGAGGAACACCCAGCTAAGGAACATGCCTCTGAGGTGCTAGGCCAGCATTCTGAATAGCAGGGTTCCTCCTTACCACTCCTCACCCATTAGCAGCTGCCGTTGGCTAGCTGGTGTGAAAAGGGGTGGGGCCATGGCCCTGCCCCGCCTCCTTTGGGGTCTCTAGTACTGAGGTCAGTACTAACCTACTCTGGTCCTTGCAATCAACACTGGTCCTATGATGATGGGCAGGGAACTCTTTTCTCGTCCCATGAGAATATTTGAGCTTTGGGGAAATTTTTCCCAATCCAAGTCAGGAGGAAAAGTCAGTCATGAACATTTTTGCAAATTGAAAATCCAAAAATAGTTCGGATCGGGTCAATTGATATGGTTCATTTCGATAATTTCAGAACGTTTTGTTTTGATTTTGACACACTCACCTTTTCTTTCCCCCACTATCAGTTAACTTAAATTTCCAAACAGTCATTTGAACCTGAAAAACAGAACTTTTTCATTTCAAAACCAGTTAGCTTCCACAATTTTGAAAAAAAAAATTCAAATGGGAAATTTGTCAAAATTGACATTCAATGAACCAGCATTTCCTGCTGAACAAACATTATGTCAGAAATTCCCAGCCAGCTCTAATCACGACCGCTCCGGTGCAGGCAGCACAAGAAGGCACCTCCCTGGCCACTAACGAGCCCAGTCTTTTTCATAGAACCAAACCTCACCAGAAATGTAGCCTGTCTAGGGGAACGTTGGTATTGGAATCCTGACTTGTGCATTATTTAATTTGCTGCTGTTTCAGACTGCAATGTCTTGGCCCCATATAATGTTCTGTTGGCTTCCATAGGTAGAACCTATGGGCAGCAGCTCTGTACCTAATAGATTATTTCAGACAGAGAGATTCACCGTCTTTATGCTCATCTCTTTAAAAGGACTGCACTGCAACGGACAGTAAGCATTTCTCGAAGATCTACCTGACTATACAGACAGTTTAACAGAATTCGTAAGACTCTCTGTAACTGTGCCACCTGGTGACTCCCAGTGGTATTAGCAACTCTACAGATGTAATCATTGATGAATACATTGTTTGGGGTTTTATTTTACATAGGCTCAGTTCCACTATCCCCGGGAAGAAACACAGCAGCTGTTTCAGCATGCACAGTAAGTAACACTGTGCAAGGAGTGAAAGACGTTTCTGAATCTGATTCGTTTCCCACCATTTGCTCTGTTACGTTCTGCACTTCAGTGGGACTGGGACTATCCAGGGAACCTGGGCGGGTCACTTTCACTTTTGTTTCATGAATCCACATACTGCCAAGAACCATCGAAACGCAGCACCAGATTCTCCTCTACTGCCTGGAGGGATCACTCCACGGGTACTGACCAGTGTCACCAAGGCCCTGCTCTCCTTTCCATTCTCTCCTCCCATGCGGAGCAAACTGTGAACGGACTAGAGCTGGTAGAGCACAGGCCAGCGCTAAAGAACTCACAGACAGTCATGCCGCCTGCGCCACCTCTGCGTAGCAGCCAAACAATTTACTCCCAGCTCTGGGAGAGCCAGAGGCACATCTCAGCTGGTACAGAGCTGGAGAGAGCTCCAGCTTAGACAGCCCCAGACAAGCATGGAGAAGGTTTCCCATCCCTGGTCAGGGAGAAGGGCAGGGAAATCTGGCAGTGGTTGGGGGAAGAAGAGCGAGGGATTTTAAGGGCATCATGTAGACGAGGGCTAATAGACCTCTCATGCACACAGAATCTCTCCGAGGACAGGAAATGCAGGCCAGCCCCTACACTAGCAGGCTAGTTAGCAGGTAACTGTGTGCCAAATATGCCCAGATGCCCTATGAATTTGCCATGCTTGCAAAATCCATCCTCCATCTGCAGAACATGGCACATGCCGGGTGCTTTGCTGCGCGTGAAGGGGCAAGGAGGAAGACAGGACCAGAAACACCCAGAGCACGCGGAAGAGTCACAGCAGGGAGGAGGAAGGCTCTCGCCAGCCAGACTCACTCTCACCCTTATCATTTTGCTATTGACTTCCAATAAGCTTCCGCAAAGCCCCGGAGCTTGGCAGGCAGGCACTGTGCACCGGGCAGGGGCTGTCCGGAGCTTGCGGCTGGCTCTGGAATCCTGGCACAGAGCACTAGGGCTGCAGGGTGTTCGTTTAAGGTCACCATCCCTTCAGTGCCTTCTGAACATTGGATTTAGACAGGCGGCTGGGCTGGCGAATGGCCCGGTCAGGTGACAGAAAGGGGAGATTCAGTACGCCTAGGCACAGCTCCAGCAGACACCTGCCCTGCCTGAGTTTTTAGTAATACGTGTCTCCCGCTCTCAGTGGTGGCTGCGTGGCAAGCACTGAGCAGACAGGTCCCTGGAAAGATCCTAAGAGGTCCCAGTAACATAGAGTAACAAACACTGAAGGAGAAGATCCGAGAAGGAATTGGACAGGGGCCCTACTGACCCAGTTCAAGGACAGTGTTAAAATCGGGGAGATGGGAGGATGGGGAATGAGCTATCCGCCCTACTCCCCGAGCTCCCGGGGGAGAATCCAACCCAGCTTGGCCGAGACAAAAGGTTATCGTCCCCTTTCAGCTGTGGGAAATAAGCAAGGGAGGGGCCCAGTGCCACTGGTGTCCACCTCCCCCAAAGCACCCTTCTGAGTCCTGCCCAGTACGAGCTGTGCACCAGAAACCCCCGGCAGTGAAAAACACCTTTACTGAGCCTCCCTACAGCCTGACGTGCCTTTCGCTGGGTCACTATCTCCACAGGCCCACTGCGGTCCCGGGGCAGTCGCAGCAAGAGGTGAGGCGCCACTGCCAGGCTACAGGACCCGAGCAGAGGAAGTTTGCGGTGATGCTGGCTGCGATGCCCTAGTTCTCTTCATGAACATGTTGATCCAGCACTAAATTCACTTAACAGCGCTATTTGTAGAGCGCATCCCTGCAATGCCAGACCTTGCCCTCGCTGCAGCTCTTGGTGACAGACCCCTCCGGCTTTGCGCCATGGGGCTCCATGAAGCAGCACGTCAGCAGGCTCACCGGGCTCCCTTCGGAGGGGGGTTATTTTCCAGAACAGCGTGTGGAGTGCTGACGCATCATCTCTGCTGTCATGGAAACCGGGACGTCGGGAACTTTGTGTGGGATCAACGCAACTTTCTTTATCTCGCCAGAGGAAAGAGAGGGCTCATCCGCCTGAGAGGTGGAGAGAGATTCTGCTGCAGTTTGGGAACAAGGAGCCCAGAGCAGAGGGCTCAGGCCTGGATCCTGCCTTTCCCACAGCTCTGTGGGCAACGGATAGCTTTTTATCCCCCTAAAAAGGACACATATTAGCTTGGTCAAAAACCTTCGGGGGTCCTGTTCCTAAAGAGCCCTCCCCGGCCCTGCTGCAGAATTAATTCTGGATTAATTGCAAGTGAATACGCAGCTTGATCTGTTTGGAAACCCGTTCTCTAGAAACGCTGATGCATGCAGGGCTTCGAGGTTGTTGTTCCAATGAACTCCTGCCTGTGTTTTTCAGTAATCCCAGAGCTCTAATGGAACGAGCTGCAGGACTGCACAGGAAATCTCAGCGCAAGCGCCCAAAAGCCAAGCAGTGTTCTGTCATGGAAACGCAATATCACCTGAAACCGAACGGCCACTAGTTCAGGCCCAAAGCTTTGCCCTTTGTTACAGTTTTCATAAGAACTAAAGGGGAAGAAAAACCTCGGCATCTGCTTTCAGACCCCCTATAATAAAATCAGCCTCACTCTTCACAATTCTATGGCCCCGTTCAGCCAAAGACCTCCCAGTGCTTTGCATACGTTGACTGAGCCCCACAGCCCTCCTGGGAGGGAAGTACCATTCTACCGATTTCACAGAAGGGAAAACTCCGAGCCCGAAAGGACTTCCAAGGTGACAGAGCATGGAAGAAGGACCCAGGAGTCCTGGGCCCTAACCCACTAGATCCACTGGAATTTTTCCTCCTGCTTCAGTTTTCTTTCTGTTTATGCAGCTAGCCAGAGATGAGATCAGCTGCCCAATGGATTTGGATCTACAGGCCCCAGGAAAGTCCAGGGCAATGCCAGGCAGCTGTAGCCAGGTTAGCCATCCTCTTCCAGCTCACTCAGTCACAAACACCCTTCCCTTCCCCACTGGGTCAGCTTCAGCCTGCACTGGCCAAGGCAGTGTCCCTCCAGCCTCTTGAGTTTGGTGAGCCCTTGTTCAAGGTCAGAAATACTCACGGCCCCTTTGCATTCATTATAAAAGTCAGAGCGGGACATCACAGCCACACCTGGCTCCAGCAGAGCTCCCCTTCCAAAGCTGCCCCCACCAGGGTTGAGCCCTCCCCGGGTGCAGAGGGCTTTGCCAATGCAGGGAGGGAATTCTCAACCCCACCCGCTGCCCTCCAGCCCTGTCTCTTTGCTACGCAGCGTATCACACCTTCCTCCACTCCCCGTGACCCTGTAGCCCCACCCAGCTGCAGGCACCACCACGATGCCCAACCAGGAGATGCCAGGCAAAGCCGGTCAGCCATCTCTGAACATCCCTGCCATGAGTGCCCCAGTCCTCAGCCCGGCCCCTCCCAGCACACCGAAGGCAGGACGGTGACATGGAGGTAGGTTCCTGCAGGTTAGAACTCAGCGCAATGACCCCAATGTACCCACCTTGCTACTGTGGCAGCAGCAGCTGGCACAGCAGAGCAGTGAGGGGCAGAGGCTCCAGATCAGTGTCTATTCTCCATGCAGCCAGCGGGAGCAGAATCCATTTGCCCCAAGCCCACCCCTCCATCCGAGCCCAGCCCCAGTGTCACAACCCCCCACTCCGGAGCTCCATCGCACCGAGAGCCTGGGCAACAGCCCCAGGGGCAGGGCCGGGCTAGGGGCTTTGCTCAGCACCAAAGGCAGCTTCCCACCAAACAGCTCCCACCATCTAGCTGCCGCTGCAGCCACCAGAGACTCAGCCAAGCGGGAAACCACTGAACCGGCGCCATGTGCTAAACAAGAGGGGACCGAGGAAATGCTCATCCCAAACCTCCCAGTGTAAAGTAAAAGGAGCCAGAGCTCTGCAGCACAATGCCAGGACGGGAGATGCATACGCCCATCATGCCACGGCACCGAAGAAGGCGACGTGTGTGCCCATTACGCCACAGCACCGGAGAAGGCGACGCATGCGCCCGTCGCGCCACAGCACCGGAGTAGGCGACGCGTGCGCCCGTCGCGCCACGGCACCGGAGAAGGCGACGCGTGCGCCCGTCGCGCCACAGCACCGGAGTAGGTGACGCGTGCGCCCGTCGCGCCACGGCACCGGAGAAGGCGACGCGTGCGCCCGTCGCGCCACGGCACCAGAGAAGGCGACGCGTGCGCCCGTTGCGCCACGGCACCGGAGAAGGCGACATGTACTCCCATCACACAGCGGTGCCAGGAGGGTGACACATATGCCCAATCACACCACAGCATTAAGGAGGGTGACACGTACACTCATCATCTGTGGCACCAAGGAGGGTGGGGTGTACATCTCTCAAGTCTCTGGAAAGCTCCTGTCTTGGCCCTGATGTGTCTTCGCGAGGGAATGAGTCTGGCTCTTATACTCTGTTTGCAGCGCTGTTGTAGCCATTTCAGTCCCAGGCCATTAAAGACGAGGCCGGGAAGGTAATATCTTTTATTGGACCAACTTCTGTTGCGGAGAGAGAAAAGCTTTCGACTTCCCCAAGCTCTTCTTCGAGAAGATCTGAGGAAGACCGAAGGCTCCTTTAAGCAAGAAAGCTTGTCCCTTCCACCAACAGGAGTTGGTCCAATAAAAGATATTATCTCGCCCGCCTTGTCTGGCTCTCATAAGCAGGAAGTGGGGTAACCAGGCACACATAGGTCCAGGTTTGCCCCCACCAGTGGCAGTGAGTGCTGGGGCTCTACCACCCTCCCCCATTTTCTGTCTGTGCCATCTGTGTAGGGACCAATGCCCCTTCCAAAGCCAGAGCCTTTTTAATGAGAAGCTACAGTGCTAAATTGCATTTCTCTATTGTCTGTCTCCTGACAGTCCAGGCTCTAATGAGATTCTCCCTGGCTAACACATTTTAGCAGCAGCCGCACTGAAAACTCATATTCTGATCCAGCAATGACTTACCCTATGCAAAGGACGAGAGGAGGGATGGCCCCCATGAGGACTGAGCTCCATTTTCCCAGCACTGTGGGGGAAAGCAGGTAATCTAATCGACGCAGGGACATTTCCCTAATGCCTGCTGCGAACGCAGCTGTCAAACACTTTTGCATTAGAATGATATTGATGATGGAGACACTGGAACGCCGCAAACAGCAGGTCCTTGAAATGGGAAGAGGTATTACGAGTCCCTCTTTGCTGCTGGATGAATTCCCTCTCGCCTTTCTGGATAATGCGCAGGATGCAGTCAGCAGGGAGCGGCGCCGCTGAACAAAGCCTTCACCGGTCAGCGCAGTCAATATTGCAAGGTGAAAATCCTCGCTAGCAAACCATCCCAATGCCGTTCACCTGGGAGCAGTCATTATGTCATTCTGCACACAGTCACCTGACCTCTCAGACATGTCTCTGAGATGCTCTGGGTCCAGGCGGGACCAGGACACCTGGGCGCTATTCCCAGCTCTGGCAGGGTCTTGCTCTGTCTCCTCGGCCACGTCACTTTCCTACTCTGCATTTCAGTTTTCCCACCTGGGAAATGAGAATAATATTTACCCTACTTTATAAAGCGCTTTAAGATCTTTGGATAAAAGCCCTCACTAACCAAGAGTTGTTATGATCATGCTTACTTACTCCCAGGGCTGGAAAGGAAACAGTAGCAAGGCCAGCTCCAGCCCACAGTACTGAGCTAGGTACAAGGAAGGTACATGGTGACTAAGGGAAAGATCAGCCATTGCAGGAAGGCTCACACAGAGACCAAAGTCAGAGCCAAGGGGCAGCAGTAGAGCTTACTAGGTAACTTTACTACCTCGTAGAGAGCTTGTGCCTTTCCCCACTGGGGTAAGGGTGGTGAAGGGCATTGGGCATCACCAGGGCTTGAGAAAAGCAACGGCACGGAGAGTAAAAGGCTGATACTTCCTGGTACATGTGGACACTCGGAAGCCAGCAATGAGAGGGTTAAATGCACAGTGGCTCTAGAAAAATCCCGTTGGTTATTTTCTCTTCCCATGGTGTGTTTACTCTCAGAGGGGATGGCTACCACTGCAGTAATGCACCCGCGGCTGGCCCAGGCCGCTGACTCGGGTGCAGGTTGGATGTTCAGACCCCAACCCGGACGTCTACACTGCAATTCTACAGCCCCACAAGGCTGAGTCAGCTGATCCGGGCCAGCCGCGGGCATTTTATTGCAGTGCAGCCAGACCCAGACCCCAGCCACACAGAAGGGCCATGGCCTGGCATTAACGTTCTTTGGTTCTACCTACATGGTGCATATCGGTTATGCAAAGTCCTTAGGAAATGCTTTGATCTCAACAGCCTAAACGTTGCTGTTTCTTCCCTGATTGGAGAGGAGGGAACACGGGGCGGTGTTAGACTCTCAGAAGTGCCTCTTTTCCATTTCCTCTCCAAGGTATTTAGGCTGGTAGTGCTGGGATGTGTGGGGGTGGTGGGAAACGCATGTGCTTTCCCCTCACTGTCTGCAGAGCGCATTTCTCCTTCCACTTCGCAGCTAATGATACTGTGCTCGGCACAAAGGGGAGACAAATTGCAGTGATACTTAAAAGCTAATTAGTCTGAGAGCTGACTTGGAAATTATTATTAGAATTACGGAAAACGTGGATTTGTTTGGAACTTCTTGTTGATTTTAATATGGAAATAAAGCAATTGGAAATTCAGCTATGAATGGGGACAGATTATCTAGCTCTCCTGCTCTCGCTCTTCAGGAAATGGGCTTCCGATAGTTTACCATTAGGCAGACTAGGGAAGCAAAGCTGAGTCTCTCTGCACACACTACCTTGCCTGTTCTCAGACAATCCTATGCCAGTCACAGGCTGGATCAGGATTTCTAGTTCATGTGCACCAGGTCTCATTAGCTAGACTCGTTGATTTCCACACGCTAGAGGGAAATGGTACCATATTGTATTTTATGCTGGAAAGATCTCAGCCAATCACAAGGAGGTGATCAGGATGCCCTGTCCTGCAGAGGGAATTCCACTGGATCGTGTGGTGTTCCGGACACACCCTCCCTGCTGGGGGGGTGGAAATGTAAAAAGCCAGCGGAGTTAAACATGTGATGGTGTCAAAACCCATATATTATGTAAAGCTCTGCAATCTGACTGGCTCCATTGGTTTCATTTCTACCCAATCAGAACTGCCAAATGAATATGGTCCCCCCCCTCCTCAAATTCTCAGCTGAATAGTAAATATTATTTTAACTCAATTATGCAAAGATATAGAGTCACTGGCCATTTCAATATAATAACAATGTGACCGTGCTTCCTGCTAACTCACCATATTACAGGTTAACAAGGCCCTCTGTCTCCAGATGGATTTAGCTCAGAGTACATTGATACCTCCAAAGAAGGATGCTGCAGCCTCACCAAGCCGATGGCTGTGGATCACAGGATCCGGCTGCGCTGTGCATTGGATTTCTGTGAGCAGCAGTGACCCCCTGTGGGCCTTCGAAACACTGCACACTTTTCCCCGGAGCAGGGCCAGGTGAACATGTCGCTCAGCAAAGGTCACCCTCTCTTCTGATTGCAAGATTGTCAGCTGGTGTAAGCGGGCATGTTGATATACACCAGCAGAGGAGCCAGCCTTCTGACTTTCCCCAGCCGATTTGCTGTCAGCAACCGTCCGAGGCATGTTTCGTGCAAACCAATTGCGGCCCGTGAACTTTTCGCTGCGACGACTAAATTTGAGATCTCGTTAGTGACAAATTTGATAGTCTCACTGCCCTGTGGATCACATATGGCACATGCTCCCTGATTGGATGACCCAATCTTTCTAAACAGGCCTGATTAACTCAGTGAGAGGGTGGGATACACTAAAGAGGAGCAGGGCATTGCGAGAGGCCACAACAACGGGCGAGCAACAGGCTTAGAAACAGACCAGCAAATGGAGGCAGAAAGGTTAAGTCATTGGCTTAAAGCCGCACAAAGAAGCAGGGTCGGAGCTAGGGTTAAAACAACCCATTCCTGGCTCCCAGGCCTGTGCTTAGACCACCCCTGTCCCTGCTGAATCTGCCAACAAGCAGGCCACTCCCGGCTGAGGTTTGGGCGGCGTGGGACCCCGCCCACTAGGACGCATCTCCAGAGACACCAAGCAGCCATTAGGGGCAGGTGCCAGATAGGTAAAATCACCTGTACCCTGCCCACACTATCTGCGACTATCTCCGGTGGAGTTGCAATGGCGCTTATGAATTTTCCCATGGTGGATGCACCTCGGGGGACATATTCCAACGCTGAGAAGCTGTAACCACAAGCCCTTCAGCCCCCCATGTTAAAACATGGTTGCAGCCCAGTTGTGTTCTTCACAGGAAGTACCACATCAGGGGCCCCAGGCACGACCGTTCAACCTGGACGTAGCATAGCGGGGACCAAACCATGTCCCAAGCCTTGCTTCAGCCAGACCGAGCCAGACCATGTTGCCATGGAGAAATGAAGGAATAGGGACAGAACATGTGTCTTGAACATGGCATAGGGCAATGTTTCAGCTGAGGTATAATAAACAATAACAATAGATTTTAAGGCCTGAAGGAACCATTATGATCATCTAGTCTCTCACCTTGCATATCACAGGCCATAGATTTCACCCATGAAAATTCCTGCATCTAGGCCAGAGGTAAAGACATATTACCTACAGGTTCTGGAAGGTCACAGAGAAACGTGTCTCTCTCTCTCGAGGCCCATGTCAGAGAAGCTGCTCGAAATGCAGGCCTACAAATGAGAAACAATACTCCCAAATCAATAAAGTGTTGACCCTCTCTGAGCACCATGTTTAAACCACTGTCATCATGCATCTTTTATACAAAAGCAAGGATGAAAATGGAGTTGCTGCATACACAGGCCCCAGGGTAAAAGACCTTCTTGCTGGCTTGATAAAATTCACTGACATCCATAAATATTTCAACGCAACTCGGTTTCATCTCCCCAGTTCAATAACCATAGCTCTTCATGCTGCAGAAAAGTTGGGGAGGATTAGAAAGAAGTTATCATTAAGGAACAGCAAATAATTTTGCTTCTATTGGACTTGAAGGGGAATATAGGGATTTCTGTGGATTATTTGGCCCTATCTAGATTAAAAGCTTGTTAGAGTCAAAAATAATATTAGCAAATAACACTGGCCTATTCCTCCCATTCATCTAATAATGCTATTACCTTGGAGATCTCTTTGAAATTCATAGCAGATTACAATGTGTATACAAGTTAATACTTCCAGTGCCTTACAGCTAGGATATACACCCGGTGACAGGGCATTGGGTAGACACAGACATGCATCTTGCATTAGACTTCCCACCCCACAAAAGGCAATGGGGTTGATTCCACAGTCCTTGCACAAGTGAGGATTGAAGATTCGTGCCCTGGTGTAAGAAGGCTGCATGAGATTTGCCCTGGGTGGCTAATCAGATAGAACATGTCAGTGCTTTAAAAATCACCAGTCGCCCACTTCTGTTTGGTTGTTGTTGTGTTTTTAAAACTCCTGGGTTATGGTCACAAATGTATGGACGTATATCTGCTTACATGAACACACATTCATCTACGTGGCCATAAATTTACACCGCACTTTGCACTAAGATGTCCCAACTCTGATTAGCCTCCAGTCTAAAATGTACGGCCCAACCATTCACTGGGGACACGAGCCCTCCTGTCCCCTTGGCATTCTGGCTTGAGGGGACCTCAGCGTGCTGCTGTTCCAGGGGTGTTATCCGGGTCCAAAACTATCCAAGGGCTGTGGCTGGACTTCATGGTCCCAAAGGAAGACTGAAATCCTGAACAGGGACTTCCCACCTGCAGCAGTGCCATTGTCGCTGCTAAGCGGGTGCTGAGTCCTGCCCCCTCCCCTGAGGGGGGAGTCTGAAACTCCGCCCCCACTGCCTTATAAGGGGATGGACGTCAGGGGATGCTCTATATTTAAAGGGACAAAAGCCAAGGTGGGATTGTCCCTTGCGGATCTGTGCTGGAAGGAGCCCTCCCCCCAAAACCTGCCCTCTCCTTCAGCCCTTCTCCTCGGGCGCCACAGGCATTCAGGAAGCAGGGCTTGCAGAAGACCCTCATGCCACAGTGGAAATCAAGGAGCTGGGAGCTGCACCGACTCATTCTGGGGCCCCACCACAGCCTCAGGGGGCCCCAGCCCATGGCAGCATGGTGCCTGAAGGGGCTGCTCATGTCTCCCCTGTTCTAGATGCCCAGGGCTTGAGCTGCCTTTCTGAATCATGAGCCTAGATTTAAATGTCTCCAGCAAAGCCATTTCCCCAGTCTCCCTGGGGAGTGTAACACACTGCCCCCTCCTGCAGAACCAGGGATGGGGCTCAGAGGCCTGTGCCTGTCCCCCCGGCAGCAGCTCTGTGGCTCAACCTGGAGTCTCTGGAGGAAGCAGAACTGTCTCTATAGAAAGGGGCAGCCCATTAGCACGGAGAGAAGCACAGAGTTTGCTCAGCTCCGCTGGAGAGCTCTTTTCAAGGGCACAACAAGGCATAAATCCATCACTGGCTTCAGCAGATTGTGTTCTCAAGACATTATGGTCTGGTCTCGTAAATACAGGCAGCCGGCATAATTAGTGCTGAGTTAGAACAGGGAGAATTTTAATGTAGGTGTCGCCTGCCTGGAGGGCGCAGTAACCCCCCAACCCACACCAAAAGCCATATATTTTGCACGGCACAGAGATGGGGTCTCTGCAGCCTGCATCTCAGTGCCAAGGACACCACAGACCCTGCCACTTTCATGTCCGGTTAATTTCAGTGTCTATCTGAAACTTGGCATAGCCAGAAAGTAGGCAGATGTCACTTTGCTCGGTCAAGCTACTTTGGTAAATTCCACTAACACCACCTGCTTGGAAAAGAAAACAAGCGTTTCTACTCAGCTGCTTGGGTCTTCTCACTCCCTCCACTAGGCAAATGGAGCCCCTCTGTGGCATCAGCGTTGAGATGTTCACCTGCCCTAGAACCACAGAGTAAAATCCCCAAGGGACAGACTCAACCACTCACATTTTAGCTTTTTATGGTATGCATCTCTCTGGGCTGTTCAGTGCCCCCTTTCTCACACTCACACACGCTCTCTCTCACACACACACACACACACACTACATTCTCTGCGGCACACACACACACACACACACACACACACACACTCCATTTTCTGTGGCCTACCTGACATTTCTATAGCCCTTCATTCTGGAAGGTAGTGAAGAACTTTTCAGAATAATGGTTGGATGGAAATTATTCCATCCACCACTGAAATGCAGCCACCTCTGGGATGGACACAGCAGCACTATACAACAGGAAGCCAAGAAGAGCATATCCAAATGAAACTGCCATAATAGAGACTTTGGGTGGCAAAAGGTTGTTCACTTTGCATTATGGCGCTCAAACGGCCGAGTTTATCCATAAGTCTATGGAATTATTGTTGAGAAGAGCTCTTCTTTTGCCCCAAAAAGAATTTCTTTGCTAGGGAATTAGAGAGAAATGAAAGCCATGCTTGAAAAATAATCATTGCATTTTATTTATATTTAACAGTACCCTTTGTACCAGTCTCAGCCAAACTGTAATTTACAATAATACATCAAATTTTACAGTACGTAAAACTCTATGCACCTAATACAAACCTACAACGAGAAATCGCTCGCGCCTTCCATAAATTACTGCAGGATGGCACTATTTTTAGCCTCACCGTCAGAGGATTTCTGAGTGGACACCAAGCAGGTTTTAGCTCATTGTGCTAGAACCGAGGCAATGGTTCCAGTGATGGAGGGTAAAGGCAGAGTTCCAGTTGGACATGTTACTCCAATGCCAATGCCAATGCCTCCCGTGTTGATCCAATGGGCACTAGGGCCCAGACCCCTGGCTGCGGCCAAGGAACACACTGCATAGCTCAGGAGGCTGGGTGTGAAGTTGGCATTAAGCCATCTTTGTGCTCTGTATCTTGGGCAGTTTGTGTCCATCTGATCTAAATTAGAGCAGTTGGCGCCGGCTTCCCCAATGGGCCAACACAACAGCTAGGAGGCAGCAGAGTGCAGAGAAACTCCAGCCTGACCTTCCCTGGCCAGCAACCCCTATCCCAGGTGAGGGACTGGCATGAGAGCCCATCTCTGTGCCGCTCAAGGATATGCTGGGCTAACCCTCACTGGCTCTCCTGGCACGAGGGATGCTTTGTACTGTGAATGGAGTGGAAAAGTGGCAGTAGACTTGACCAGGAACTGGGCCAGATGTACCGCCATTTTAAAACTTGGTTTTTACCGTGCTTAGGGAGATAGTCAATTTCTGCCTCCATCCCTGGGGGGATATTGCCTGGAATTCTGTGTCCGGTTCTGGGCCCCGCCTTTCAGGAAAGCTATAACTTGGTGAAAAGTTAAGTACAGGATCACTTGGCTAAGAGATGACTGGGGTGGGGAGTGAGAGACATGATCAGACTTTACAAATATTCCCAAGATGCAAACCCCAAGGAAGGAGAGGAGTTGTTTAGGGGAGCCGGAGGGAGAATAACTAGAAGTAATGGGATGAAATGTTATAAGTAGGGCTGTCAATTAATCGCAGTTAACTCATGCGATTAACTCAAAACAATTAATTGCAATTTTAAAAATGTATCGCGATTAATCGCATTTATAACAATAGAATACCAATTGAAATTTATGAAATATTTTTGGATGTTTTTCTAAATTTTCAATATTGATTTCAGTTACAACACAGAATAGTAAGTGTACAGTGCTCACTTTATATTATTATTTCTGATTACAAATATTTGCACTGTAACAATGATAAACAAAAGAAATAGTATTTTTCAATTCACCTCATACAAGTACTGTAGTGCAATATCTTTATCATGAAAGTTGAACTGACAAATGCAGATTTTTTTTGGTTACATAACTGCACTCAAAAACAAAACAGTGTAAAACTTTAGAGCCTCCAAGTCCACTCAGTCTTGTTCTTCTGTATTCTGTCAATCGCTAAGACAAGCAAGTTTGTTTACATTGACAGGAGATACTGCCGCCTGCTTCTTATTTACAATGTCACCTGAAAGTGAGAACAGGCGTTCGCATGGCACTTTTGTAGCCGGCGTTGCAAGATATTTACATGCCAGATATGCTAAACATTCGTATGCCCCTTCCATGCTTCGGCCACCATTCCAGAGGACATGCTTCCATGCTGATGATGCTCGTTAAAAAAATAATGCATCAATTAAATTTGTGACTGTACTCCTTGGGGGGAGAATTTTATGTCTCCTGCTCTGTTTTACCCGCATTCTGCATATCTTTCATGTTATAGCAGTCTCAGATGGTGACCCAGCACATGTTCATTTTAAGAACACTTTCACAGCAGATTTGACAAAACACAAAGAAGGTACCGATGTGAGATTTCTAAAAATAGCTACAGCACTCGACCCCAGGTTTAAGAATCTGAAGTGCCATCCAAAATTTGAGAGGGACAAGGTGTGGAGCATGCTTTTAGAAGTCTTAAAAGAGCAACACTCTGATGCGGAAATTACAGAACCCGAACCACCAAAAAAGAAAATCAACCTTCTTCTGGTGCCATCTGACTCAGATGATGAAAATGAACATGTGTCAGTCCACACTGCTTTGGATTGTTATCAAGCAGAACCCGTCATCAGCATAGACGCATGTCCTCTGGAATGGTGGTTGAAGCATGAAGGGACATATGAATCTTTAGCGCATCTGGCATGTAAATATCTTGCAACAGCAGCTACAATAGTGCCATGCAAACGCCTGTTCTCACTTTCAGGTGACAATGTAAACAAGAAGCAGGCAGCATTATCTCCTGAAAACTGTAACCCACCTTGTTTGTCTGAGTGATTGGCTGACCAAGAAGTAAGACTGAATGGACTTGTAGGCTCTAAAGTTTTACATTGTTTTATTTTTGAATGCATTTTTTGTACATAATTTGACGTTTGTAAGTTCAACTTTCATGAGAAAGAGATTGCACTACAGTACTTGTATGAGGTGAATTGAAAAATACAATTTTTTTGTTTTTTACGGTGCAAATATTTGTAATCAAAAATAAACATAAAGTGAGCACTGTACACTTTGTATTCTGTGTTGTAATTAAAATTAATCTATTTGAAAATGTAGTAAACATCCAAAAATATTTAAAATAAATGGTATTCTATTGTTGTTTAACAGCGCAATTAATCGCAATTAATTTTTTTTATTACTTTACAGCCCTAGTGATAAAGGGAAATTTAGGCTGAATGCTAGGAAAGGCTTCCCACCACTGAGCTGTATTAGATTGGGGTCTCCCAAAGGAAACCTCATTGCTTGGGACGTTTAAAACAATTCCGGACGAGATGCTTGGAAATGTGCCCTAGGCACCCATCCGTTAGGTGACCTACCAGGTCTTGTCCATTTCTAACGCCGATGAGACGGGAAAGCTAGACAAAGTGCAAGGGGCAGGAAATAAAATGGGGGGGCTCAGAGGACAGAATGCAAGAGCAGCATTTATGTGGTCTAGCGAGAGGGATTCCAGGGAGCATGGTCAGAATCCATGTCTCTGGGGGACAATGGAAATGAAGGAAGGGAACTCTGCACAGCCTCAGCAGAGGACAGGAGCCTGAAGCAAAAGGAAGGAAAAGATTTGGGGCCAAATCCAACTTCCTTTGAAGTCAAGGGGAGTCTTCCCATTGCAACTCGAGGCCGTGTGTTAGACATCGGGGGAGAAAGCCACTCCCAAGCACAAGGCTGATGCACCACACAGGTGCCTATTTCGAGGGTCTGAGTGGTACATAGACCTTCACACAGGGGGAATTTTACCCAGAAAATCTAGACTCCCCGGGGAGGTGGCAGAGGTTCCAGAATGCATTCGCCTGAGCAGTCACGAGAACCAGCACGGGAATGGTGCTCCCGCAACGTGCCGGCGGATCAGACTGTTACATCAAATGGCTGTGCTCTGTACACGCCTGTGATTAGATACACTCTCGTTCCATCGCCAGGGTCTGGGTTTGCACTGGAAATGGATCCAAATGCGCCTTCCTTGGGGGAGCTGGAGGTGGAACATTCCAGCTCAGGTAGTTACCTTAACAGGACGTCCAAATCTTGCATTTGGCCACTCAGTTTTGCGCTGGGGTGCATGCCTGCCTATTTCACACCCCTAGGCACCAATACAAGAAAACAGGTGTAAGATCCAGACGTTCCACCTTTGAAAAGCCATATTCCCTCCAGACACCCCCATTTGAAAGCAGTAAGGAAGCTCAGCGCTTGTTTGACACCGTAACACAGGGGCCGTAGCCCAGAAGGAAGCACTTTCCAAAGCAATAAGGAAAGGCAGCACTTGAATTTGAACTGCCGGGACACAAATGAGCACAGATTCCACAGAGCCGTCTGGGAGGTCTATGCCAGCAGCTCTGATTTACTGTTTGTCAGGCAGTGGAAGTGCTCCGTGCCAACAGATCATTGCACCCTTCACTGACCCAGTTATCCATCAGAGAGCAGCTCACTTTCAGAGCGGCAGTCCCCTGTCACTCGCGAAACATAGATCTGCTCAGCAGAGTCACGGGAAATCATTGGTGGTTTGCTGCTTGGGCCTCAGAAATTCAAAAACCAAAATGAGGTCAGTTGGTTTGCTTTAGATCATGGATTTTTCCTCCTTGCTGAAGAAGGGAGGAAAATTTTGAGTTCCTCAACCCACCCACCACCCTGGGCTGTAGAGGAAGAAGAAACAATCTGTTTCCATGCCTGTGCTGGTGCTAAAGGGAGTAAGCTCAGGTTTTGATGGAAGAATTATAACTCCAAGCAGCCTGGCTGCAGTACAGGCTCAGTGTAAGGAAAAGATTGGATTGGACTTTAAAGGGGGACACCAGCCTTAGATAGGGCCAAAATTTAGGGATTTTTTTTATTCAAAAGGAGGTGGATTTACAGATTCGAATGAGTAAAATTCATCCCTGCGGGACTTCAATGATACCTAAGTCTGTCGGGGCGCTGGAAGGGGGGGTCCATGTCCCCCCACACTTTTAGAAGAGGGAGGGCTATGTCCTTCCACTTTTTATCCACCCTAAGGATGAGCGAGGGGGTGGGAATGGGGCCTCGGGGGAAGGGGCAGTGCAGGGGCAGGGGATCAGGGAGAAGGGGCAGTGAGAGGGTGGGGGCTCGGAGGCAAAGGGCGATGTGGAGTGTGGGGCCACGGTTCGGGCTCCAGGGACCCCCCACTGTTAGGAAGCTTCCGCCACCCCGAGATCTACTGTCCCTCTGCACAGGGTGCGAATTTCACTCTGGATTAATAGAAATGGTTCCTTGAATGTATCAAATCCAATTAAACCACGGTGTGTTTGTTTAATTCAATCATTCCCTCGCAGCCTTGGGAACCCAAACACACCAGCCATTATACATGGGAACCAGGAAGTGAAACTGACTGCAAAGAAAAGTATCATTCTCCAAGGGGCAGAAAATGACAGGAAGTAAATGAGCACCCAGCAGAAATGGTGCAAAGATAAGTGAGCACCTCTCCGATCATTTCTCATGCCAAGGAATTGTTAGAAGCAGCAATGAGGAAAAGACATTGCAATCAACTGGCAAGAGTGTACGTAACTGCTTCCCTCTCTGCTAGGTGGAATGAGAACATCTCAAGTGTGTGTCATAGGTGCTGCACTGCTAAGCATTTAGGAAGATTCTCCTTCAGTTCCAGTGACAGGGGCCTATGAGTTTTGGAGCAGGAGGACCTGACTCCTATCTCTAATGTCACCGTGGCATGAAGCACGGTGACAGGAAGGAGGTTCCCAGGAGGTCACAGATTTGTTGCCATGTGAGATTTGCCTTGGCACTCTCTTTTTCAGCAAGAGAGGGGCGGATCGGAGACGGAGTAGAAGAGGGGGATGAGCAGAAGCAAAGGGAAAGGAAGAGAAAGGCTGCATCTGGGTTTGGATGCTTCCCTTCTCAGCAGAGGAGCGGGAGGGCAGGGAGAGAAATGCGGGACACGTTATGACTATTTAGACACCGAGATTTACGGTGCCGTGCAAATGCCTTTGCTTTTTGCTCCCATATTGCACCTCAATTCAATTAAATTTAATTGAATTGATTTCTTGGAAGAAGATGCAGCCAAGCAGAGAGTTTATTTACAGCAGAGTATTTCAAACAGCTGCACTAATAAAAGCCAGCGAAGAGAACACGGACGTGATCTAGACGGCGCTTGGTGCAGGGCAAGAACGGCCCAGTTTGGGTTGGAACTGACACCACTTGCTCACCTTCCATGCCCAGAATTTATCTCCCTCTGAAACACCCCCAGTCATATCCAGCCGCCATTGCTAGCACCAGCCCACACTCCCTGGCATCATTGTACACTGATGATTTGCTGCAAGCCCAGATGCTTCTGTCTGGTACACAACTGAGCCCTGCCCAGCTTTAAGTGTCTGGCACGACAAGCTTTGGTCCTTGCCCAGCTCTGGGGCCTGGGGAGCTACATCGCCATGGTGAAGTGAAATGCATTTTGTGCTGGCGACGGGAGTCAGATAGAATTTGAGCGTTAGAGAGCAGAGTTCTTTGTATCCCCAGGAAAGGCACAGCCTGGGCAAGTGTCCCCTGCTCTGCTCCCCACTGTGCATCATCCCTGGGGCTGGGAGTTCAGTCTCCGAGTCCTTGGCCTCTCTGCTGGGACGGGCAGCCAGGGACGGGCCATGGTGTTTGTGCAACGCAGGCCCCTGGGCTGAGATCAGCAATTCATTTCACCCAGGCCAGCACCCAGCAACCAGAGGGCACAACCCTTTGGTCCTTCCAGGCCCTGTCCTGCAGCGTGCTGAGAGGAACTCCCGGGAGTGCAGAGCTCCTTCCTCTGCCTTCGATTTCAGTTGCAGCTGAGGATCTCAGCACCACACAGACTGATCCCCAACCTCAGATCCTGCCCCTACTCCCAGTGCAGGCAGAAGCAAAACTGAGCCCCCTGGGGAGCACCATGCAAAAGGCCAGATCCCCAGCAGGTGCAAACCAGCGCAGCTTCTGAAAGCTTATAATCCACTGCAAAGCTTTCTTCTGCTTGTCAGCTGGGGAGCCAGTGGATTCCTAATCTAGTCTCTAGATGTCCTTTCTGCTAAATGGATAGAAGACAGTGGGCTTAAAGCAGAAAATCACCCTGTATTCCAGATGGTCTGAAAGCCCCGTCGTTTGGAGCTAATCATGGATTTTGCTTTCCCAGCACTGAGTTTCAAACGCAGAGAGGTCAGGCTCGGTTTAGAGAAAGCAGCAGTGTGTTCTCGGCTTTTCTCTCTGCTGGACTGACAGCGGAGATGTGCACGGCTCAGGATGCCAAAGCATTAGATAGAGGCAAGACTGTTGTGCGGTTTGTGTCAAGAATAACAGTCTTTGTGCTGAGACGTGTCTCATTTCCACCCTCTTGCCCCTCAAAGCAGCGCTCCCCAGTTCTGGTTACTTGCTACAATCAGACACAGATCAGACGTGATCTTTACGTGTTTAGGCTCACTTCCATTCTGCAAAAGCAGGGCGGTAGAGTCATACAGTGGTTAGAGCAGGGTGAACAAGACAGCTGGATTCTATCCCTGGATCTGCCACTGGTTTTGCTGGGAGACCTTGGGCAAGTCACAGCACCACTCTATGCCTCAGTTTCCCCATCTGTAAAATAGGCAAAATCTGTACTTACCTCACTGGGAGGTGGGTTTGTGGGGCTTTGCTAATCAAGGTCTGTACAGCCCTTTAAGATCCTTGGTGAAAGATGCCAGAAAAGGGCAACTCCTTAGTATTTAGTATTTATTACAATCATGCCATTAAATAGTCATGTTGCTGGAAAGAATCTGCTGGGTCACATCTAACCCCTCCCACTCCAGCAGTACTGAAGTGTCCTCTGCATTAGGTCCCTCGGTTTTCAGATCTGCCCTGGCATGCAGCTTCAAAATACTGGTGGATTTTGTGTGTAATGAGGGCACTGGTCATTTGTGATTGATTCCACCCTTTCATCTTCATGGACCTGTAAGTGTGGAAGGGGGACTCCAGACCTGCACTTCTCTACAGGTCCATACAAGGCCATGCCCATGTTTCTGATGGAGGAACTTCAATGTGTTCAGGCATTTGGCTGGGTAAGTTGAGATACTCACAGGAGCTCTTTGGTCTGAAGACAGAGTTGTATACCCCAGGAGCATGGGCTTCCTGGTGAGATTTGGGGTGTTTCTTGGTTCCATTGTGACAGAAATATTGCAAGAACCTCCTTTCTTGTGCTCTTTTGGTATTTGCACTCCTTGATGGAGTGAGGAAGTGGAAATGTCTGTGAAAATGGGAGAAACCACAAAAAGTCACTGAGCTTTTTAGACGCTTGAAGAAGATTCAAGGTTTGGGTGAAGGTTCTGACTGGCTGCCCCATTCTTTATACTTCAGCTCCCACCATCTTCGCTTGCAGACTGGAAGCCCTGAGCGCTTCTTCCCTAATGTCAAATAACCCAACGTGTGACCTGGGAACTGCCACGTCTGACGCTCATCCACATGGATTCTGCTACTTGTTGGCCAGGGAGGCACCAGGGTGTGCTTAAGGTGTGAGACATGTTCTGCACGGGAATGACAGAGCATCCTGCAGCTTGCAAGCTTTCCTGAGCCTGAAAGCTGTCTGGGCAGAGGCAGTAGTTTTATTGTATGGCAGCACAGCACCTACCAGAGCAGAGCCTAGAGCCCGGATTGGGGCCGCTACACGTTACAACAGACAAAATCATAATAATTCCATAAAGTATCCTGTAGTTGGATTAAGACAGTGGTAAAAATGCTGGAAGCTGCAGGAACCTTACCACTCTAGGGTTCCCCGTACTTCACCATTAGGCATGTCTGCCCCCCTGCCACTGTCCAGTCTGTCCCCATTCTGCGGATAAAATAGGTGGTTGCTGTCCCCGGCGCTGTTCACAAGCAGCAAACGGGAGGAGGAAGTAAATCAAAATAACGTAACCCACTTCTGAAGCCAGCTTTCTCCTTTGAGGGCAAAGGCAGGCTTAGAAATACCTGGCGCACACTTGAGGGAAGCTAATCAAAGAGGAGTTCTCTGAAAGGAGCCGGTTTGCCGCTGGTGTTGTATAATCCCAGCATGCAACGCCAAACATGCCGTCATGACAAGACCTAAAGAGGGTTTCATCGCAGAACGCTACTCCGACGGGCCCAGCACAAAGAGAGACAAGCACTGAGAACCAGCCGACAACGTCCTGTAGGCAAAGCTCTTCCTACAAACACCACAGACTCCCAAGTGCTGGTGTTAAACCACTTAGGAGACACGGCAAAGTTCTCCTGCACTGATTGCTCACGCCAGAGAAAAACAGGGAAAATCAACTTTTAGAAATGAGAGGCTAAGGCGAGAAGCAGATGTGCCAGCAACACTGAGGCAAAACGAGGCTTTTAGAAACCAAACTTGAGCTTTGTGCAGATTAGCCATTAAAATGAACTCACTTAATTTCATGCCCCATGCAAATCTTTGCAATCGCTGGAGACTAGCTGCAATAACTACACAAGAGCAGAAATGCAGCGAGTCCATTTATTAGGAGTTTATTGTTCTGGGACTGTAGCAAGCATGCCTAGCCTTTACCACAGACATCCAATGCCAGCAAAAACCTTTTCAATGCAACATCTGCAAACAAAGGAAATTCAGGACTAGGCCATCATTTATTCCTGACATTCAAGGAATCCTAGTTTAGCCAGTTACTGGGTTTCTGTATGGCCCCACCTTCCTTAATCTCCCAACTGGCCGAGTGGGTCTCAAGGAAGTCCCATTTCCCCAGAACAGAGCGTGACCTAGGTGGTCACGATGGACCCTCTTGGACCACTAGCTGATGTTCCCAACACTACACCAAACCGCTGCCTCCATCCAGAACCTGTCCGCTTCCTTTCCCATCTTCACCACAACCTCTGCGATGCACAACATGGAGCGACACACTCAATGGCTTCATTCCTGAGTGAAACACACGGAGAAGGAACACTAGACCTGACCAAGACCAAGAATCCTTCCGCTTTTCATTGCTATTGGTAACCAGGCTGCGGCTGTTGGCGTGTTACAGCTATATGAGGCCCTAATCCCTGATGTAAGCAGCGGAGCTGTGCTGAAGTATGCAGCAAGGTGGGAATTACGCAGCAACGCTGGCTGCTTATGAACTCATTGGACAAGCCTCCGTTTTACCAGAATGACTCTATAAATGTAGTGCAGAGTAAAAATCTGTAACTCCCACCTGCAATCATTTGCAGCCAGGGGACTAGCACTTAGCATCTTCCAGCATTTCCACAGCAGGCCGTCCTCCGAGGAAAACGAAATCCCTGTTTGAGGAAAGCATTCCCTCAATCTGCAGCACGGCTAGGATGCTTGTCCACACAGCAAAATGCCATGTGGGCCGAACTGGTTCCAGGAACCAAGCCAGGTGCAGGGCTAAGCAGTCAGCACCGCGTAGAACATGGTGAAGGTTCACGTGGTTGAGCAGATCGTTAGCCAGGAACAGTACAGATACAAACTGTGTTTTTAGCCTATCAGCGAGAGCGTGGTAAAAAGCTGCCGCATGGGAAGGAGCAGACAGCAGCAGCACTCCCCCTGCCACAGGCTGCCAGCCACTTCACAACTGAAGAGACTCACAGAGAGAGACACAAACAGCGTGGTGAGAAGATGCACGGAACAAGTTTGCTAGGAAGGAACAGGCGATAATAACAACGCTCCATCAGAGTCGCTTCCTTAGAGCTAAGAGATCAAAGCAGGCGTTCGCAATCCCTTTGGCTTACGGGCTTGACGTGTGTGTCTGAGCACAGGTGCGTCCCTCTGCTCTGCTGCGTAACTGCCTGTATCTCTGTGGTGTTTGCGTTAAATCCCGGGGTAAAATGTGGACAGAATGTGAATGTGGAGGAGGCTTGGATTTACTTTACGTCAAAGTTGCAGAAACTTGTCTGCCTCCCAAGCAAGGGGAAAAACTCATAGGGAAGTGTTGCAGGCAAAGCTGGATGAATAAGTATCGCCGACTGGTTATTAAGCGAAAGCAGAAAGCCTCCAAGGAATGGAAAAAGGGCTGGATCAGCAAGGAAAGCTACTTCTTGGAGGTCAGAAAGTGTGGGGCTAAAGTGAGAACTGCCAAAAGCCAAGCAGAGTTGGACCTTGCAATGGAAAGTAAATCCAATAGTAAAAGGTTCTTTATCCATATAAATAAAAAGAAAACAAGGAAAGAAGAAGTGGGATCCCTAAACACTGAGGAGGGGATGGAGATTAAAGATAATCTAGGCATGGCCCAACACCTAAATGAATACTTTGCCTTGGTTTTTAGTAAGGGTAATGAGGAGCTTGGGGACAGTGGGATGGTGGCTAACAGAAGTAGAAATTACCACATCCGAGGTGGAAGCCCAAATTCAAACTTATTTATGTCCAGATGTGGCTGCTGAGGAAACAGTGGGAGAGCCTCTGGGGTACCTGCTCTCATTGGCATGAGGTCAGATCTCCATTTAAATGGGACCAGCTGCTGAGGTGCTTTGCAGCTTATGGGGTCAATGTAAACAGTTTTTAAAACTGTTTAGCAGGGAAGATAAAAACCGGGTGAATATTCCAGCTTCCCAAACCTGAGCACCTACCAGGACCGCTTTTACCTTTTGACACTGAAATGGACAGAAGAGTAAAACTGGACTGAATGGACTGGGAGTAAAACGACAGCTGATCGGCTGTTACCCTACAGACACAGCTCTAATCATGCTTTGCCATTCGAGTGAGACTTTCATCGGAAAAGGGCCCCAACTCACTTTACTAACTCCAACCCAGAACCTGCATTCCCAGGACTGCGACCGACTTCCTCAAGGTTTGGGGTCATGGCAGCAGGGCAGCCAGGGCTGGATTCTCACCTGGTGCAAATTAGCATCGCTCCATTCACTCTGCAGCGCCTCCACGGGCTGCTGGACTCCAGTACATCTAGGTATAATGGGATCCTTTTCCCAAACACCAGGGCCCATCTTCATCAATGCTTCCTCCGCCCACGGCAGAGTGAGTGGCACTTTATTAGGTTTTAAGCTCCAAAGTGTCAGTTTCACTTCACTGGGATTTTGATGTTTAAAAGGCTTTTAAACACCGTGTTTATGAAAGCTTCCCATTATCAAGCAGCGCTCGTGGGGCAGGGGGGCCGGATTAACAAGAGCATTGGCAAGCAGCCCAAGGTGATCAAAAGATTGAGGAGTCAGGATTCCGAAATGTCAGAATTTAAAATAAAAAATAAAAAAAATAAAAAACCTACTGAATAAGTCCCAGTGCATCCCACTCAAATCAACAATAATTGAGGCCCCGGAAGCTGCTGATTAAAGGGACGGGGGCTGCAGAGCGACTGATAGCGTTTGGGGTGGGGTACGGCTCTCTGATGGCATGTGCATGACAGTACGGTGGAGATATACGCCCAGCAGGGCTGAGAAAGGCCTTGTTTGCACTGTGTGTCCCCCCCAGATCCCCAGGTTTAGAAAGAGGGGAACAAAGTGGCGAGTACTCAGATACAATCCTGATCTGCCCCGAGCATGCTGGCATGACACAGAAGACATGGGCGTTGCCATACCAACGGACCTGCGCTCCAGCTCGCCCAGTATCTTGTCTCGGGCAGGAACCACCGGCAGATGCTTCACCGGAAGGTAGGAGCCACCTGGCATTGGGCAGATCCACCTTAGGTCTCCTGCTAATTCCTAGTAGCCAGAGATTGCCTTAAACCCTGAGGCTTGGGCTTTCATCGAGCCGCCCAAGTGTGGGGGACCATGAACCACGGTAGCTCTGGATATCTGTGCTGTCCAGATGAAAGTGTGGGGCTTTGGGGACTCTTGGGCCTTAGCAACACCTTGGAGCAAGGATGACCACGTGGCCAATGGCAGGGACTGAAATGGGGAGTATCTACAACGGGAGCTAAAGAACCAGGCGTCCCAGGCATGTCCCAGACTGGCCCCCCTGTGGATCAGGCCGAGAACACAACACACAGACCAGTTGGTTACACTGGCACCCGCAGTCTAAGGGCTTGAGGCCTTGTCTACATTGGGGGTCCAAGCACCAGTGTAACTGAGCTGATGCAAACCACTCATTGCGCCAGTGTAAACTGGGACGTGCACCCTGGGGTGGAGAGATATCGGTGTAAAATGGGAGCAACACGTGGGAATTCAGGCCCCGGCGGGATCAGCCGGTTGCAATTTGGTATGGCACTCCCCGATTCAGCCTTTCACCTCACAGCCTGGAATGCCCTGAGGATACCTCCCTGGCATATTCCTGGCTGCTACAGTTACCCTGCTAGCACCTGGAACCCCAGCACACTAAGAGATGGCCCTGCCCTGGAGAGCTTAGCCAGGACAGGGCTGGACAAAGGAAGGGGAGAAGGGGTGCAACACACAAGCAGAGCAATCGGGGGAGGGTTGGCAAATACCATGTTAGTTCCACCATCTTTCCTTTTTCGTGTCATTGTTTCTTTGCACTCCCCCGTCTGCCTGTATCCAGCTGGCATCTCTTGTCTTAGACGTAGGTTGCAAACCCCTTGGGTCGGGGGTTGCTTTTGCGTTCTGTATTTGTACCGCACCTAGCACAATGGGGTCCTGGCCCAGGGTCGGGGTTCCTAGATGCTACGGTGATACAAATAATCATGGTGAGGTTCTCTAGCATGGGCCTGTGTGTTCCTCCACATGCACACATTAAACAGGTCATGGGGTGAGAAGAGAAGCCAGGGTGTTAATAGGCATGACGGAGGAAGGCACATGAGACACTGAGGTGAGTGAGGACAGGAGATAGGAAGGCGAGTGGAGCGTAGAGGGCAAGGATTGTTCCCATTTATTATCTGGTTGGGGCCTACGGGATGCTTGGAGCTGTAGCGAATTCCCGCTAGGGCCGGGCCAGACGAGTGCTGTGTTTATCCCTGTGCAGGGCAGACAGGAGCCATGAAGCCAGCAGTTTCCCATTTCACCAGGAAGCCTTGGGGGTCTTTGATCACAGAACTCCCGGCGACCTGGGACGCGGCCCAGCCAGAACAGTGACCAGCAGCCGTTGCCGGAGGCTGTTTGGCAGCAGTCTGGAAGGCTGCTCTTGGGCTCAGAGTGAAATGATACGGGGCGTATGGCCCTCACCGCAGCAAGCTGCCGTTCAGTGGCCATTTTTCAGCCGTCTCAGCAGAGAGGCCAAGGACAGAATGGGCACGCAGGCTGACCAACCCTTCGGGGGGGCCCTCCAGAGCTAGGCTGGGGAAAGCTGGCCGGGGGGCGGAAGCCTGCAGTGCTACTGAGCGTGCTCACTGGAGAGAGGCCCTTGTGTCCCCGGCTGTCAACCTAAGCTGCCTTCTAAGAGTACAGGGGTGCGGGGAGCAACACCCAAAGCCTTTGATCTCCACCATATTTTTCTTTACAGAGTCCCAATGTGCTGAGCCTATGAACTCGCCCGCTTGGGCTGACATTGGACTGTGCGTTTGCTTATTTCCCCCCATTAGAATAACAGGGAGAGAATAAGGGTGGGAGAATCTGCTTTCCTCCACAGCGTCCTTGCTCATTTCCATTTCTCCCGGTTGCTATGGGGACCAAGGATATTACCTTCAACAGACACTGTTTGTTTTTCTTTTTTTGGTGCGTCAAAAGCCTTTCCGATCCAGCCGGCACCTGTAGACCCCACCTCATTATGCAGCTGCCTCCGCGCTGCCAGGCCTAAAAGTTTAAATCATTTCAGCTCCATCCCTCTCTGTTGCTGGGCTCCCCGGCCTGCCGGAGCGGCCGTGATCCAGACCCCAGCGCTCCAGGCTCTGAGCGGAAATCTACAACAAGAAAGTCAGAATTTCCAAGTGTGGGAGGAAAAAACCCTTTGAAATTGACACAAACTTCCCAGATGGGAAGGAGAGGGACGGTCCCTGCTGAATCAGAGAAACAGCCCCCTTTGAAACAAGGAGGGCTCCATTCTCCAGACGCCAGAACCCTCACACAAATTAATAAAATACAATCCACAGCCTCTGATATTAATCAGAGCTGGGAATAATCCACCCTGAGGAGGGATCAGGGTAGGAGGCAGATTGAATCCGGATTAGAGCCGCCTCCTTCAGCTCAGATGTAGAAGGAGCTCTCAGCTCCTATCCTTGTCACCTGGAGCTCGGCCAGCACGGGATGAAGCTCATGGGCCCGATTCTGAGCGCATATTGGGCTAAAATTGGGAGCATGTCCCTGGAACTGCGGGAAGCTCTACTGGTACACATGGCGTGAGAGTGAGAGCTGCTCCCTGCTGTACAAATGCAGCATTTGTCCCCCTCCCTCTGGCTGCAACTGTGTCTGTGTAAAGGGACTAACTTCAACCCTGGAGTAAGTCGAGCCCACTGTATTGTATGAGTGGGGAAAACTGCCTGTCAAAATCTGTGAAGCCACCACCGTGTTCTCCTGGGACTCTCCACTGCTGTGAGGCCTGCAAAGCACTGACTGCTGTCAATGCCTCAGCTGAGATGAACGCTTCGTATGCAAACAGCGCTGGTTTTACTCCGATCTCGTCCTCTCTGCCCAATTGCTTCTTTCTTCACCCTCTCGTCATGAGCCCAGACGGCGTGCACGCTAGGGCAGGGACTCTTTGATCGGTTTGCACAGCACCACGCACAACGAATCTCCACCCCTCAGTGGGCACCTTTAGCTGCTACTGTAATACCCATCGTGTAAACACCCTGAGCACACGGCAAACCGTTTGCAGGTACCCAGAGGAGACTGTTCTCTGCCAAGACAGGCTGGCAAATCCATGCAGCAACCAGTGCCGGAGTCTGAAGCACCTTTGGGTGACAGTCTGCTAGTCTCTTTCACCAGCAGCACCCAATCCTCTTTCTGCCACATTACTTCTGTCACAGACTGTCTCTGACCCATGGGCTTCAGTGGGTCTGATGCCGAATCATTGTGAATGAGCATCAGCTCTCTGCATTAACAGCCAAACCCTCCTCCTCGCTCCCTCCAACTACCACAGTCAGCAATGGGGGGAAAGTGAGTAAGAACCTGAGTCTCTATCTCTACGAACCTGCTCATCCCACAAGATGCTGGTCACCTCTTGGAGTTGATTAAGTTAATAGGAGCTGTGGCTGTTCAGCACTTCGCAGGATCAGAGCCCTTAGAGAGGAGATCGGTGAAGGCAATTTCCCGACCTTTATTGACATGCAAATCATCAGCACTAAAGGCAGCTCGCAGGATTAATATATTTCCAAATTGCCTGGCATGGAGTCACATTAGTCAAGTATATGTGGCAGTCAGTCCAAAATGTCTAGTTATTATACAGTCAGCAATTCTGTGCTAGTTTCAAGGGCAGCCCAGAACCAAATGCTCAGGGAAAGTCACTTGGGCGTTCATTCGGTTAAGACCTGTTTGATGCAGAGTCCCCAGTGACCTAGTTTTCTGAGCCGCACGAAAGTGATGACAAACGCCGTAGCGAAAAGCTGGGCAAAAGCATTTGTCAAACCCAGACATTTCGGGGGAGCCACGTACAATGTCTGAGAAACACCCACTTTCTGACCCTGGGAAGCTAGCAGAATTGGGGAGCTTCCTGGGCAAAGTGAGTTTTGAAATTTTAACATTTTTCACTTCAAAACAAATTCCTGAGTGCGAACAGGGTCTCTCGTTCAAACACAAGGTCCGGCTGTCAGGCAAAACACTGACATCTCAGTGGTGCTTCTCCCCACAACTTGCAGCTTGAAAGCTGCGAAGTTCCGTCTGTCAAGGTTTTGAATCAGATTAGACTTTTCATGCCCCTTTGGGTACGTCTACACTGCAGTGTAAACCCAAGTCGGTGGGACCCAGGGTTGTGGACTCAGTGATTCCAAGCCTGAACTTGAGTGTCCACACTGCCTTGTAAGCCTGGGTTTACAATTGCAGGATCCAGCTCTCATGACCGTACTAACGCCTCCACACTGCACTAGGCAGACCCTGCGACGCAGGTCTGCAACCTGAGCTGTGCCGTGCCAACACTGCAGAATGCCAGGGCATGGGCCTGAGTCACAGCAGGACTTGGGCTCTGACCCACCCCCCCTATCAGGATCCTAAAACCCAGGTTCCAAATGCTTGTTGACCTGAGTCCGATTGATTTGTGGGTGGATGGAAGAGGAGCTTGGGTTCCAACCTGAGTCAGAACCTGGGGTTAGTGTGCAGTGTAGACATACCCTTTGTGGCTTATTGCCTTTTGAGCACTTGCCAAACCAGCAGCAGCCTGCAACCAACCGGCAAACCGGGCTGACAGCAAGCGCAAGAAATAAAGAGAGTCTCTTCCACCCCACTTGGGACTTCCTGTTCCATTCTCTCAAGCTCTGCTGAATGGGATCTATCCTTAGACAGATGTTCCAGTGTGGCTTTGTCACTTGGGATCTGCTACATGAAACAAGCCCAGCTTCCTGATGTTAAAATTGGAAGTCACTGAATGTTCTGTACATGTGTGCTGTGATTACACAGCATGCAGCTCCAGCACGGCTTTTGAAGTTCCCTTTTTGTTCATTTATTCCCAGTGTTACAAACCAATCTGCTACAAAACCTTGCTTTGGGCATTTATTAAGAGAGCCAACAAAGACCTCTGTTTCTGTCTCATCCTCATCAGAGCTTTGCTCTCTAGCCACATATGCATGGATGTGTTTTGCTTTTGTATTTCTTTGGCATTTGTACTGAGAGCAACACACTTTGTCAAAATCGTTGCTTTCATTGCATGCAAGGCACAGCACCCTTGGTACTGGGTGTCTTTGCATTGTGCTGTAATTGTCTCTATGTACAGCCAACAAATCTGGCCTCTGCCTTTTATTTACCTTTGTCCTGTCTTGCTTACCAAGGCGCTTGCTAATGCTTTTATCTGGGAAGCGCCGTTTTCACTAGCCCGCCAAATATTCACTATACTTTGTGATGTCAACGCCATTTCTCACAATAACCTTCCTCTGACCTGGTCATCAGCTACATACTGCAGATAATTTGGTCTCTCCTTAGACCATCTTCTAACTGTTCAAAATCACATGACTTAGCTTTGGTATGTAGATCTCTAACTGCAGTCAATGGTGTCTCTGGCAGCTGGATTCTTGCCAAGAAAATGTGCTTTTCCCAAGTGTTATTCTGACATCATAGTATCCTTGACAGTTTTGAATGACTTTGCCTGCTAGTTTGCAATTCCCTTCACCCTAGCACTGGGCTGCATCGTAGCCCTCCAAAGCCTCCAGGCCTGGATTTCACCCTCTGCAACCCTGAGAAAGTCAAGGGGCATAATATCCTCCATTTTTGCAAACACCACGTAATAAAAGTGTGATGCCCAGGGGAGCCTGTAAGAGATAGCTGCTTTAGTTCCTGATACAGGTTAGGGTTATGAAAGATTAACACCATCACAAAATTGATTCTAGTGGCAAAACCGCACAAGCTTTTACCTAACAGATACACTTACAATATAACAATAATGACAGCTCATCAGGAAGAGGTTTCAAATATGCTCATTGCAAACAGCATCAAGGCAACTTTCAACCAATGCTAACAGTCCCCAAGGCTATACTGGTGCCCTTCCTTCAGACTTAAACTCTGTTTTTCATGCTCACTGCATCTAAATGCAGAAATGCAGACCAAGTCCAAAGGGGGGAAAATGGCAATATTTCTTACAGGAAGAAGAAAAGCAGAATGAATTACTGCCATCTAGTGGCTGCAAAGGACATTTCCTCCTTTGGATGAACATGGTACTGAGACAGGGTAGAAGGAACAAAACGCTCCACCATGTAAAACTCCATTGCTGACTATGAGAATAATGATCAAGCCTTTACAATTCTGTTAATGGGATATGGTCTTAATGCTTCTAGTCTATGCATCTGTAATTATATGACTGTCTGACATGAGCAACAGAGCATGATTTCTAGTGCAGAGTCATCATGGGAGTCAATGGTGAAATTCAAACATTCTGAACGTTCACACCCGCTTTTGGCTACTTCCTGTCTATAGAACCTGAGTAAAGGCCCTGCAAGGAAAGTAACCTCTGGGCTACATAAATGTACAAACATACAGCCCTAGACAATGAAGTGTAATGTTATTTTCAATGAACTGGAGAGTGTGCATGCGTATATCATGGCCCTCTGAATCAGAACAGTTCAAAAGCAGCTTAGGCCCTATATTGCTAATGGTGAGCCTCCTTTAGCTCATGTCATAGTGGCCTGTGCTTCTGAAATTCTTTCCCTGCTACCCCTTGTGAAGCTGTGAATAATGACGGTGTGCAACCTACCAACAACTGCAGTGCTTAAGCTGCCACGGATTTGTCATTATATTTGGCATTTACACAGTACTTTATAAACATTAACTAATCAACCCTCACCCCACTCCTGAGGGACGGGTTGCTATTTTCATCCCTGTATTATACATATGGCAACTGAGTCACAAAAGAGCACTTTTCAAAGAAGTTGATATCAAAGCCAAGAATAGATCCCAAGCATTCCTGGCTACTGGCGGTGTGCTCATACCATTAGATCAAATCTAACTGGATCACCAATGACAGATTATAAATGTGCTTCTTAGAATGTAGCTTGGGACTGTCTGAATTTAAAGAAAAAATACAGCATGTACTGAGGTGCAGTTGTTTTCTAATCCTCAATAATTAATTCCCCAATTAGGTTTGAGTGCAACGGCATTAAGAACAACGCATTTGGTGTTTGTATTACAGCTTCTTTGAAGAAATGTTTTGCTGATCTCTCAAAGGCTATTTGATTGTTCCAAAACTTGTTCCTCCACATTTTGTCATAAAGGACATTGGCATGTTCAAAATTAATAGACTACATGGTAATTTCCTGCTGTAGGGATTGCCTTGGGCTCAGTTTGATGCTGAGCGGTCTCCTAGCTGAGATGCTGTCAGGCTACCTTTAGGGATGCAGGTCTAATTGAGCTGATCAAGCTGCTTTTGTCAATCCCAATAAGTCAAAAAGCACATGGAGAAGTCCCAGGACTGAGAATATGGTTACTGCATTTAAAACAAACCAGAAAGAAGTGGCAAGACTTTCTCTGAGCACCCATCTCCAGTATAATGGCAACACCAGAGAGCTCTGCCTTCCCTGGGATCCTTAGGAGGACAGCAGTGACCTAGCTCTGAGCAGAATCAGCGCAGTCCTGAAGCAGTGGAAAACAGGTGAAAAGTAGCCCAGAATCCAGGTCATGTGTGTAAATCATGATCTCCTGCTAAGAGTTGCCTTCCCTGTTAATAATGCTTTTACTTAAGTGTCTATTGTTTGTTTGGTAACGTTCAGGACACAGAAGGCAGCACTGTCTTCCCCTTCCCCCCGCTTATCACCCAAAGAGAAAACACAGCACAATGTCCCTGAAAAAGACTGTCTTGGACCATTACTGGGGAAGGGAGTCACATTCCCATTATTTTAGTGGGTGGCAGCAATTCATGGGAAAAGCAAGCTCCGAGGAGAGATCTGACAGCAGAGAGGATGAGCTCCAAGTACAATAATGGAGGAAAGCTGGGCTTGTGCTTCAGGCACTGACAAACCTCAGATCTAAATTATCTTCCTGATTCTGCCACAGCCCCCCTGGGTGACCCTGGAGTGAAGTCACACTCTCTGTGCCTCAGTTCCCCCTCTGTAACAACAGGAAACAATCCTTCCCTACCACGTCGGGTTTGTTTTGAAGGCAAATGCTTTAACGTTTGTGAGGGACTGCTGGGAGAAGGGAGTTCCAGACAGAAGGGGCAGCAAGGAAAAAGGCAAATGAGACAACTAGGGTCTAGGGAAGTTTTTCAAATGAGAATTGCAGCCTGCGCCTTGCCAGCAGTCCAAGGCTTTTCTTCAGCTTTGCTAGGATACTTAGCTCTTAAGTATTACAGAACACTCGATGAGAAAAACAAATGTGAGGCAGGTGCACATAATTAACCCCATTTTACAGCTCAGGAGACTCCAGCACAGTTTTGTTGTGTCACATAACCGTTCTGTGGCGGAGACAGTAACAGGGTGCGAGCATCGCACTTCCTAGCTCCCTCCCCTGTGTTGGATCACACTTCTCTGATGGAGTTTGTTTAGTGGCAGCGGGCTGTGCCTTGCAGGTGCTGATGGATGCTCTGAAGAGAGTCACTGCAAGACACTGCTGCACTGGATTTATAGATTCCAAGGCCAAAAAGGACCATTGATAACCCAGGCCAGAGCCCTGCCCCACAAGGATTCCTACAGCAGATCTTTTAATAATAATTTTTTTTTTTTTAAATCCAGTCTTGATGATTTAAAACTTGCCAGTGATGAAAAATCCACCACAACTCTTGGTAAATTATCCCTCCCTGCTAAAACTTTACACCCTATTTCTAATCTGGATTTGCCTAGCTTCAGCTTGCAGCCCTGAAATCCCATTGTATTTCTTCCTGCTAGAGTGCAGAACCCTTCATCAAGTTTTCATTCCCCAGGCAGCCACTTCTAACTGTAACCAAGTCACCCCCTACGCGGCTGGTTGGCCCCCTCGCTTTTAAATAGCAGCTCCCGCCCTTCATGATCGAGCGGCCTTCTCATTGGCTGCTAGCGCTGAGACTGGCGTGAGAGTCCCGCCTATCGCGGCTCTCCACGAGCCTCTCCGGCGCCGGAGACGTGGAGCTGAACGGGAAACACCGCCGGAAGAGGGGGCGGGGCGAGGGGAGACGGATAGGCCGGGAGGCCAATGAGAAGGGGAGGCCGGGGGCGGAGTAGCCAATGGTGGTGAGCGGGGGCGGGGCAGGGCGGAGAGCGGAGACCAGCCCGGGCCGGGTGGGGACAGTGGCCGGCAGCCGGTGTCTGCGGGGGGGCCGTCAGGTGAGGCCTCGGGAAGCCCAGGAGGCCGCGGGCTGAGCTCTGGGGACAGAGGGTGGGTGGGCCCCGGGGGGGGCCTAAAAGGGGGCGCCCCGAGGCCGGGGGGGGTCGGGCCCCAGGAGGGGGTGTCCCGAGGCCGGGGGGGGGTAGAAGGCGGCCCGAGGCCGGGGCCCCAGGAGGGGGTGTCCCGAGGCCGGACACTACCCAGCTGTAGTGTCACGGGAGCCCTGGGGGGAGCAGGCTGCTGGGGCCAGGGGCACCGCAGAGTCGCTGGGTGCTTTGCTGCCCCAGGTCCCCAGTCAGGCCACCCCCTGGGGATCTTGCTGCCCCATTGGTGCTGGGGGACGGGTGGTGCTCCATAGATGGACCATCCCTACCCTTGAGCCGTCCTCTTGATATTTGCGTTGAGGGTCTGGTTGGGAGGCGTTGCCCTGGGCCCTGCCCCCAAGAGCTCACAGACAAAATAGACCAGCAGGCTGGTGTTAGAGCCCAGGTCTCACGAGTCCCAGACCGCTGCCTTATCTGCTGCATCATACTGGTCCAGCTACAAACCTCTGTGCTAAGGCGATTTCTGTTCCCAGGTCTGACCCATGAGAAAGGAGATGCTCCTTGTGTCCACCCCTGGGCCCAGATGAATCTCTTGTCGATGGCTGTGGTGGCGGATCCTGAGCTGAAATGGATGAGTCTGTGGCTCCGTGTCAGATGGGCAGCAGTGCTAATGGTCCTGGTGGGCTCTCTGTTGGTGCTGTTGCTCCCACTGGCTGCAGTAGAAGAGCAGTGTCAGGCAGTGCTCAAAGGACTCTCCTTCCTGAAAAATAAATTGGGAGTAGGCTATGTAGGGATTACCAGGTACACAGGGCAGACAACTGGACTCAGCGTGACTTCAGGTAAATTAGAGCTGCTGGTGCTGAAATCCAAACCCTCCGCAGGTAAGAAATGGGCTTTCTGTGCTTGAGAGACTAGGGAAATGTTGGGGGAGTGTGTGCTGCAGACACAGGTTACTGCATGACTGACTGTATAATACTCTGCATTTGTACAGAGTCCTTATCCAAGGAACTCCATGCACTCTATAAACATTAATAAACCCCCACAACACCCCTGCAAGTTGGAGAAGTTGTCCCCATTTTACCGAAGAATTAAACTAAGGCCACACAAAAAGCTGAAAATAAAAGCTAAGACTCCTGACACCTAGTCCCTAACTGTGCTACCACTCATTGATTTGAACCATGAAAGGAGTGCGTGCTGGTATTTTACTAGTCCTGTTGGTCCTTTGAGGTTCTTTCCGCGTTTTCTCTGTTCCAGTGAAGCTTCATTAAAATAATTTCAGGATCTTGAACACAGTATATTGGACTGATGCAGAGCAGCCTGGATTTTGGAGCATTTCTTCCAAAATTCTGAGATTGTATAACCTGTTGTGCCAACTTCTTTCTTGAATGCGCCTAACTCTACTATTGACTTTGGGCAGAATTCGACTCAGTGGTTTTAAAAAATATTCAGAGGAACGATTGCATTTCTAGCACTATATTCTTGGCTACTTCAGAGCCATTGTCATGCACTAGAAAGGTATTAAATACTTCAATTAAAAAACAGCAGAAATGCTGCTTCATACTGATCCCATTACGGACCTTGCATAATTGGCTACATGCATCATGTGAAGTGGAGATCGGCACCCTTTGGCACGCGGCCCATCAGGGAAAGCCACTGGCGGGCCGGGACTGTTTGTTTACCTGCAGCCTCCGCAGGTTCGGCCGATCGCGGCTCCCACTGGCCGCGGTTCGTCGCTCCAGGCCAATGGGGGCTGCGGGAAGCGACGCAGGACGAGGGATGTGCTGGCCACCGCTTCCCGCAGCCCCCATTGGCCTGGAGCAGTGAACCGCAGCCAGTGGGAGCTGCGATTGGCTGAACCTGCTGATGCTGCAGGTAAACAAACCATCCCCGCCCGCCAGGGGCTTTCCCTGACAGGCTGCATGCCAAAGGGTGCTGATCCCTGGTCTGAAGCATCAGCCATTTCTGAAAACTGGATACTAGGCAAGATGGACCAGTCATCTAATTGTAATAGCAACACCTATGCTAATTGTGGTTTGAGCAAGAGGCCTTCTCCAGCAGCAAGCTCTGCAGGCAGGGCTGGTCCCGATCTACATACCTTTCTCTTTAGACTAAGGTCAGGTGTACCCTTGGAAGGCTTTGCTGGTACAGCTGTAGCAGTATACCATACTGGCAAAGTGCTCCAAGTGTGAATGGAGTTTATATCAGCAAAACTCTCTTTCTGTCAGTATTCCAGCCCACTCACCTTCCCAAGTGAAAGAAGCTATTCCTGCTACAGGGCAGTTTTGCTAGTATAACTGCATCTACACTGGAGGCTTTGCTGGCACAGCTGCATTGGTTACAAATCACACCCTGACCAACATAGCTGTGCCAGCAAAAGTTTGGAGGGTGGGCCTGGCCTGAGTTTCTGATATTTGCAACCCACAGTAAAGTGTAGAACATGAATTCTTTATATCACTCTTGGCTTGATTAATTTCATTTTAATATGTATTAAAGGAACACTCTTAGTACCCATCACTGTAGTGTCTAAGTACTGTTGTTGTGCATTTCAGAAGTCAAATTAGAAGCCAAAGCAGCTTTGAATCAAGCCCTTGAAATGAAACGGCAGGGGAAGCGGGAGAAAGCCCATAAACTCTTCATGTACGCCCTCAAGATGGATCCAGATTATGTGGATGCTCTGAATGAGTTTGGCATCTTTTCTGAAGAGGAGAAAGACATCATTCAAGCAGACTACTTGTACTCCAAAGCACTGACCATTTCTCCTTGTCATGAAAAAGCTCTGATCAATCGGGACCGAACTCTGCCCCTGGTTGAAGAGATAGACCAGAGATACTTTAGCATTATTGACAGCAAAGTTAAAAAAGTGATGTCAATCCCCAAAGGCAATTCAGCCCTGCGGCGAGTGATGGAAGAGTCCTATTACCACCATATTTATCACACAGTTGCTATTGAAGGGAACACATTAACACTCTCTGAAATACGGCACATCATCGAGACCAGATATGCTGTTCCTGGGAAAAGTCTCATGGAGCAGAATGAAGTCATCGGTATGCATGCTGCTATGAAATACGTAAATACCACACTGGTATCCCGAATAGGCACTGTAACCATCAGCGACATTTTGGAGATACACAGGAGAGTGCTGGGCTATGTAGACCCAGTGGAAGCTGGGAGGTTTAGGACTACCCAGGTGTTTGTAGGACATCATATCCCACCCCATCCTCAAGATGTTGAAAAACAGATGCAGGAGTTTGTACAGTGGATCAACTCCGAAGATGCCATGAGCTTACACCCTGTGGAATTTGCTGCCTTAGCCCATTATAAACTGGTATATATACACCCATTTGTAGATGGCAATGGAAGGACCTCACGCCTGTTAATGAATCTCATACTAATGCAGGCAGGCTATCCACCCATCACAATCCGTAAGGAGCAAAGGGCAGAGTATTATCATGTCTTAGAAGCAGCCAATGAAGGAGACGTGAGACCTTTCATACGCTTCATTGCAAAATGTACTGAGACCACTTTAGATATGCTGCTTATTGCCACAACAGAATATTCAGTTGGTTTACCTGAGGCTGATGGCAGCACTGCTAGATACAAGCAAACTATTCCAGTCAAAACTTGAATGTTATGACGATCCAATGACAAAATGAATGTGTGGAGTAATAAAGCTTCTCAACATTCCTGTTGAGAAACAACTCCACCAGAGGAGAAAATCACTCTTAGCATTTCATTTATTTAAAGATTAGTAAATTAATATACTTTTTTATATCCATTATCCTTATGCCAAGCTAAACTGTGAAGCGTTAGTGTTGAACGTGTACTAGGTCCAGCTTGTGTTACTGGAGGGGAAAGGAGAGAGAAATCCAAAGTGAGGCCAATTTGCAAGTGTGATCCAGGCTGTAGTAAAACTGATTGAATTACTTTCTACAATCCTGTATGAGATGGCTTCCTAAAGCCAACACCTTGTAATTGCCTCAATGCCAAGTCTATCTTAATTTGTATCGTACAGGGAAGGCACGAGCACCCTTTCTAAAAGTCACAAGGTAGGGGCTAGTATTTTATTGTATTGCTACCATTGTCTTATTTTGCTTTCCAACAAAACCCCTTCAGCCAGTGTTGTAGCACTTTATTTAAAAGCTCTTTAGCGGAATTATTTTACAATTGTCCAAAGGCTCAAGATCTCCTTTCCTCCCTCACCCCACTGCTAATGTGCCATACTGCTCTCTAATAGCTAATCTACTTTTGTTAAAGGTAACATCTAAAATTAGGGCCTTTTTTTTTTTTTAAACTTTGTATGTGCTACCATACGTTGTATGGTGTCCGTTCCCTCTATTTGGGTGAGTTCTATGCAGCAACTGGGGGGGGAGGGATTTTTTAAAGTTGGTTTGAGGCCACTGTCCAGGGGATTCAGGAGCAACTGAACAACCCATCTGTCCAAACTTAATTCAACTAGATTGCAAATTGATTTCTTCTATTGTGTATAAGGGTCCTATACTGCCTCCTGCAGCTTAGTAAGGATAATAGCTTACCTAATTCTGTAAGCAGAAGTTGTCATGCCATAGAAAGTGCCTCTTGCAATGAACACTCCAGTTACATGTTTGAAAATAGGTAGCTTCTGCAAAATCATGGGAAGTAGGTGTTCCTATACATGATAGGATTCAAGATCCAACCCCACCATGTCAGTAGAGATAGCAAATTTGTATACTAGATACTCTACAGCCCAGTTAATGCATTTTCATCTTCAAATGGTACAAGAGGCTACTAGCCCCAACTGATGGCTTTAACAATTTCTAGATTTCCTGACTGCTAATGTGGTTGAGCTATATATGTCATCTCAACAGTATGGAGAGGGCCACTTTCTAATGCTATAATTTTGCAAGTACTCAGAAGCACATCACAAACAATTTCTTGCACTTAGGCTCCAGTAAATTCTAATACTAGAGTCCAGTTACTGTTTGTGTAAGTTGGCAATATCTAATGAAACAATGTCAGTATACTGCCATGTTCTCATTCCTGCTCTTGCTTTGATAAAAAAGCATTTGAAGCTAGTAGCCCCTCAGACCCCTTGCTTGCTAGTTAGGTGATAGTATGACACAAAACTGTAGCAAACTGAAAATATAACAGCCCAATGCATCCTAGTTGGATTACCTACAGCAGCATCCTGAATCTGAGAATGCAATAAGATCTTTCCATAGCTCACTAATTGATGGGTATCATATAGCCACTCCATTTCTGAAATCACAAGTAGCAGCTTGTAATTGTTATGCTGCCTAGTTGTTTACTATACACAATAATTTCCCCCACCCTCTGACATATCATTTCTCACTTAAAGGCTTGACCTGAATCCTATTTAATAGCAAGTTTCATAATAAAACCAGGAGACCAATAAAGTATCAAGATACGGTGTTGCCTGTTAGTATGTGCTGGCTCATGTTCATGTCATGTATCATGACTCATTGTACTAGACATCACTGACTGGGATAATAAACAATGGGAATTGTTTTTAAAAGCATGCTTATTTTTGTAGTACAATATGTGTATACAGATTCTGCACTTTAGCTATTTGTGGAAAATGTTATTTTAGTAACAGATTAATAAAGTATTTTACTATGTAAATCTTTGTTTGGGGATATCATCACTTAGCACAAGTTTAATACACTAAATTTTAATTTTACATAGTAGAGCCTGGTTCCCTGAAGTCTGTGTGCTAGATGTCATTACTAGTTATTGTTACATTTTTCTTCACTCAGACAGATGTGGATTACTGTGCTTAGTTACAGCAAGAATTCCTGGCTAGCCCTGGCTTTAAAAAAACAACAACTTTAAGTGTAGCTATAATTTACTGCATTCCAACCAACATTTCTAATTTGCTTCTAGATTCAGAGGTCACATGATGAAAAATTATTTATTGTTCCAAGCAGGGGTACATGGATGTTTTCTTCTAGAGCACTGTTTCTGGACCTTTTTGATACCAGGGACTGGTTTGCTGCCTTCCTAAACTAGGGAGATCAGGGACCAGCATCAGTCCACGGATCGGTTCTTGAGAAACACTGTTCTAAAGCACTGAACAGAACTCATGGGATTATGGGGAAAACATGAGTGTACCTTGTTCCCTCTCATTTCCCAACGGTGTCACCCACAAGTTATGATGTGACAGTTTCAGTTGGTTGGTTCCAGGCTACTGAGGTGAATAATTAGTTTCAACTTTAATTTAAAAAAAAAAAGCACACAACTAGAAAAGTACTGAAAATACTGTTTGTTCACACCAGTGCCAGTGTTGTAGAACTGACCTCAGCATCTTCTCCTCATACTCATGTATGTTCTGGCATCTGAAATTCCCTCATTTCAGTTGGATAATAGTATTAGTCATTTTCTCTTACCTGCAGTGTAATATATTAAGTTACTATAACTCAGTTTCGGTAAAGCATTTAACCATGTTGATCAATTAAGTAGTTTAGGGAATCATAGAACTGGAAGGGACCTCAAGAAGTCATCTAGGCCAGTCCCCTGCACTCATGGCAGGACTAATTATCTAGACCATTCCTGACAGGTGTTTGTCTAACCTGCTCTTACAAACTCCAATGATGGAGATCCCACAACCTCCCTAGGCAATTTATTCCAGTGCTTAACCACCCTGAGAGTTAGGAACTTTTTCCCTAATGTCCAACCTAAACCTCCCTTGCTGCAACTTAAGCCCATTGCTTCTTGTCCTATCCTCAGAGGTTAAGAACAACAATTTTTCTCCCTCCTCCTTGTAACAACCTTTTATGTACTTGAAAACTGTTATGTCCCCTCTGTCTTCTCTTTTCCAGACTAAACAAACCCAATTTTTTCAATCTTCCCTCGTAGGTCATGTTTTCTAGACCTTTAATCATTTTTGTTGCTCTTCTCTGGACTCTTTCCAATTTGTCCACATCCTTCCTGAAATGTGATGCCCAGAACTGGACACAATACTCCTGTTGAGGCCTAATCAGAGCAGAAGAATTACTTCTCGTCTTGCTTACAACACTCCTGCTAATAACATCCCAGAATGATGTTCGCTTTTTTTGCAACAGCATTACACTGTTGATTCATATTTAGCTTGTGGTCCACTATGACCCCCAGATCCCTTTCCGCCGTACTCTTTCCTAGGCAGTCATTTCCCATTTTGTCTGTGTGCAACTGATTGTTCCTTCCTAAGTGGAGTACTTTGCATTTATCCTTATTGAATTTCATCCTATTTACTTCAGATCATTTCTCCAGTTTGTCCAGATCGTTTTGAATTTTAATCCTATCCATCCGCAAACTTTATAAGTGTACTCTCTATGCCATTATCTAAATCACTGATGAAGATATTGAACAGAACCGGACCCAGAACTGATCCCTGCGGGACCCCACCCGTTATGCCCTTCCAGCATGACTGAACCACTGTAACTACTCTCGGGAACGGTTATCCAACCAGTTTTGCACTGACCTTATAGTAGCTCCGTCTAGGTTGTATTTCCCTAGTTTATTTATGAGGTGGTCATGTGGGACAGTATCAAAAGCTTTACTAACATGTACATTAAATGAAGGGATCTTGTGAGAAAAGCTAGGTATCAATATCATACTGCTATCTTACGGTAAGTTGAAATCAGACACCATATCTAAACAAAAGCGACAGTATTTTAAAAAAAACCTTTGAGAACTTTAGTTTAATAAAGCAATAACTCGCACTTCACATTGTGTACAAAACAAAATTCAAGAAGCAAACCATACAGAAACCAACTGTCAAGACATGGAATAGTCATTTAGCAAACAAAAGGTAAAATGGTCCGCAGTAGCATATACAGCTTTTACATGAAACAAAGTTACCAGCTCTAATGTTGTTTATGAAGCTTAAAAATAATAGTTTGAATGTCATTTACAAATACACAATATAAAAACAGACCAACTTGAGCAGAACGTCGATTACATTTTTATAGAATTCCCTCCCCTCTCAATACTAAAATAGGCCATTGTGGTGAAGTTACTAGCATCTGCCATACGAACTTTTTAAATGGAAGGAGGTGTACGGGCCCATGACTTCTGAAATAAGTCAGTGTGTGTTTAAGATGGGTTGTATGTTGCCACAGAGGCTGTCTACCATCACCAACCAAACCCTGGTGACCAGTGGGGCTCTACAATCACACCATTAAGCTTTCATTCAACTTTCTCATTCTTTACAAAAGTAAAAAAGAATACTCCATAAAACTTCATATTGTACCCAATCTGTAAAGTGAAGATTCCCCCCCATTACCCTCAATATGAGGGATCATTTAAAGCCATTTTACCGGAACAAGAAACATACCTCTTTGCTCTCAGAGAAAAACAAACAACTGGATTTGTACAGCCCCATTCTGGATCTCGGTGAATGCAACAGTGCAGAGAAGTATTTACACATGAGTGTGATTGGCTGTTTCTCTTGCTAGCATAAATAAGGACACAACATGGCTTCCAAAAAGGCATTTCTCATTTTACTCTTGCTCACTTTTCCAGTAGCATCCTGGCAAAATCAGCATTGGACATCTTTTTAGGCTCCTCAGTGGCTGCAGATGAAGTTGCTGGTGAATTCTGAACCATCCCATTCTCAGCCTTTGTCATAAGATTGCTCTGGCGTTGTAATGCACGAGGCACCATTGAGAGCTGAGTTCTGCCCTTCCCCCGTCTAAAAAACCAAAAGGCATGTTTGAGAACATCAAGGAGGTTTTTTTTTTTTTTGGGGGGGGGGGGGGGGGGGTTGGTACATTAAATTTGAATCAAGAGGAAAGAAACAAAGGTTTGTTCACCACAAGGAACACCCATTTAACTACTGTTCCTTTCTCAGTTGTTTTATTACCAGGCAATGCAGTGTTTACGTTGCTTTCATTTTGTTGCCCGTTGAAAGAGTGTATTTTAGTGCTGGCAAAAGGCACCAAGCCGGACAGCCCGGGAGACTGAAGTCTCCTATTTATCCATTGAACAAGTACACAGCAGCAGCACACCCCTGGTCTACTAGCGTGCCTTAAACCCTTATCTGTGGGAGCACCTTTCCGAGATGAAAGGAGAGCTCAGCCTTCCTGGCCAATTTGCCAAGACTGCCAATAGCAGATAATTCAGGCCAGTTTTGTGCTCAGATGTTCACATCAGAGATTATCACCAGAACAGCCATCAACACCATGGTACCTTTCAGTCACTGCTGCACTGGGTTGGATTTGAACTAGCAATCTGGAAATGGGAAGTGTCTACATCCTATTACCAACCCTGTGAATCCACCACGCCCTAAACCATAACAATAAGGCACTTCTCTAGCACCTTTCAAACATTATCCTCACCTGTCCTGGGTGTGGTTCCTAAGTATCCCTGTGTTACACACCTGATGTTTTTTAAGCACCCCCAAGCAATGCGTGCCATGAATACTTACGCTCCATAAATCTGTCGTGGTACCATGGACTGTGAGGCTCTCCCTGCTTCAGGTTTGTCTGGGAATTTTCGGAGAGGTGGATTACTGATTGCCACCTTGATGACATTTTCCTTAATTGTCAGCCCATCCATTTTCAATACAGCCTGCGAGGCCTGCGCTTCATTTTCGTACTCTACATAGGCCAGGCCCTGAACAAGGAAAGCCCAGAGACAAATTAGGTAAGTGTCAGTGTATATTTTCTGCATGACAGCTTCTGCACAGACCTTAGTCAACTGAGATGACTGAAGTGACAATGGTAGGTTATAGACATGACATATGGCTGAGATGAAGTCCCACTCTTCATGGTGAAACTGCAGGTGTGCTGAAGAATTCAAAGCTATATGGCTGTCTAGAGAGCAGAGTTTTGCTAACTGCTACTCATGAGACCCCTTTTAATTGACAATGTATTTTGTACATTAGCAAGTAGGTAAACAGTCATTCGAGCGCTACACCACAGAATGCTGTCTTAGTAGTGAGACCTCACTGCAGCACTCTAGGATCTGCAACCAGGCTGAGACCATAGGGTTGGAAAGAATCATCAGAGTTACGGGTTAGCCCAGTGAAAGTTAGTGAGAGTCTAGGCATCTCTATCTAGCAGCTACAAAGGCAAGATCCACATGGAATCTGCTGCAATTCTTTACTGGGTTAAAACTTCCACTTAGGAAATCAGGTCCATTACCCTATGGCATAAGTAGTTACTTTAGTTTCAAGAGCAGCCAATCTATTTTAGGCAACACCATCAACACTGAATGGTAGAAGTGGTCTCTGAAAGGGTTGGAGAAATTTGTCCCACAAACCACATGGGGATACTTTTAAGTCATCAGCAACAAAGCATTCCCCATAGGCAATGGTTCTCTGTGCAGGTTTCACTGTATAGCAGCTGCTAACCACACTGCTGATGGTCCCCGTGGGTGAGAGTTTCCCCACTCATTTCAAATTAAACATGGGTAAGGAGAGGCTGCATGGAGGCACTTCCTCCCACACAACACAGGAGATTTCTAGCAGCTGTCACTGCATAGTAGGCCAGTGATATTCGCAATGATTTCACAACGTGCAAAACTATGCCTTTCCAATTGTGTTACCATTGCTCTTCAGGCCCCGTAGTTTGTATGCACTTTTAAGGCTGGCTAATCTTGGGAGGACGCATCATTCTGGACCATACAAATATATCCAGTTTTAAATGTGACCTTGTTTAAGCTATGAATGATTAAATACATTCTATGGCATTTAAGTAGGAATCCCACCTCAAGCCAAGCTCTGAACATACCCTGAAAAAGTAAGTGAAGCAAGTGGAGAGCATCAATTACAAGACCTGCAGTGGGAGCCATTTTTGAAAGATTATATTGCTTTAAAATGGATTTTCAAGCTCGTAGTACACACAACATACACATGATTAGCAGGACGACAGCTGTTAGAGTGACTAGCACTTAATCATGTCTATTTGAGTAAAGTGTGGGAGGGCAACATTTTGAGGGAACAGCAGCTGATTTAAAATCTCTCATTTAATGAATGTCCTTAATTTTATACAGATGCAAATGTAATAAAATCTGTCATGAGATGAGGTGGCTAATTCCTTACTGCCACATCCATTGCTGGAAGACATATTGAGATCACTAGAGTCAAAGAATTAAAAACAACTGAAGTCGTTTTAAAACTAGTTATGATCACAGCCGTATTTCCATATAATTACATCAGAAGGATACTGTCATGTGAGATCAGTTTAAAAAAAAAATACAGATTCTTCAGACTACCAGCGCCTATTACTAAAATTGAAAGTTCTACAGAACATCTTTTTCTCCCATTTATACCCATACTTTTTGCATTTCACTTAATTTGGGCAAGACAGACTGACTCAGTTTCACTTTCTGGTGCTCATGCACTAGCATGAAATGTTTGGGTTACAGATACTGCAAAAGAAGGTATAAATTTAAACAAGTCTGGTTTTGGATTAAGAATAGCTGGTGAAAACATTCCAACTCCCTTGTTTGGTTTTAAACAGAAAATCTATCTTTTGGACCCAAAATATCCAAGAGTTTCCCTTTGAAGTTTCTTTTAAAATTTAGATTAACGTTAACATTAGATTAACATGAGTGCTGGACACTTACCTTAGGTTTCCCAGCTCGATTAGTGACTAGCCTAATATCTTTCACATTTCCATGTGCTTTACACATCTCCTCCAGCTCTTCTTTGGTGCAGGAGAATGGCAAACCAGAAATAAATAGTTTATGCTTCTCTAGTGCAGTGCTGTACCTGAACACCTGGGGTAAAAAAGGGACATTAATTCCTGTCCAGTTGCAGACATTCGAAGAACCTATGTCCAACTTGCGCCATAGTTTCAGACCATTAAATATTAGTATGAGACTGGGGTTGTGTCTTATGTGATTATAACAGCACTTAACACAATAGGGCCTGTCTTGATTGGAGCTCTTAGGCGCTACAACAATACAACTAATAGGTACACACTTCTAAGAATTCAGTCTGCTCTAAGCAAGCAAAGGTTTCACCCCAATGAGTCTCTACAATATTATAGGTCTGCTCCAAGTTCAGGAAGAGCTTCCTTAACTGTGTCTTCATGCTATATTTTGAGTGTTAAAATAATATAGGATATCTAGCTAGTGTAGTAAGTTGTGTGTGCGCACACACATGCATTGCATCTAACACAGAAACATTAGCAAGACTTTAAGGATACTGAATATGCTTCAACGGCTGTCAGCTGCAGTGTTGATGTGCTTCACAAACACTGCACTTTGGGATCATGCGTGGATCAAAGTTCACTATATACAATACCTGCAAACGGTTACTTCTGCCGCATTTGGCGCAAACCTTTCCCTGTATTACTAGCATTAGTCGCAGCCTCTTGAAAAGCATTTTACAGATTATTTGAAAAATATACAGCTGGGAGATTGAGAAGCATGGTTACTACACTGAGTGAGTACACAAATGACGGAGGATTTATTCAAGTGTAGATAGTCAGAGATACACTGATCACTGCAGAAGTCAGCTCTAGCATGTGGCTCAGCTACCTGAAAAGATGCAAGAATTCTGAAGGGCTTCAAATGCTTTGGAGGTTCAACCAGTCAAGTGCCTTTCACTTTATCTAGCACCATCCAAAGAAATCACAGTGTGGGTTCTCAACCAACAAAGCAGCACAATTACCCTCCCTTATTTATGGCTAAATTGCAAGGGGAAGGGGGGTGACTTTTTTTCTGTTGTAACAGGAGAGTACAGAAAAGGTTGAGAACCACTGGACTAAGATACCAATCAAGCTAATTATTGATTATCTATTGTATCAAAAGGTGTCACCGACATGCACTGAGCGCATCTAGTGCAGACATTTCTCAACGTAAATTCTGGACTGCCAGTATGAAGAGGTTAGTGCAGGGTTGATCACTAGGAAGGATTATTGAAGGGACTAGACATGCTGCTAGTCTTCCTATGCAATCTCATCAATAAGGTTATTTATTGAATGATTAAGAAGTATTGTACCTTAAAATCTGGATTCTTGTTCTTGTCAACACAGGGAGACACAAACATTGGCCTCCCCTCCACAATCCTGCGATCCAATCCCAGGGCCTGTAGAGCTGATTTTTCATCCACAAATTCTACATAGCAGTAGCCCCGGAAAGTCCCCCTGTTAGAAAATATGGGGCGGATTTCCACCACTTCCCCACAGCTCTCAAAGAGCTCTTTCAGTTTTACTTCAGGGTCTGCCATGCTATAAGAAAGATTGCTGACAAAAACAGTGACGTTATCTTTAGCACTGTCATGGAGAACTCTGGGAGCTTCTTTTCGGCTTGCAGCTGCCTTTTCATTTTGTTTAGAGGAAGCAGCTGGTCTCGCAGGTGCACTTCTTCCAAACAGGCCGGTTTCTACCTCCATATCTTCCACCTCTTCTTCAGCACGCGTACTGTCACCATCACCCTTGTGTCTCTTGCTGGGTTGCTCTGCTGTTTAGTGAAACAAAAGCTTTAAATGCTTTAGACGTTCTAGCAAACAGCAGGGTTTTATTTACATATATATTAAGGGAAAGGCTGCCTTCCTCTAACAGCCTGATCCAGGGAAGTGCTCAGCACCTGGAACTGCAGGTGCAAAATAAGATCCTAACACAAAGCTGAGCAATCCTTTTGACGTTCGAGAGATAAGGACTGCATGCCTAGGACAGTGAAGGCTTTAAAGGGACACAAGGTTAGCAGTCAAATTTTTCCACTTACTATCTCATCACACACACTGTAACTATATGCATGATCATGTGTTTTTCCCTCTCCACAAATAAGCGGGTAATAGCATTCTTTTCAAAATGAGCAGTCTTCTGAAACCACCCTGAGTGAGGCTGTATGCATGTTCCTCCCTCTGGGGGACTTTCCACAAGAAACATTTGTTTCAACCTTCTGAGATGCTGTTATAAATACAGGAAAATGCAGATGGTTTGAATAGCTTGGAGGACATACATAGACTCAGGGGGAAAATAGGGAGATTTCAGCTAATTGGGGTTTACATGCAATGAAATAATTGTATAAGCCAGGAAACATATCTAGTGAGCGCTCTTTTAAACTTATTTCAATTATTAAGGTAATGTAAGTGTTCACTCCCTATTTTATTTTATGATCACTGACGACCAAAAAATGCAACAGAGGCAGTTTTGTGATTGACACGTGGAGATAAATTAAGATCCCTCTGGAACACACAGCTCCAAGGAGACCCCAACAAGACTTCCTTGACCTGTGCTGACTGCAGAGAGGCAACTAAAAGTCCTGCTGTCTTAAGTTGTGAACAATTTTAAGCTACAGTTTATACCTTCCTCCTCTTGCCCCCACTCTCCGTCGTCATCATCTTCGACTTTGCGTTTGTCTCCAGGTTTCATTTTTTTAGCCTTTTTGGAAGCTTTTTTCTCAGCCCGAGCCTGCTTTCGTTGTTCAGCTTTTTCTTCTTCCTGCTTCACAAGAGCAGCTTCCTTCTCAGCAGCCTGGGAACATTGAGGAGTTTTGTCAGTCACTACAAACTGAAGCAGATTTTTTCTAAAGCACTTCTTTTTAGAAGTATGCTGCATGTATCTATAGCAATGAGAAATAGATTCTTCCACTAAGCTTTATACACACAGCCCAAGTGGGAGGATCACTTAACAGATATATCTTAACTGGTCATTTCTATAGTTTTAATTGTCATGTTAATTTTACCTCTTCACAAGTATCAACTAGACGTCCAGTGCAAAAGAAACTAGTTATATCAACACTCTAAGAAGTTAGCAGTTTTTAGGGTATGGCTACACTAGCAAGTTTCTGCACAACAAGTTATACCACTTTTATTAAAGCGCTGGAATTAAACCGCAGTTGCGTGTCCACACTGTGTTCCTTGCGACAGTGGAGCGCAGCCACATTAGCAGCTCTTGCAATGGCAACGAGAGCAGTGCATTGTGGTAGCTGTCCCACTGTGCAACTGGCCACAGGGTGCTTTGGGAAGGGTTTGCAATGCCTCATGGGGCAGGCACAGCATCACATGATGCAGGTTTCCCAAACCCATTGCTCCATGGGCCTCCTACTACATTGCCAGCTGCTTTTCAACTGAAGGGGGGGGGGGGGAGATTGTGAGACAGGGAGTGTGCATGTGTGTATTGGGGGGGGAGGGAGAGACAGTGTGTTTTGGGGAACAGAGAGTGTGTCAGCATGCTGTCTTGTAAGTTCAGACAGCAGCAGGAAGCAACCAGTCCTGAGGCAGGGGGAAACCCCAACATCAGCCCCTGTCTCCCTCCCCAGGTCTCTGCACAGCAATCTGTGTGACACACACACACACACACCCTACCTGCCTCTGTGTTCAATGACAGGAGCATTCCACATTAATGGTTTGCTTTGTGTCCCAGAGCAGATCAGCACAGCACACAATGGCTGTCAGAAAGGGAGCTTTGAAAGGGGAAAGGCCAGCCAAGTTCAAAACAATCAGCAGGGCAGCCACTTGAGGGATTAAGGGACACTTCTGGAGGCTAATTGATGGCTTTCGGCTGTGTAAACACATTACAGCGCAAATACAGCGCTGGAGCCTCTGCGCTTTAAGGCTTATGACTCTCCTCGAGGTGGTTGGTTTTTTTGCAACGCTGCAACTGAGGAGTTTCTGCGCACTAGTGGCTTGGCAGTGTGTACACCTCAGGAATTACACCACAGAAAGCTGCTTTACTGTGCAGTAACTTGCCAGTGTAGACAAGGCCTTAGTCTTGAGGATATTTCAAGATCATTTGTGGGGCTTGACAGAAGAAGCTTAAGTCAAAACACTCCTGTAAAGATGACCTTGGAATAACTGTTTCCTATTGATTTCTCGGATAGTTCATATAAAGAAATTCTGACCTTTACTCTTTGTTCATTAACTCGAGCTAGTCTATTTTCTGTTTTTTGAACAGCTGCATCCCAGTCTTCTAAAGTGCCTATAGGATACAAAAAATGATTTTTACTCTTCCCATAATTTGGGAAAAAACACATTTACTAAAGTAAGAATGAAACTTTTGAAAATATCCCTCAATATTACCTATCATTAGACACAACGCAAAAACGAAGTCCTAATCTATCTAGTGGGCTTGAAAAAGATTAGAATAAAATCAAATACAATGGAAGCCTTTTATAGGGTGTGATGCAAAGTGCACTGAAGTCAATTGAAAGAATCCCTCCCATTGACTTCAATGGGCTCTGGATCAGATCCACAGTAAAGAATTTTTCCTGCCCAGAACTTCACTGAAAGTAGAGGTTTCTTGCTAAAGTTTAAAAGGTTGAAGCAAATGCACTGTATCAGAACAATACAGGACTACCGTTCTACTTCACCACTAGCTTAGAGTTCACTACGTAAGAGTTCCCTGGGCAATAACTTTGGACTTAATAAACCAAGAAAGTGACACGATAGTGGGCTATAGAAGTTACCTTCTATCCTCTCAAGAGACAGCAGCACCTCACAGACATGCTCTGGATAGTCACTTGTGCACTGCACAGCTCGATGCAAGGCCTTCCTACAGTGCTGGGTATCTCCATGGGCCCTGAATTGGAGAAATTAAGGAGCACTTATATTCGCTGCTTTCACTCCCAGATAACACGTATAACCCATTATTATAAAACTTAGCAATTCTACAGCATCATTCCCTAGAACAGCGGTTCTCAAACTTGTGTAGTGATGACCCCTTTCACACAGCAAGCCTCTGAGTGAGACCCCCCCCCCTTATAAAGTAAAAACACTTTTTTTATATTTAACAGTATTATAAATGCTGGAGGCGAAGTGGGGTTTGGTGTGGAGGCTGACTGCTCGTGACCCCCCAGGCCATAACCTTGTGACCCCCTGAGGGGTCCCGACCCCCAGTTTGAGAATCCCCGCCCTAGAAGATCTCAAAAGCACTTAAACATTAAAAAAACATGACCACATTGAACCCATCTTGCAAATGGAGGAACTGAGGCAGAAATTAAATCACTGCTTCATTAAGTCAAGTCCTTACCGTTCCAAGTTATAGTATTCTAACCACATATTGGCGTATTTGGCATTCCCTTTAGTCATAATGCTGTCCCAGAGCTCTCTGGCCTTCTGCATATTGTTACACAGGCGAGCCTAAAAAGGCAACATTAAAAAAATTCAATATAGGTAAGAATCATCCACACACAGCGGAAACCAGAAAGGCACATTCATCACACTTTGCAAACCTTTTAAGTGACACACAAGAAATGTCAAAATAAATTATTGCTATTGAAAGCTAACTTCTCCAGTTAGAGCTCTTCTCATCCCAATGTTGGCCTCTGGTTGCCAGGCATATTTCAGTTTATACATTATATAAGATCTTATTTAAATATTTCTGAATGTCTTTAATTTCAAATGTTGTTATTCGTGACTGAACACCTTTAAAAATAATGAAACATGAAAACATCTTTCTTCATATTTATACGATACAATAGATGCTTTATTTGAATAGGAAAGTTTCTAAGCCAGTACTACTGAAATGCTCTTCATTAGCACCTTTAATTTGAGGAAACCAAAGCACGTTGTGATTATAATATCCGTGCAAGTTAGGCATATATCCCCTTTTATAGGTGGAAAGAAATGAGAGAGAGAGAGGTGACTTATCCAATGTTGCACAAAGTTGTGGCAAAGCAAGGAACAGAAACCATGAGTCTTGTTTCTATCTGAATCAGACTGCTGCCTACTCAGGGTCTTTGAACTCATGCCTTCAGGTACACCGTGGGTGGCTGATCAGTTTGTAGTGGTTGTGGTGGAATAAGGAGAAAGCCTCAGCTATACAGATCACTGACACAAGGGCCCAAGTTTATAGAGGTGTACAGAGGAAGGAGTATGTACACCTCTATAAACACAGATTTCTAAAAAGGTAACTTCCACTAGCAACACAATTTAAATACAACAGATTGATGAAAATATTACCTCAATCCTTGCCCAGTTCTGCATTATAGTGCAGGATGGATCCCCACTTTCACTAAAACCTTCAGATGAAAAAAAAAGCAGAGTTGTTTGACGCATGTTTAAAAGCAGTGATTCACAAGCAAAGTATTTGTAACACTACAGTAAAAGACTCGCATTACAGATTCACTATATTTGTGGTCCAAGCTTAAAAACACAGGGGCGGCTCCAGGCACCAGCGCACCAAGCTGCGGGAGGTGGCCTGCCGGTCGCTGTGGGGGCGGCAGTCAGGGAGCCTTCGGCGGCATGCCTGTGGGAGGTCCGCCGGTCTCACGGCTTCTGCAACAATTCGGCAGCGGGTACGCCGAAACCGCAGGACCAGCGGACCTCCCGCAAGCCTGCCGCCGAATCTGCGTTACCAGCCGGACTTCCCGCAGGCACGCCGCCGAAAGCCGCCTGACTACCGTGCTTGGGGCGGCAAAATACGTAGAGCCGCCCCTGTTAAAACATTATCAGAAAATGAATACACCTCAGCCTCAACGTAACACGCACAGAATAGAAAATAAGCCATTTTGGAGTGAAAAGAATGAGAATATTTCAAAGCTCTGACTTACGTTCTTCCACCTCTTGTTTTAAATATTCCACTGCACGTGCAAATGCAGACCTCAGCTCTTCTAGTTCTTTACTTGAGTCTTTAGAAAGACAGAGAAATATATCTGCACCTTAAAATAATGATTTCCGTTTCCTTTAGCCTACTATGGTTTCTTCACTAATGTCCAGCACAAAGAAGAAATCCACTTTCACCAACAGAAATTTTGTTTTTTCAAAAAGCATTTTTCACTTCAGCAGAAGTCATTGCATATGGAGTTTAAAAGGACAAATAGAGCCACAGGAGATCGAAAACAGAGAAAGAATTTTGGGACAATCTATTCAACTAGGAACTGATTTAGTGAACTGTACAAGTTGTGTTTTTATAAATGCCAAATTACTATTTCCTCCACAATTAATAACATCTTAAACACAATTATTAGAGGCTCTTTAAGAAGAGTATATTGCCATTTCTAAAGGCTACACAGAGCAGAGAATTTAAACTAAGGTGAGTTACTCTCATAAGTTTATATATAGTTACCTTGTGTAAAATCCACCCTTCTTCTTAGATAATCAAGGTATGCCTGCCAGATCTCTACGTAATCCGTAGCCTGAATAAAGCCAGCATTCAAAGCCTTTTCAAAGTTTTCTAGGGGGAAAAATAAAAGCAAACATGTATTTGCTTTTGTTCCCTTTGCCAATAACTGGAGTTAATAGATTGGGGGATGGGAGGGGGCTATTTCTGTGGTTTTATGAACCAAAAGTTACACTTCAGAAAACTGAATGATGCAGTGGAACCTGTATATAATAAATTCTGATTTGGCAAATTAGTAGGAAAATTGCAAATCTGTTTCAATTCAGTAATGTGCAATTATGGTTATAACGAAACCTCAGTTTAAACGTGAAATTGTTCCAGGAAAGAGACTTTACTGTAAAATGGTTCCACTGTGTTTCCATTAATCCAACCTAGTTTTAGAGATATTTCAGAATGGGTTCAGATTCCTTGTTGAATACTATGCACATCACCATTCGTCAACAAGAAAACATCCTGGTCCAGACACTAATGACAGCAGTATTTCCTTACCAGAAACAATCTGATGATCAACTCTGTGCCTCTCCATTGCTAAAAGGTACCGATTCCACAGCCCGACAGTCCAGGGACAATTCCTAACAGCTCGATCATGTGCTGAGAGTACCAATTCTTTCACTTTCAACTGCCGGTCCTAAAATAACCACACAATTAATTAAAGGATGCAAAATAGCCCACTGCTCCTCTCATCAGACAGCCACCATCACAGATGGATACAATACTACCAAAAAAAATTGCTGACTTCAAAAAAAAGCATGTTTTGATTTCACATAAAAGTTTGAGAATTGTAGTTTCAAGTTGAGCACATCAAAAGGGAGAGGAGATATGCTACAGTGTAACAGGGTATAACGTTGGTCCCACTTTATCAATTAACCCATTCTGCTATGCTACCAGACGGAATGAGACAGATGTAATAAAAGCATTGAATGAATCCCCAATAACCCCTTAGTCACTTAGAGTGCAAGAAAGAAAAAATAATTTAGCCTCACAGCATAAGACATCCCCTTTAAGGGAACTAGGTATGGCACCTGTGCCTTACTCAATACCTTCCAGGAGGGAAGAATGGAGACTAGGAAGCAGCTCAGTATGGGTATGTCTTCACTGCAGAGTTAACCTGGGCTCTTACTTGGGTGTTGCCTCTAACCGCCTTCCCATCCACACACAAAACACATTGGGATGGACCAGAGGGCAGGACCCAGTTTACCTGTTCTGATCAATGTCAAAGCGTGTCTGTGTTTGAACAAGAAATGCATCCCTGAGAAAAGGGAAAGAGATATTGGTGAAAACTTCATTGATGCAGCTTAGGATGACTAGATAGCAAGTGTGAAAAATCGGGCAGGGTGGGGGGATAATAGGTGCCTATGTAAGGCAAAGCCCCAAATATCAGGACTGTCCCTATAAAAATCAGGACATCTGGTCACCTGTCCGGTTAGTTGGCCTGACAGCTTACATGAAAGGAGGAAACTGAGGCAGAATCCAACATAGAGTCCAAGTAGACACTTATGGCTACAAAATAGGGTAAAGATCATATTCTTTTGCTTTCCTTACCAGATACTGATTATAACGCGCCCACAGATCAGGCACAAGGCAGTTCTCAGCCAGGGCACGCTCATAGATTAACTGAATGCGAGCTGGATCCCCTGCTTTCATTTCAAAGTCAATATAGGCTTGATATTCTGCTAGCTTTGGTGTTTCAGCAACCAGCTAGAACACAAACATGAGTACAAAAAGGAAATAGAGTCGGGAAAATAAGCAGATCAACCTTAAATCAAAACAGCATTTTACAGGCCAAGAACAATATTCTGAAGAACAAGTGTTTAGCCTCAAAAACATCAGCAGATCTGGGAGAATCCTAAGCAGTGGAACTGGATTCTGGCCTTTGATTTTCACTGATCTCTGAATACACGTCAGGCTCTGGGAGGGTTCAACTATACAATTCTATCCCTAAGAGATCACAAGCTCTGGAAAACTAACAAGAATTCTAATGGGCACCATAGGGATACTGTAGAGTGAATCTTAATGCAGGTGTCACTGTATAGACCAGGGACGGGCAAACTTTTTGGCCTGAGGGCCGCATTGGGTTTTGGAAATTGTATGGAGGGACGGTTAGGGGAGGGGGCGTGGCCTCTATCCAACTGCCCTCTATCCGCCCCCCCCACACTCCCTGCCCCCTTACCGCGCTGCCTGGAGCGCCGGTGGCGCTAAAGCCACTCACCGCGCAGCACAAAGCACCAGGTCAGGCCACGCTCTGCAGCGGCGCTGCCCCAGGAGCTTGCAGCCCCGCCACCCAGAGCAGTGCGCCGGTGGCTGCGGGGGAGGCATAACAGGAAGGGAGGGGCTGGGGGAGAGCCTCCCGGGCCAGGCGCTCAGGGGCCAGGCAGGAGGGTCCCGCGGGCCAGAGTTTGCCCACTCTGGTATAGACAGTACTATTTCAAGCTGCTATAAAATTCTCAACAGTGTCTATAATAATACAGACAGCTGGAAAGTTTCCCTTACGTTGCTTACTGCTGAAAAGGGTTTTCAAAGTCACTGGTTTACTTCTGTGGTTGTTTTTTCTAAACAGGTTGCTTAGTCTCACAACACATGCTTAAAATAGTTACCAGTGCCTCTTCATATGGTTTACTCTTTTCCATCTGCTGCAGTGCTTTCTTGTAGTTCTTTATTACTGCTTCAGGTATAGGGTCCTCTGACCATTCTTCATATTCAGCATATGTGGCTTCCATGTCTATTAATATATACAAAGAACCAAAGCAACTGAAAATTATTTTACTAAGTAATCTGAACTTAGCATCATGAGTTTTGATGCCGTCATGTATGTATACTTAGTTGTAAAGTTTGGCCAGTTGGTTAAAGGGCTGAGGTAACAGTTCCTACATAGTGCAATCTAATTCAAACTCAAGATGAACTGTTTTTAAAACATCAATGGTTTTGAACAAAAACACAGCAGGATTACTCTAAGGCTTTACGGAAGAGAGAGAACAAGCCAAATTGTTTTCGTGTGCAAGTCAAAAAAAGTGAGAGAACTGTGTTTATCTGGGTTTGGTTAGACTCTTAAAGGAAGAGGACACAGAGGGTACCAAGTGAAAGCATAATGGAGCTGGCAACCTTAATGGACATTAGGGGGAACACCAAAAGCTAACAAAGCAGCAGCTAGTATGTATTCCCAACTATCAACCTAGGCTCTTACATAAAGCTGGTCGGGAATTTTTCAACTAAATTTTTTTTGAACCTGCTCCACCTTAGGCAGAGCAGGGACCTGAACCCAGGTCTCCCACATTCCAGGTGTGCGCCCTAAGCAGCAGGCTATTGGCTAGTTTAGGGTGCAGGCTCTCTCTCTTTTTTTTTTCCCTCTCCTGGAAAAACCTCAAGAGGTCTCTGTTTTATCCTGATGGGGAATGGAAAAAATGGCTGAAATCTCAAAAGCTTTAGTGGGACAAGAAAACAGTTTCCCACCCAGATCTACTCTTATACCATGCCTATAGCCATGGCATCTTCATGCCTGTCTTCTGTTTAAAAGTTCCTAGTTTAAATTGTAAGACACATTATACCAAAGTATGTAAAGCACTAAAAGATTTTTTTGGAAATATCTATTTCCTTAAGCGTTGCAAAAATCAATTTATCAATTAGTAAGCAAAATGTTCCAAACAAAGCAGAGGCACAGAAAGTCTTTGAAGCCCCCAGAATGACACATCCATGACTGATCACTTCAAAAATACACAACCCTTGCAGCAGCATTTTCTGTGGCATGACCAAAAAGGAGAACTCAGCGGATAATCACTGCCCAACTCAAGGAGGACTTACAGCCTTATTAATGCAGTCTTCTCAAGTTCATAGACTCTTACCTAGCAGCGGGAGCCCCAGCTGGCGCCTAAAGAGCGTGTGGATCTTCTCAAGCTGTGCACAGAGTGTCTGCTGCTGTTCAGGGGAAGGAATACTGCCAGCAGCTGGCTACAAACAAAGATATACTGAGCATTACCCAACTCCCTTGGGTCCTGGGTTGATAAACAATAAACCCAAGTGCAATTCTACATAACAGAGACCTCAGATCCAAATGACAATCTTTAAAAAGCAGACACGACAAACAAGCGTCTCATGTGACAGAACTGTACAAGCGCACAACAGGAAAGCTGCTCAGCCTAGAGGTCTAAGGCATGCAAGTAGCATTTCTCACCAAGAACTGAGATGAACATACATTTGTAAATTATGTTTACGATCACAACAAGCCTATTACAGTACTTGATGAAGACAGTGACATGTGATAATGGCAATTCACAAGCCCAATGTCAGTAACTGCAAGACAGTTTCTAACCTGATTTAATAAATCCCTGAAGTTCATACACAAAATGTATCCTCTAAGACTTCCAGGTACCCTAACAACCCTGACTAAAGACTGGATTCCTTAAGACTATGATCTCCAATTACCCCTATTTAAAAAGTTATTAGCATTCTGAGAGTGGCTCTTTCAATGTCTTATTTTATAAACTACCAAGAAACAGGAGTGGTAATGTTATCAGCCAGGTTGTGGGACTATTTTTTTAGGCTTTGTGCTTGCATATTTCAGAGAGAAAATATGCTCTGGAAATTTTGTCTGGAATCCAATATTCACTCACACAGAAGAAGAAAATGAATGAGAAAAAACAAGTGTTTAATAACGCAATATTTGGTTTAATTTAAAGCTATTTTTCTGAGTGTCAAGCCAACGCAAAAGCAGGAAGGAAACTAATATCTGGACTGAGGTTCCTCATTGCGTGCATTACAAATGACACCAGCCCACAGCGATGGAACAGATGCATTGATTGTTGAGAGGCC